>NW_026020144.1:600000-1061572 GCF_900185275.1 Solanum verrucosum | reverse complement strand
GGCGGTTTGAATATGAATGGCCTTCTCGGCAATTTTAATATGAATGGCCTTCTCGGCAACTTGAATATGAATGGCCCTCTCAGCAATTTGAATATGAATTTGACTATGAACGTCGTCTTTCATCCATATTTGATATGATGATAGGTACTTTTTGATCATAACATAATTTCCATCGGTATCTCACAACTAATTGATATTTGCTGGATATGTTCTCCTGAACTGGTTGGTTGGTAAACATAGTTCATTTGATGATCTCATTATACCCTGCATCCACAAAAACATGTTAGTTTTGGAACACTGATCTGTGTTGAAATCGCCTTGCTCCTGGTCTCGTTATCTCTGCAACTTTGTCTGGTAGGTCCAATGCATTACAGTAGACAAAAGACAAGATCATATTAAAACATTTGCTAGGTATGAAGTTTTTGAAAAGTAGTTTTAAAGAAAATCTCTGCCAATTAATTGTCACGACATGCACGACACGAACAAAACCCTTTGTCTCAGATTGTGATATGACAGGTAGCTTGCTGGCAACTTAAAACCCTTTAAGAACACGTCAATTTGAGGCAATTAAAGTTGACTTCGAAGGTCCGAGTATCCTTGATGGAATTTTTGAGGTCCTTCTCAAAAATTCTGTCCCAGTTAGATGTTTCGAAAACAAATCTGATGATGATCACGGGAGTCTTGCATTTGAGATCTCCTCAAAATTATCCCTAGTTGCATATTTCAATATGATATTGACTCTTGTTTGTAGGAAATGACACTTCTTGTAGAATTTTTGAGGTTTTCTCAAAAATTCGTCCCAGTTTCCATTGTGAGGGGAAATTGAAATCTTATTGGGAATATAACCGAACCCTTGTGGCGCCTACGTATCCTGTTGAGACAGGAATTAGGTCAAACGTAGTTCCCATCTCGAGAAGTGACAAAAAAGAAAATTTTATAAGGAAATGACCGAGGCCGACATAGGCCGCCTACGTATCTCATTCTCGAGAATTCAGGTCGAACGTAGTTCAAGTACTAAGAAAACATTACGAATTGATAAATGGGTGACCGAGGCCGACATAGGCCGCCTACGTATCTCATTTTGAGAATTCAGGTCGCACGTAGTTCATTGCAAGAGGGATAAAATCTAAAACGACGCGATTACAAGCAAATAGAACGATTACAAGGAAATTACAAGAAAATACAAATTGAAGGTTTCACACATAGTATCTCTTAACAGCATCTGAATTGATAGCTTTGCGCCACACCTGACCGTCCATCTCCGCTAGAACCAAGGCTCCTCTTGATAGTACTTTGTGGACAACATACGGTCCTTGCCAGTTAGGTGCAAACTTTCCTTTGTATTCGTCTTGATGAGGGAAAATGCGTTTCAACACCAATTGGCCTACCTCAAATGTTCGAACTCTTACTTTCTTATTGAAAGCACGAGTCATTCTCTGTTGATACAGCTGGCCATGACAAACGGCACTCATTCTTTTCTCATCAATCAATGCCAATTGCTCATATCGGTCACGAATCCATTCGGCATCGCTCAATCCAGCTTCCTGAATAATCCTTAAAGATGGTATCTCAACTTCAGCTGGTATCACTGCTTCTGTTCCGTATACCAATAGGTAAGGAGTTGCTCCAGTTGAGGTTCGGATTGTGGTGCGGTAGCCTAGCAAAGCATAAGGCAAATTTTCATGCCAACATTTGTAGTTGTCAATCATCTTCTCAGTATCCTCTTGATATTCTTATTAGCAGCTTCCACAGCTCCATTCATCTGAGGACGATATGCAGTTGAATTACGGTGGGTAATTTTGAATTGTTCACATATCTCTTTCATCAAGTGACTATTCAGATTTGCTCCATTGTCTGTGATGATAGACTCTGGAACTCCAAAACGACATATCAAATTGTTGCGAACAAAATCGGCCACAACTTTTTTGTCACAGCTTTGTAGGAAGCAGCTTCGACCCACTTTGTGAAGTAATCAATGGCGACCAAAATGAACCTATGACCATTGAGGCGCAGGCTCAATAGGTCCAATAACATCCATGCCCCAAGCTGTAAATGGCCAAGGGGAACTCATCGCATTGAGCTCGTGGGGTGGTACTTTGATCAGATCTCCGTGTACCTGGCATTTATGACATTTTTGGACAAATCGACCACAATCATTTTCCATAGTCATCCAGAAGTATCCCGCCCTTAAGATTTTCTTTGCTAATGTAAACCCATTCATGTGCGTCCCACACACTCCAGCGTGCACTTCTTCAAGCAATTTTGTGGCTTCTGCAGCATCCACACATCTCAGTAATCCCAGATCGGGTGTCCTCTTATAAAGAACTCTCCATTCAAGAAGAAGTTGTTTGCCATTCTTCGGATTGTTTTCTTTTGAATACTTGTTGCTTTTTCCGGATATTCGCCAGCTTCTAAGTACTTTTTCACATCGATATACCATGGATTCCCATCCCATTCTGCTTCCACATGTGAACAATGTGCTGGTTGTTCTTTTAAACTATCTCAATGGATCGATATAACTTTTTTGGATGTTGTATCATGGACGATATGGTTGCAAGGGCGTCAGCAAGCTCGTTCTGTATTCTCGGTGTGTGTCTGAACTCGGTCTTCCTAAATCTTTTGCATAATCTTGTACCAATTGTACGTATGGTAAGATTTTAGGATTCTTCACGCCCATTCTCCTTGAACTTGATGAATCAACAAGTCTGAATCACCAATTATCAGTAATTTTGAACATTCATGTCAAGAGCCATTCTAATGCCAAGAATACATGCTTCATACTCAGCCATGTTATTAGTGCATCGGAATCTAAGCTTTGCTGTTGCTGGATAATGTTGCCCTGATTCAGATATCAACACTGCTCCAATTCCTGATCCTATAGAGTTTACTGCTCCATCAAAAACATTCTCCACCCAGGATATGATTCTGATATGTCTTCCCCTACAAACAATACTTCTTCATCAGGGAAATATGTTCTAAGTGGTTCATATCCTTCATCTACTGGGTTTTCAGCAAGGTGATCTGCCAAAGCTTGCCCTTGATTGCTTTCTGAGTCATGTACACAATATCGAACTCACTCAACAACATTTGCCACTTTGCTAGCTTTCCTGTGGGCATTGCTTTCTGAAATATGTACTTGAGCGGGTCCATCCTCGAAATGAGATGTGTTGTATAAGCCGACAGATAATGTCTCAATTTCTGAGCAACCCAAGTCAAAGCACAACAAGTTCTCTCTAAAAGGGTGTAACGGCCTCATAGGATGTGAACTTCTTGCTCAAATAGTATATAGCTCTCTCCTTTCTTCCGGTCTCATCATGTTGTCCCAACACACACCCGAATGCATTGTCTGAGACGGATAAATACAATAGCAAAGGACTGCCTGCACGTGGTGGCACCAACACTGGTGGATTCGAAAGGTAACTCTTGATGGTGTCAAAAGCCTTCTGACATTCTTCGGTCCATTTGGTTGGCGCATCTTTTCGTAGTAACTTGAATATGGGTCACATATCACCGTCGATTGAGCTATGAATCGACTGATGTAATTCAGTCTCCCCAGAAAACTCATTACTTCCTTCTTAGTCTTTGGAGGAGGTAAGTCTTGAATTGCCTTGATTTGGAAGGATCAAGCTCGATACCTCTTCTGCTAACTATGAATCCGAGTAACTTCCCTGCAGGTACTCCAAATGCACATTTGGCTGGGTTCAACTTCAAATCATACCTACGTAACCTGTTAAAGAACTTTTCCAAGTGTGTCAGGTGATCCGAACTCTCGCGGGATTTTATGATGACATCGTCCACATACACCTCAATTTCTTTGTGGATCATATCATGGAAAATGGTGGTCATAGCTCTCATGTAAGTGGCTCCAGCATTCTTGAGGCCGAACGGCATCACTCGATAATGGTAGACTCCCCAAGGTGTGATGAATGCTGTTTTTTCTGCATCTTCTTCATCCATTAGAATCTGGTGGTATCCCGCAAAGCAATCTACAAAAGATTGCAGCTCATGCTTAGCACAATTATCGATGAGTATGTGGATGTTTGGCAAGGGAAATTATCTTTCGGACTTGCTTTGTTGAGATCCCGATAATCCACGCATATCCTGATTTTTCCATCTTTCTTCGCCACTGGAACAATGTTAGCCAGCCAAGTGGGATACTTGGTCACTTCAACGACTTTTGATTCGATCTGCTTCATGACCTCCTCTTTTATCCTTAAACTCAGATCGGGCTTGAACTTTCTAGTTTTCTGCTTTACTGGACAGTACTCTGAATTGATAGGCAGCTTGTGGGAAACAATATCAGTGCTTAACCCTGGCATATCATCATAAGACCAGGCAAACACATCGATGTATTGTCTGAGCAGCTTGACCAATTCTTCTCTTTCTGTTGCTGCCAAATGAACACTGACTCGGGTTTTTCTGATCGACCCGTCATCTCCCAAGTTTACTGTCTCTGTTTCATCCAGATTGGGCTTTTTATCGTCTTCAAGTTGCCTCAAGTCCTCGGTAAGGTGTTCAGGCATCATAGTTTCCTCATCATATTCTTCACACTCATCGTCATCGACCCTACTTGGTTCGCCGTGTTCGTGACATGTCATGACATTGGCAGGTTTAGATTCATTTTTACTGAAAAGAACAACAAATCAACCATGTTAGATGGAAAGAGTTTAAATGTATTTGTTGCAGAATAATTCGCAATGACAAGATAATCAATTTAAAATAAACGAGGCTTTCATTGGAATTTTAAAAAGGCGTACAAACTTTGGTCATGACTCATGAGTCATTTCCTTTTTAAACATTACGATGAAAAATAAAGTGACATAAATGGTGGTTTCGGGCCTCTCCGAACAACACCGATTTTCAAAAATAAACTTCAAATCTTGTCTTTGTCTACCAAGCCATTCGATGGATCATAAGTGGAGTGGCCATCCAATTCTGCAGCATCTCTCCAGGTCCGGCATCTCGGATGGTGGGTGTTGTTGTGCATTCTGTCGAGATCACAACACAATCTTCTTCATCAAACAATCTTCCCATCCCTTCCCCTAGACCATTAATCTCAGGCTCTAAAGTTTTAGCAACAAATGACTGGTACAATACTGGAATAGGCTTCGGTATATCACAGTCATGTTTCTTCCTTGTTTCTGCTTCAAACAATTCTTCCTCTGTTGGGGCATAACCGATACCGAATCGAAAATTTTGAAGTGGTATAGGAAGAGGTTCGGATATGCCATCCAAATTCTTGCCTAACCCACGCCCAGGTTCAAAACCACTTCTCAGCATAGTTACAGCTAACATTTTATACACTTGCGGCATTGGTACTTGCAGTGTCGTGTCTTCAAAAGCAGCATTCATTATCTCCACCATGTGAAAATCAGTACCCTGAGAAGTCTCTTCAATCACTGGAATGGAAAAACCAGGGTACCTACGGTCACTCCCTTCACCATGAATGACAATTTCATGGTCCTCCCAGATGAACTTCAAAAGCTGATGCAATGTGGATGGAACTGCTCCAACAGCATGGATCCATGGTCTTCCTAGCAATAAGTTGTAACTTGTAGATATACCCATCACCTGGAATTCAGTGACAAATTCTGCAGGCCCCATTTGGATACACAAGTCTACTTCCCCTAGGTCTCTCTTTGCGAACCATCAAACGCTCTTACATTCATGCGGCTTTGACGGATTTTTCCTATATCATATTTTAGCTGAGTCAGGGTTGATAATGGGCAGATATTGAGCCCTGACCCATTATCAATCAATACTCGAGCTACAAACTTGTCCCTGCATTTGACAGTGATATACAAGGCACGGTTGTGCATAACCCCTTCGAGTGGCAACTCTTCTTCTCGGAAAGAGATTTGATGACACCCAATGACATGACTTACCATGGCGGCCAGATTTTCACCACTTGTTCCTGTCGGCACGTATGCTTCATCAAGTACCTTCAACAGTGCTTTTCGATGGTACTCAGAACTCATTAATAGAGCCCAAACAGAAATTTGAGCGGGAGTCTTCTCCAAATGCTTGACAATGGAATACTCCTTAGGCTGCATTCTTCGCCAAAACTCTTCAGCCTCACCTTCTGTGATCGGCCTTTTCTGGTTCTCCTTTCTTCGTGTCTCCTGAGTTAGTTCTTCTGGAATGTAGCATCTTCCAGAGCGTGTCATCCCTTGTACGGCGGCCGCCTGGACAACAAACCTTTTTTCGGACTGCTCATTGCTTCCTTCCTTCACCAAAGCAAATGCCTGATGAGGTGCAGTTATTACAACAAACTCTGGACGGGCCTTTATGGTCAATGAGGCCACTGTTGGTATAAGTGAGTTGACAGCTGCTTCACCGATAATCCCATTAGTAAGCCAATCTTCGTCTCTTTCAATCATGTTGATGGTAGCTACTCCATGATTCGGCAATGGGTTAAGGTTCACATTGGGGGCAGGGGCTTGGAGAGTGATGACCCTGTTATCGATCAAGTCTTGAATCTTATGTTTCAGATTGATACATCCTTCTGTATATGTCCTGCCCCTCCAGAATGGTACGCACAACGTTGATCTGCTCGGAAGAACTTTGTTGTGGGATTAATTGCCCTTGCGTCTACTGGTTGGATCAATCCTGCCGCTCTTAGACGCTCAAAGAGTTGGGTACGTGTTTCTGCCAAAGGAGTGAAAACTCTGGGAGGCTTTCTTTCAAGGTTAGGACGGGGTAGATTGTTGGCATTTGGGTTGTTTTGTCCGGGATTTTGGTAGACTGGTGAATTGGCTTGGTGATTTGGTAGTGTATTTTGGTAGGTTAGTGGTTGATTTTGGTAGATGGGCGGTGGTGCTTGGTAGTTCTGTTGTGCATAGTAGATTGGGATTGGAGCTTGTGGAGATGGTGGGTAAATATTTGAGGTGGGGAATCGGTTGGAGTTTCCAATGGCAGAACCAGACCCAAAATACCTTTGCGGCCTTGGCCTCGGGCTAAAAGATACAGCAGACACGTCCTCTTTCTTTTTCCTAGCGAATCCTGTTGCCATGGATGGTGAGGATTTGTTGGCGGCCTGCAAGGCAGTGAGACTTGTAACCTTTCCAGACTTGAGGCCATCTTCTATTGCTTCTCCCATTCTGATCAGCTCCGAAAACTTTTGTCCCATCATAGGCAACATCCTTTCATAATACTCGGGCTCCTGAGCTCGAATAAAAGCAGAGGTTATTTCGTTTTCAGTCATCACAGGTTGTACCTTTGCAGCTTCTTTCCTCCAGCGGCACGCATATTCACGATAGTCCTCCGTGGACTTTTGCTTGATTTTTTCCAAATAATATCTGTCAGGGACAGCTTCGACATTAAACTGGAATCTCTCCAAGAAATCTTTGGCCAGAGCCCCCCATGTAGACCACTGACGGAGTTCTTGAGATGTGAACCATTCTAACGCCTCCCCGCTGAGGCTTCGACTAAACAACCTCATAATCAATGCATCATTTTTCCCGATACCCACGAGTTTATCACAATAAGCTCGTAGGTGAGCCATAGGGTTCCCAATACCATTGAAGGTTTCAAATTTTGGAATTTTGTAACCTTCGGGTATTTCCAAGTCAGGGTGCATGCAAAGGTCCTCATACTCAAGTCCTGTTATCTTCCTCGAAGATTGGACACTTTTTACCGCCTCGGAGATGGCATCCTTCATGATATTCATTTTTTGTTCACGTTTTTCTTCTCTCAACCTCCACTCCTTCTCCATTTCTTCATAGTGATCCAGCTCCGGTTGAACGGGAAAGCTAGGACATGGTTCAGGGATTGTATAGGCTGGTGGAGTTTGGAATGTTACGGAAGCGTATGCAGGCTGGCTAGGCAAAACACGTGGATTATCAGTAGCTGGGGGTGGGATTTGGTAGGTTGGTGTGAAGTTTTGGGAGTGATTAGTGTTAAGTGTTTGGTTCTGATTTGGTAATGGTGGTGGTGTTTGGTAGGAAGTGCTGGCGTAAGGAGCATTGGATACAGTTAAATCAATGGTATGAGGATTAGGGGTGGAAGTGATTGGTCCTGTGGTATGGGTAGGGAAATGGTTGGGTAATGGGGAACTTAGTGATGGAAAAGGAGGAGGCGGTCTTCTTGTTTCAAGGGGGGGTTCATTCGATGCAATGGCCAGTTTGGCCAGATCTTTGGTCTGTTGAAGTTCTTCCTGCATGTCTGCAATTCGTTGCATTAACTGAGAGATCAACTCACTCTGATCAGCGAGTTCAGCATTTCTAATAGTCACATCCACTATTCCTGTTTCTTCAGAAGTACCAGTCATTTTGCTCTTGCCTTTCTCCAGAGAATGATCAGGGAAGGATGGTATGATTGCTTTAGATCTTGTAAAGTAGGGATGGTCAGCCAGTTTGATTTCAACACAAATCGGTTTTTACCTGTAGAGAAGAACAACTCAAAAGACATATGTGTTAGTTTTTGTTTTTAACGAGATATGCAAATAAGATGACATAATAATAACCACACAAGTGTCATTTTGCTTCAAGCAGATTAATCCACGAAAATATTTTGGGTGAACGGGAGGACTCAAATGGAAAGAATTTTTTCTTGTAATTGAATTGGAAAGGTGGAAAGGTCGACTTGCATAGAATCTTGCTATTTTCTCCCACTCATATGCTTTTGTAGGTGAAAGTCTTCAGAATCATTCACTAATAAGGGAGAATAAAAATAAAAAAGATAAGGACCGAGTCTTAAGTAGGCTGCCTACGTATCCACCAAGGAAATCAGGCCCAACGTAGTTCGAATTATATAAGATAATCTAAATGTACCCTTCCCAAAATTGATAGAGAGACTAGGCTCGAAAAGAGCTTCCTACGTACCCCCTATGGGCTCAAGTCTCGCGTAGTTCTTGATTACAGTAAAAATTTAAAAACAACATGACAAACATAAGAAAAGTGTTACATAAACCTAAATCTACCCAAAGGCTTCTCTCCTTCTTCTTCAACTGTAGGGTGACGATCCGGTGCTCTCGTCATCTGAACCTACTTTTGTTTTACTTTTTCCCTTCATGGAGGGAGCCTTCCCAAAATTTTGTTCCTTAATGTCCCGTTCAATTTCAGGTATCCTTGCAAACGCTTGAGTGATATTAATTATCTCTTGATCAATTTTTGCAATCTTTCTTTTCACCGAGGTTGTTTCCATGTCAACCTTAATCATTCTCTCTCGTAGCATCCATTCAGTTTGGTCCAGTATCGCAAGTCTCTTTTTGGCTACAGCTATCCTCTCTCTAGTCTCGACAAATTTTCTGATCATTGACTCTTCAGTTTCTTCATCACTAACCAAAGCAACGGGTGGGATTGGTGCGTTGACACTTTTTCCAGACATTCTAGCAAGTCGACCTTCCTGTGATGGACGAATAAAACTGAGGAGATTTTTAGAGGAGATGGTTTATATATTTCTGAGAAACTTGGACAACACTTCAGAAGTAATTTGGACGGACTTTGTTGTTGTGAATTATGCTTAGAGTGCTCTAAGAAACAAAAGTGGATTAATTCTGCTTTAGACAAAGTGACACATCACAACACAAAACAATTATAAGCAACACAGAAACAGTTTATATCGCGCCCTAAACTTGTGACCTTTTTACGCCAAAGGTAGGCCTATCAAATTGAAGGATGTATGACGTCATTTGAAACATTCCATTGCCCCAAAACCCAAATTTATACAAGTTTTACGAATAAACTAAATGGGGATACATAATAGGGGAAATGGGATACAAAATATCAGTCTCGCGCAGGGGTACAATCCCAATCTATGCTTCCAAGGAAAGATCATATGTCCTTGATTTCTTGTCATCTTCGAATGTCCACACTCTTGGATGCTATGATAATTTGATCCTTCTTCGACTCGAACAAACGATTAAAACTCAACCCCAAGAGACAATGGTTTGCTAAATGGCGTATACATCCTTCAAATTCAAACACATAAGCATGATTGTCTTTTATTGACCAATGGGCCAAATAGACACAAGGTGGACTTCTAATGGGCCCAAACACGCCTTGGGTGTTGGGTCGACTTAGTTCAAATGCGCTAAATTTGGGATTTGGTTTGGCTCTACACTAGTCTTGACTAAGAGTGAGGTTTATTTGAAGTGGACTGGTGACCCAAGCGGACTACTTGGGCTGGGACAATTAACGACCGTTGACTATCCAGTAGCCAACTACATTCGTCAGGGTGTCCCGAGAACAATTTGGTTAACGAACGACTGCGGCCCGCATAATCGTCCTTTAAGTGAAAAGAAAGAAAAAAAAAATGTCATTTGACGGAATAAATGATATGCATGCAATGACAGTTGATATCATAATTTAAGCAAATAAAGCACATTTGAGGTAAAACAATTCAACAAATATTAGCAAATAGTCAAAGAGAGTCAAGTCATTATGGTTAGAACCTAATTATATCCCCAGCGGAAGTCGCCATTTCTGTTATGTCGTAATTTGACTGTATTTTAGAAAAATCACTTTTTGAAATGTTCTAAGTATAAAACAATTTGAGAAAAATACTTAGAAAGAGTCGCCACTTAATTTTTTTTTAGAAATTAAGAAAACTTATAATTTTCAAAGATTTAAACAGAAAAAATCATTTGAAAATACCAAAGGGGGTTCGGGGTTCAATTTACACTTCGAGAAGGGTTTAAGCATTCGAAGTGCCTGCTAACATGCGGTTGACCTGCGACTTGACTAAATATATTTGACTATTTTTTAGGAAAATAACGATTTAACATAAGAAGAATAACTTACAATTTTGGTTAACTTAAAACAAAGTTAAATAAATGACACATTTTATTTTATTTTATTTTTAGAGAAAAGGGATCCAAAATGAAATATTTTACTTGAGACGCAAGTGAATAGAATTTTATTAAAAAAACTAGATTAATTAGGACTTACTTGACTCATTTTCTAAAATAATAATTTGATCCAAATTGATTAATTTAAGCATGAAACCATTTTAATTAATTGAAGAATTAAAGTTTCGACTAACCTTTTCGAGGAAAATGACTAATTAGAAAGAGAACATTTTTTAGTTCATTTGAGAAAAATACTTTTAACTTAAAATCACTTTAAAATAAAAATGTGATCGAGTGAAGCGGCTTTAAAACATATATTTTTTAAGAACAAAGATTTAACTTAATTAAAATACAAAATTCGACCAATATTTAATTAATAAAATAAATGACCTTAACACAAAAAAAAAAAATTCAAAGCAAATCAACACAAAGAAAGTAACTCGTCTTTTGGGGAATCTAATTAAGTTAATTAAAAAAATATAAAGTTAGAGTTAAACAACAAACGATAAATAATCACAATTAAATAATTAAAGAGTAAGGGAGAAATTGAATTTGGGCCCTTTTGGGCCAAATTCGCTGAAAATTTTGGCCTTTAAACCAATCCCGTTTTTGTATACACAGGCTGTATATTAGTGTATATCGGATGTATATAGCCCATTTATTCACTTTCCGAGACCTGTACGTCAACTCCAAAGACTTGTCCTTCGATTTTTCAAGATTGATTGACTCGGTAAATAACTTTTGGGCCTCCGTGGCCCGGTTCGAAATGAGAAGGAGATGGATTTGAGTCCAACTTGAACTCCAACGAGAGAGTGAGCATGTGTAAAAGAGAGAAAAGAAAAGAATAAGTAGACATCTTATACAAGTAATTATGTCTAAATAACAATATGCTTTGCTATTAGACAAGATAGACATCCATAATTCCCAACATATTAACAAACAAGTAAATGAGAACTCTTGATTTGAAATGGACACAAAACTTATCTTCATTTAAACTAAAGAAAAGACTAATGGAGAACTCTAAGGTATCATGTTATGATATACAAATAGAGATAACAGTTGCATATAATGGGAAAAAAAAAAAACTAAAGAAGATTGGTGAAAAAATTTCCAAAGAAGAGTATAGTTAAAACAATGTATCGACACAATTTAATGAGATAAAATTCATCCAGAACAATGGGACAGAATTAGAAGGCTGCTGTTGTCAAACCAAAAGTTTCAACGAAATAAGTATCTAAAGGAAACTATAGTCCAGATTATGAAAGAAAGCTAAAATCAAACCGAGTCATTTCATGCTCAAATTATAAGTCGAAAGCTTCCACAACATATAAAGAAATGAGGTTTACAAACTTTTGAATTCAACTTAGTCACATTTTAATTGAACTGAACGAAATTGATTAACATAGATACGGTATTCACTTAATAGCACGGGTTAAAGGAAAAGGGAGGATGAAAGATCATTGCCATATAGAACAGTTTAGAAAAAAAAAAAGCAATAACACAAAGCCACTATTTTATGCACATTAATCACGACAAATAAAGTGTGGGGGAGCAGCGAGGAAACTAGTTAAATAGAGGAAATGATACTTTTGTCAAATACGAAACAACAATCTTCCCAAAAGGGCAGAAATCTCAACCAAAAGAATAATTCGAGTTCACCCTACATTTAAATTGGAGAGCTTTTTCATATCAACAAGTTCTAAGTCTAAATTATTTCAATAGAGTGGAAATTGTAGCCTACTATATTCAACAACCAAGCCAATACATTATATTAAGACGGAAGTTGGAGGCATAAGAATATTAACAAAATAATTGGCTACAAACAGAGAAAGCTATACTTGAATAGTAAATCAGATTTTTTGCTTTAACTTTACTCAAAATACTTAAAGTGATCACATAAGAGACCAATATGCTATCACACATATGTTAGAAGCACTAAACCATTAATCCCAAAACCATACTAAGCATAAAATCAATCTAAGATGGCATAACGAGTAGTTGAAATTCAAATGGATATGAAAGGAAAACTTTGGACAGCCTACAAGCTTAAGAAAATAACAAACCACAAGAGTATATGCAGAAACCAGAAACAAGATTAACTCTTAAGTTGAATACATGCACACTTTCGAATTAAAACTAAGAAGATTCACAGATTTAGAACTCATTTCGAAGCAACACCCACTGAAATAGACTCGAAACTATGCCTAGACAAGTTACCAGCAACTTAGAACTTGAACCAATGTCGACTATGAAGAAGCGCAAACATGGACACCATCATGTCAAAGAAGAAATACTAAAAAGAAAAACAACTCTATAAACAGTAGCTTTATACAGAGAAATCGCACCAATGCACTTGACATTTCTTAGATGCATAAACACGAATTCAGACGCCTATCATCGAACAAATACGAGGGGTAAACCCAAGATAAACAATAATCTTTATGGATGATTCAAACGAGTAACCGGAACATAATCTAATAAGCTAAGTAGATTTGTGACTATACTAACAAAAGAAATAGAGGAACATTGTTCTAGATAATACTCGTAAACCAAATTCTAACCTATAGAGACATAAAACAAAACTAAGAACACATAAACAAAACACATAGAAGAACGACGAATTAGCAAAGCTAAGAAAGAATTTACCTCTTTTCGGGCAGTGAACTGAGACAAGACGAGCTGCGAACAGAGACTCTTCCACCGCGAAATTTTAATACTAACAGCAAATCAATAAATTTAGAACCAGCTACGAACAAAAGTTTTCTCGAAACCTAGGATCTAGGGAATCGTTTGAATTTTCTTTTTGTGTAAGACGACTATTGTTTCAGAACTAAGCTCTCAAAAACCGTCCCCTAATCACTGAGAGTAAGAGGGTTATTTATAGGGAAAGATCCGCTGGAAAATTCAAACAGAGATTTGAATTTCTACTGCTCTTGCGAAGCAACAGTGAAGGCTGTTGTGCAGGCCTGCGATTTCCGTGAAAAGGGGGGAAAAAGAGACGCGAGGGTGATGGATTAGGTTGCTAGGGTTATGGGTTTGCAGACGGGCGACGAGATTTTCGGATTTGTTGGATTTTTTACAGAGGGATGGGCACTCTGTTCTTAGCTTCTAAAGAAGAACAAGATGTGTACAGGGAGTCGTTTTGCTACTGTTATGCGTGTGGTATTGTTATTGTACGTAATGGTTTCTTTTTTCTTTTTTTTTTTGGTTGAAATTTGGAAATTTGGAAAGGTGGGCTGCTAGTGGAATTGGGCCGGTTGAAGGGTAATGGAAAGAGGCCCAAATTTGATTTCTTAAAGGTTTTAAAGGAGGTAAAATAAAAATGACTAAAATCATAAAAAGAAATATAGCCAAATTGATTTTAATTTGCAAAAGGCTAAAACCTAAATGAGACGAATTAATATAATTAATTAACGAGTTTCTTAATCTTAACAAAATTAAATAACTAATTTTAAAAAAAATATTAACTATTAATTAATTAAACTAATTGGCGAAATTTAAAGCAAAATTAAAACTTTTGAGACGATTTTCAAATAAAAATATACTAATTATATACATAACTATAAAAACATTTTAATTATTTTTTTAAAAAAATTTATAAAATTGACAAAACTTACATAAAAAATAACTCGAAAAATATTTCGAATCTCATAAAAGCTAATTAATTCAAAATTATAGCCATCACTTTAAAATACACTAAAAAATATAAAATCTTCTGAGATGATCTTCGAATATGTATAGGATATACTTACTTCATACATAATTATATAAAACATATATATTATTAGAAATTATAAAAAGTGATAGACTATTTAGAAACTTGCAATATATATATATATATTTCTTTTTTTCTAAAAATTTATGAAACTAATTATTTTAAATCGTTTGAAATTGAAGAAACTCGATGATTAATCTATAATGTGGAGGTCCAAAATTGGGTGTCAACACATAGTAATAATATCTCACACAACACAAAAAACGTAAAACTAAATCTTATAACAGGAATACATTAAAAGTAGTTGCAAAAGTAGAAATATTGCACTAAATAAAATAGAGATAAACCAAAAATTTACTCTTCTTCCAGTTGATGAGTCCTGAGAAGACGCGGCCATTGATGCCACTCATATGAAAAGAATAAGTAGTACTGATTTGCTGTCCACACTGACACTCCAATTTCGTACAAAAATTCTACAGTATTCTTTTCTGAGTCATATGAAATAACCTTATCGCCTGCAAGTAAGTAAAAGATGTGTGGATTAACTGAATGAATGTCTATGTTGAACATCTTGATACGAATAGATTCAATAGCCTTAGATCCAATAGCCTCTGGACAATTAAGAAGCGCGTTACTGATATTTACAACATACTTGGTAACCCATACTGCATCATTAGTACTACGAATATTGCTCTCGAGGTACCACAGAGTAATCTCTCCCCTGTTACACAATGCATAATAGAGAACCCCATCCGATACTCCAACAGCACTACCGCTCCAGTCATCCATCTCATCAGTCAATTTCAAATCCCAGAAACGCCTGTAGACACTATCATAAAGAATGATATGTGAGTCTGGGTCAAGCTTCCAAACGAACACTCCATCGATTACCCCAACTGATCCTGATCTCGTCCATCTACAAAGGGGGGAGCTGATAGGCGCAGCTTGCCTGAGATCGATGCTAGTCCACATATTAGTCTCAGAAGAGAAGCTTTCGATTGTTGCAGTCCATGCTTCACAACGAACTATAGTAAATGAGATCACATCTTTTTCAGGGTCATCTACTTTACAATCAAATCCGATGGCTGCTACTTTCATACAGGATGTTTGAGTTACAGGGACGGAAAAATGCTGCCTTGTTGCAGGATTATAAACATAGTAAACACTTTGATTATATAAATCCTCAGTAACAAGAAGGAAACCGTTAGAGGAGGCCATAATATGCACTCCCCTACCAAGAAAATTAACTGACTCATCTAAACTACCATCAATCACTTGTGATGATTTCTTCGATGAGAAGAAAAAACGATTTTGTTCATCAACATTGTCTCTACCTTGACAAAAGAAACCCATCATGTAAGGTTGAGGACTCCATCGTTGAGAACGACAACTATAAGCAATAGATGGATCATCAATACACTTCCCCCAATGCTTACACACAGATTCAAACCTTGACAGAGATTTTGAAGGCAAACGATGTAATATTTCGATTAAGTTGTCTTCACACAACTCAAGTATGGGTTCAGAAGACGATTGTTCCATACTAGTAGTCATGTGATCGATCTCACACATCTCAAAATAACCAGTAGCATCCCTATTTATAATAAATAATACGAAACCTATTTCAAATCAAAACAGGAAAACCTATTACTATACTACAATTTATGAATATAAATCCTATTTATAGAAAAATACTAAACCTGCTCCAAACCAAAATAGGAAAACATATTCCTATAAACTTATGACTATAAATGCTATTTATAAAAATACTAAATCTGCTCAAAATCAAAATAGGAAAACCTTTTCCTATACAATTTGACTATGAATCCTATTTTTAGACATGAATTGAAATATCAAATCCTGACCAATTTTGATTTGTACATCTTTGAATTGTATTTTCCACAAATGAATTAAATTACTATTTTACTAAATGTGAAATTTTGTTTTAAAAGATTAAAAAAAAAGTTAAGTGAATTTGAGAAAGACTTGTAGTGTACAATACTACTCATTATGTCTCAACTTACGTGACACTCTTTCCTTTTTAATCAGTTACCCAAAAAAGTCATATTTGAAAACTATTTACTAACACCATCCCTATTTTACCCTTATTGAGTCATTCGTAGCACTTTATTATTATGAAGAAAAATTAACCTAAATGTAAGCTATGAAGTGACTTTAATATGAACAGTTTGATAAACGTATCAAAGTCTTCCTTATTTCTTAAATTTCGTATCCAGTAAAACAATGTCATATAAATTAAAAGGAAGGGAATATTATTTAAACGTACAATTCTCGTCATTCATCTCGTTTTGATTCTTCAATGTATAATTAATTAGATATCAGACTTCCACTTGTTGGTAGTTCTTAGAGAAGCTCCATTGATTTGAGCTCAAAGGCTGAGTAATACATCAGTAGGATCATCTATTTATAGTTCTCAATCACACACTTTGTAACTAACTTTCTGATAGTTTGTTATAACAGACTAGTTACAATGACAATACTGCCCTTAACTATTTTTAACTAACTAACTCTCCTACACTCTACTACAACTGATCATATCTCATTACTCCCCTGGGAGGGGCAAAAATATCTATCACTCCAAGCTTGGACAGCAAATATTCATGTTGTAGTTTACACAGTTCCTTTGTTAAGACATCTGCAGGTTGTTCTTGTGTAGGAATATATATAGTTGATTAGGATCATGCCTTGTTGTAGTTTTTCCCTTATAACGTGGCAGTCAGTTTCTATATGTTTAGTCCTTTCATGATACACTGGATTTGCAGCAATCTGTATAGCAGCCTTGCTATCACTATATACTTGCACTGGCAGTTGAACTTCAGCTCCTACCTCTTTTAACATTCCAAGTAACCACATTAATTCTGAGACAGTGGAGGCTAGGCTTCTGTATTCATATTCAGCAGACACTGTGGTTTGCTTTTTTGCTTTCCATGACACAAGGGACTCACCTATCTTAACTACATATCTTGTAACAGATCTTCTGGTAAGTGGACAAGAGGCCTAATCAGCATCACAAAAAATGCAGTGATCAAACCATCAGATGAACTCCCAAACAACAAGCCTTGTCCAGCTGGTTGCCCTTTTAGATATCTGACTACTCTTAATGCAGCATCCATATGTAAAAATTGACTCAAAGTCTGAGTACTAAAAGATATGTCAGGCCTTGTCATGTTTAGATACAGAAGTTTTCCAACTAGCTTCTGATACATTATCTGATCCACTAAAGGTTCCTCAGAAATCCTTTTGCTTTCCACCTGCTCATCATATTGTCTTGATGTAAGTTTCACATTCACATCAATGGGAGTTCCTGCAGGCTTGGCTGCTGACAGGACATTCCCATATCTGTTATAAGCTCTAGAATATATTTTCTTTGATGCATTAGGATGCCATCTGCAGACCTAGTGAACTCAATACCTAGGAAGTATTTTACTTCACCTAGATCCTTCATTTTGAAAGCCTTTTGAAGTGACTCCTTAGTATTGAGAACGACAACTACAAATCGAAGATGGATCAGCAATACACTTCTGCCAATGCTTACACACACATTCAAACCTTGCAAGAGATTTTGAAGGCAAACGATGCAATATTTCGATTATGATATCCTTAGACAACTCAACTACACTTTTATCAGACGATTTGCATAGACGTTTCATACTGACACTCATGAAGAAAAAAAAAAGTTATAATTCTATTCATAAAACTCAAGTAACATCCTTATTTATATTAGTAGTAGACCTTCTTTGACTATAAACTGGAAAACCTTTTACTATGCAAAAGTTTGAACACAAATCCTATTTAGACATAATTATAAAACCAAATCCTAACCAATATTGGTTTCGTACAACTTTAAATTATTTTTTTCTGATTGCAGAATCCTGATTAGAAGATACACCAATTTTGGATCACTAATTCATAGTTAATTATATGATTGGATCGGATTAATACATATGAACTGAATAATTTAATTCACTCATTGAATTAACATCTAAATGAATACAAGTGATTTTTTACGGATATTTCACCTTTTTAGACAATGTAAATTCTGATAATACTACTTATTAGCAACAAAACATCAGATTAGCAACAGAAACAACACAACGTAAGACCAAAATCAAATATAAGTTACACAAAAACAGAGGAGGGCTACAAACTTATAACCTTTCACTCTATAAGCAAAATACAAGTTTGAACTAACAAAAAAATTTACATTTGTCGTATTTTCTTCTTATGCAAGGTAGTTGCCATATATCTAGTTGAAAGACTTCTTTCAGGAGTTGTTGATAAGAGAAGTAGAAGGTACTATTTCCACTCGAAGAAGCTAATTTGGCTAGGAAGTCAGCCACTCAAACTTAAAGTAATAAGAATTGTAGAATCCTTGAAATTGAAATTAAAGTTCACACAATTATCATCCATTTGGTCATATCTCAAAGAAATTGAAGTATTTGTAAAACTATTCCCTGCAGCCTGCACTAAATCCTTGAAATGCAGTTCTTCATCATCTCTTTTCAATTAGATATCAGACTTGATAGTTTTTAGAGAAGACGCGGCCATCGATGCCACTCATAAGTAAACAATAAGTAGTCTCCCACTCCCATATCATACAGAAGCTCTGCAATATTCTTTTCCAAGTCATATGAAACAATGTTACCATTTATTTCCAGATAAACGATGTGCGGATTAGCAGGATGAATATCCACACACATCACCTCGGCTTGAAAAAGCCCTGGACAATAATTTACAAGTGCATTGGTTAAATTTGCAGTATATTTCCTGACCCATACTGCATCTTGACTACGAATATTGCTCTCGAGGTACCACAGTGTAAGGTCTGCCTCGCTATACGATGCATAATAGAGATCCCCACCCGATACTCCAAGACACCTAGAGTACAAGACATACATCTCTTGATTCAATTGCAAAGCCCAGAAACACGTATTGACACTATTGCTGAGAATATAAAGTATGAAATTAGTTAGTTAGTTGATGAGCAGTAAAATTAGTTAGTTAGTTGTGAACAGTAAAGTTAGTTAGAAATTCAGTTAGAATCAAGTTTGTTGATTAGTGATTTTGTATATATATCTCCACATTGTAATACTTGTTCTTTCTAATTCACATTCAATAAAAGATATTTTTTCTCCATGAGTTTACTCTCTCGATTGCTCTCTCTCTCTCTCATCAATGAGTTCTCCATTAATGGAGTTTGGGAGCTCACATTGTTGATTTTATCATGGTATCAGAGCACAGGGAATTGCTCCTATCTTCTTTTCGCTTCCATTTCATTTTGTGAGATTCATTTTTTCTTTTATGTGAATTTTTGTTTGATCTGGTTGTTTGATCTGGTTGTTGTCGACTCGATCTTCGATCTATCAGTTTCGTCTTGTGAATCCTATTTGATCTGGCTGTTTTCAACTTGATCTTCTTCCCAATTTTCAAATCACCATGGTTGATTCTTCAGCTGATTCGATTCCGAATGCTTCTGCATCTACTGTTAGGGTAGAAATCCCTAGTCTTTTCTACTTGCATCCATCTGAGAATGCGAGTTCATCCCTATTACCTGCAGTTTTCGATGGGACTGGTTATAGAGCCTGGAGAAGAGCAATTCTCAGGGCTTTGTCTGTTAAGAGCAAGACAGGATTCATCAATGGGAAGGTTGTGAGACCTGATCCTACTGATCCTAGCTTTCAGCAATGGGAAAGGTGTGATGATATGGTCACATCTTGGATCTTGAACTCCTTGTCACCAGATCTGCGTGATAGTCTGCAGTATGTCAACAATGCTCAGGAACTTTGGGGAGAATTAGAAGAAAGATACGATCAAACCAATGGTTGTAAATTGTACCAGCTTCAAAAGGAGATTAATGACCTTGTCCAAGGCACTCTGGATATCACTGGTTACTACACCAAAATGAAGAAACTCTGGGAAGAAATGAGCACTGTCGATATTAGCTCTCAGTGCAATTGTGTGTGCACTTGTGGTGGTAAAGCAAAATTGGTTAAAGCTGAACAAGATCGCAGGCTTATACACTTTCTAATGGGTTTAAATGAGATGTATACTGTAGTCCGAGGCAACATTCTCATGATGAATACTCTGCCAAGTATGGCTCAGGCTTTTGCCATCTTGTCCCAAGAAGAGAAGCAAAGGGGAGTAAAACCTCACAACTACACTGCCTTGGATTCGACCTCTCTCAATGTTTTTGCCTAGTCTAACATTGTTGCAGGTTCCAAAGGTCCTAAGACCAATTTTAATCCTAATAGGGGAAACACAGGAGGTTATGGAAACTTAAACACAAATGTGTTTAGAGGGAATTCCAGCACTGGGAGGTCTTCATTGTTCTGTGATTTCTGCAAGAAAACAGGACACACTAAAGATAGATGTTACAAGCTCCATGGTTATCCCACCAACTCTAAGTTCTCCAAGGGTAAAAGTTCAAATTCAGCAGCAAATGTGTGTGCTTCTGAAGTTGACAGGAACCAATGTGAAGATGATAATGAACTGAGTAAGCAAATACCTTTGAATTTGTCTAAAGGCTAGTATGAGCAGCTGCTAAATCTTTTAGGATCTCTACATGCTAATCATGGAACCAACAACTCTGAGAATATGCTAAG
Organism: Solanum verrucosum; assembly: GCF_900185275.1. Lineage (NCBI taxonomy): Eukaryota > Viridiplantae > Streptophyta > Magnoliopsida > Solanales > Solanaceae > Solanum > Solanum verrucosum. Next base: position 1,040,445 of record NW_026020144.1, on the reverse strand, counting down.
TGGAGCTGCGAACCTGGCAGGTATACTAGCTTGTTACTCTTCAATTACTGATATAGGTGATCTCTCTTGTAAATGTGTTAGATTAACTGCTGGTTCCTAGATTATAGACTCAGGAGCATCACATCACATGACCTATAACAAAGCCACACTCACAAATATCAGCACACTGCCATACCCTTTCTTAATTACCTTACCAAATGGTTATAAAGTTAAAGTGACTGAAGTTGGTGATGTTTGTTTAAATCCAGTACTGACTCTGAGGAAAGTAATGTTTGTGCCTAGTTTTAAGTTCAATTTAATCTCAGTTCACTGCCTTACATTGCAACTCAAAGGTGTAGTCAGTTTTAACACTTCTTCTTGTCTATGGCAGGGCCCTTCTCTGAAGAGCCCTCTGGAACTTGGTAGAGCTAAAAATGGTTTATACTTCTTGTGCTCTATATGTCACAACTGTCATCCTCCTTCTGCTGGCAGCAAAATGACTCATGTTGTTGCAAAGTTTTTCCCTAGTTATAGCAGTCATTCTCTAGTTAATTGTACTAAAAGTTCAACTGACAATGTATGTCAAGCTTCATCTTCACCATCTACTGTAAAATACACTCCTTATATCAATAAAGAAGTATGTTCAATTTCTAATTTTGCTTCTTGTTCTACTGCTGATTGTTCCCCTGCTGAGACTTATACTGATGAATTCTTATGGCATGCTAGACTAGGCCATGTACCCTTTGTAAAAATGAAAAACATTTCCACCATACCTATCCATTTTTCCACAAAACAACCTTTTACTTGTGCTATATGCCCTATGGCCAGGCAAACTAGAATGCCATTTCCTGAGAGCACAACCTCCACCACCAAAGCATTTGAATTGCTTCACATTGATCTATGGGGTCCATACCACATTCCCACTCATGATGGTTACAACTATTTCTTGACCATGGTAGATGACAACACTAGATCAACTTGGACACAATTACTTAGATGCAAAAGCAATGCCTTACAAACTATCAAAGCCTTCAGCTCACTCATAGAGAATCAGTTTCAAACCAAATTAAGAACCATCAGGTCTGACAATGGTTTGGAGTTTACCTCTAATGAAGCTAGCCAGTTTTTCCAAGAACAAGGGATAATACACCAAAGGTCTTGCCTCTACACACCCCAACAAAATGGTGTGGTAGAGAGGAAGCATAAGCACCTTCTTGAAACAGCTAGGGCCCTCCTTTTTCAATCTAGATTACCTATGAGGTATTGGGGGGAATGTGTCCTAACAGCTACATACATCATTAACAGATTACCTACCAAACTCTTGAAAAATAAATCCCCATATGAGTTATTATATCACAAACACCCTACATATTCTCACCTTAGAAGTTTTGGTTGTCTATGCTTTCCCATTACTTTAAAAACCCATAAGGACAAGTTTGAACCACGGGCTACACCACACATATTTGTTGGCTATCCTTTCAATACAAAAGGTTACAAGGTTTTGGATTTAGCTACCAAAAGAATTCATGTGTCTAGGGATGTTGTTTTCCATGAATCCATATTTCCCTTTGTAATTGCTCATGTTGGCTCCAGTTTTGCTTCTGTTTTGAATTTACTTGTTAATCATTCTACCAACTTACCTAGTATATCTAGCACAATCAACATTTTTGATACTGATGATTTACTGGATACAAACACATCACATCAAGTCACAAATAACCAAGTAACCATTAACACTGCAGCCCCAAACATCACCACTGCACCATCCATACCTGCACCTATTTCATCATGTGATGCTCTACATGCCCCTAGAAGAACAACTAGGTCCCTTCATACCCCCACTTATCTAAAAGACTACAACTACACTTTACCTAACCTACATTTTTCTACCTCTGTTGCATCAAGCTCACACCCACACCACTCTCTCACCTCTTTTGCCATTAACCACACCACTATCCTGATAGCCAGCAGTTGGTTGAAAACTTTACACATGACTGTGAACCTTGTTCATATGAAGAGGCAATCTTGTCTCCTGCCTGGCAGAAGGCAATGACACAAGAGTTTGAGGCATTATATGCCAACAATACTTGGGAATTGGTACCTCTGCCCAAAGGGAAGAAATCCATTGGTTGTAAGTGGGTGTATAAGATCAAACACAAGGCAGATGGAAGTGTGGAAAGATTCAAGGCAAGGCTGGTAGTTAAAGGATACACTCAACAAGCTGGGATAGACTACACTGAGACCTTTTCTCCTGTGGTTAAAATGACCACTGTTAGAACTTTGATCACTTTGGCTGTTAAGAAAGGCTGTAATTTGTATCAGCTAGATGTCAACAATGCCTTCCTTCATGGTGATTTGAATGAGGAAGTGTATATGACATTACCACAAGGTCTTATGGTAGATGGTGTTGACATGGTGTGTAAATTGAAAAAATCATTGTATGGTTTGAAACAAGCTAGTAGACAATGGTATGATAAGTTGACAAGCAGTCTTTGTTCTAGAGGATACACACACTCAAATAGTGACTATTCACTGTTTTATAAAAGAAAAGGAGGCTCTTCTTTGGTCTTTGTTGCAGTATATGTTGATGACGTAATCTTGACTGGGACTGACCTAGAAGAAATTGACTCCTTAAAGTCTTTTCTACATGATCAGTTCAAGATAAAAGATTTGGGCAAATTGCATTATTTCCTAGGGTTAGAGATATTGTATAGGCATGATGGTGCTTTGATTTCACAAAGAAAGTTCACCACTGATCTTTTGAAGGAATTTGATTGTTTGAATTACAAGACTGTTGCATCACCACTGGACTGTACTGTAAAATTGCAGGCTGCTGATGGCAAGTTGTTGCCTGATCCTACTCTTTACGGAAAATTAGTAGGTAAGCTTAATTTTCTCACAAATACAAGGATGGATATATCTTATAGTGTACAACAACTCAGTCAGTTCATGCAGACTCCTAGAGAACCACACTTGAAGGCAGCTTACCATGTTCTCAGATACTTGAAGCAGGATCCTTCATTGGGCATTTTTATCTCCAATACTCATGCACTCAGTGTCAAAGCTTTCTGTGACTCGGACTGGGCAGCTTGCCTTGATTCAAGAAAGTCAGTTAGTGGTTATCTAGTCCTTTTGGGTGATAGTCTCGTTAGTTGGAAGTCCAAGAAGCAAGCCACAGTGTCTTTGTCCTCTGCAGAAGCAGAGTACAGAGCTGTAAGACAGGTGGTAGGGGAATTGGTTTGGCTTGAGAGGTTGCTGGCTGAATTATCAGTAAATTGTCAGTTGCCCATACAAGTTTTCTGTGATAGTCAAGCAGCAGTGCATATTGCCAAGAATCCAGTCTTCCATGAGAGGACTAAACACATAGAAATAGACTGCCATTTTGTCCGAGATAAACTTCAAGAAGGTCTCATTTCACTTCACCACATTCCTACAGAATCCCAGTTGGCAGACATCCTCACCAAGGCCCTAACTGGGGTTAAACACACTACTTTATTACGCAAGTTGTCTGTAAATTCATCACCTCCAACTTGAGGGGGGGTGTTGAGAATATAAAGTATGAAATTAGTTAGTTAGTTGATGAACAATAAAATTAGTTAGTTAGTTGTGAACAATAAAGTTAGTTAGAAATTCAGTTAGAATCAAGTTTGTTGATTAGTGATTTTGTATATATATCTCCACATTGTAATACTTGTTCTTTCTAATTCACATTCAATAAAAGATATTTTTTCTCCATGAGTTTACTCTCTCGATTGCTCTCTCTCTCTCATCAATGAGTTCTCCATTAATGGAGTTTGGGAGCTCACATTGTTGATTTTATCAACTATCATAGAAAATTATCTGTGATTGTATATCAATCCAACAGAATACACCATCGATTACCCCAGCTGATGCTAATTTCATCCATCTATTAAGGAAGACTCTGACAGGTACATCTAGCGTGATATCAATGTTAGACCACATGTTAGTCTCGGAAGAGAAACTTTCAATTGTTACACTCGAACCAAGATCATGCCAGGTTTTATAACGAACTATTGTAAAGGAGATCACATCTTTTTCAGGGTCATCGACTTTACAATGAAATCCAATAGCTGGTAGGGTTATGGAGGACCTTTGAATTTTAGGCACAGAAAAATGCTGCCTCGTTGCTGGATTATAAACATAGTAAACCTCCTGACGTAATAAATTCTCACAAGTAAGGATGAAACCGTTAGAAGATGCAATAATACACAATCTCCTGCCAAGAAAATTGACTGACTCATCTAAACTACCATCAATTTAGTAGACAAAAAGAAAAAATGACTTTCTTGAAATTCTTGAACGAAAACTCTACTTTGATAAAAGAAACCTATCATGTAGGGGTGAGGAGTCCATCGTTGAGAACGACAACTATAAACGAAAGATGGATCAGCAATACATCTCTGCCAATGCTTACAAACACATTCAAACCTTGCAAGAGATTTTGAAGGCAAACGATGTAATATATCGATTATGATATCCTCAGACAACTCAACTACACTTTTATCAGACAATTTGCATACAAGTTTCATACTGATACTTGTGAAAGAAAAAAAAAATTCTATTAACAGCCCTATATATAATAGTTGGAGACCTTGTTTGACTATAAACTGGAAAACCTTTTCCTATGCAAAAAATTGAATACAAATCCTATTTATACATGAATTAAAACACCAAATCCTAACCATTATTGGTTTCGTTCAACTTTAAATTATTTTTAGTATTGGAATCTAACTGATTGCAGAATTAATCCTGATTAGAAGATTCAACAATATTGGATCGCGGAATTCATAGTGAATTATATGATTGGATCGGATTAATACATATGAACTGAGTAATTTAATTCACACATTGAATTAATATGAGACTTTCACTCGTGGATAGTATTTAGAGAAGACGCGGCCATTGATGCCACTCATAAGCAAACAATAAGTGGTCTCTCTGTCCGAAATCATACAGAAGTTCCGCAATATTCTTTTCCGAGTCAAATGAAATAATCCTACCATTTATATTCAGATAAAAGATGTGCAGATTAGCAGGATGAAAATCCAGAGACTACATCAGCTTCAAGAGCCCATGGACAATAATTTACAAGAGCATCGGTTAAATTTGCAGTATATTTCCTGACCCATACTGCATCTTGACTACGAATATTGCTCTCGAGGTACCACAATGTAATGTCACACGATGCATAATAGAGATCCCCACCCAATACTCCAAGACAGTGACCGTCAAAGGCATACATCTCTGGATTCAATTGCAAAGCCCATAAACGCGTATTGACAGTATCATAAAAAATGAACTGTGATAGTGCGTCAAACCAACAGAACACTCCATCGATTACCCCATATGACACTGATTTCGTCCATCTATGAAGGATAACACTGATAGGTACATCTAGTGTGATATCGATGGTAGACCACATGCTAGTCTCGGAAGAGAAACTTTCAATTGTTACACTCGAAACAAGTTTTCAAAACGAACTATTGTAAAGGAGATGACATCTTTTTCAGGGTTATCATGAAATCCAATACCTGCTGCAAAGGTTACGCAGGACGTTGGAGTTACAGGGACGGAAAGATGCTGCCTCGTTGCAGGATTATAAACATAGTAAGCCCTCTGATATCTTAAATCCTCAGCCATTAGAAGGAAACCATTAGAGGATGCAATAATAATATACAATCCCCTGCCAAGAAAATTGACCGACTCATCATCAATATGATGATGTAGTAGATGAGGAAAAACAATGAACTTCTGGAATTTCTTTAACGAAATCTCTAACTTGACAAAAGAAACCTATCATGTAGGGTTGTGGAGAGAGTATTAAATTTTAGTATTTTGTTTTTTCTGCCAAGTTCCAACTCATGTTAGTATTGGAGTCTCAACTGATTGCAGAATCCTTATATGATTGGATCGGTAAATATTCTAGCCAAATTTAATAATTTGGGGATAGAGTTGGCTCATAGTTTAATTATCGGTAACTGTTTCTATCACACTCTTGATTAAGAAATGCAAAAGCTAAATGTTCACATCAATAATATGATCTCAGATGCAAAGTGAACAAAATGAAAGCAGATTAAAAACAGAAACTACCCTGTAATTAACGGAAGTGTTCTAAGTTCAATAAAGAGGATTTGAGAAAGAAAAATCTCCAGTACAATATTGATCATTTTGATTGATGTAGAACAATGGATTTCTGAAGATACCAACTGGCAGCTAAAAAAATAAAAAAGAATATTTTCGTCATCGCGCCTAAATCCAGTTTAAAACTACATCAGTTTCCAGAGAAGAGCTACAAAATTCCCTGGGCAGTATATATCCAGCTAAAACATTTTCTATACACAGTTGTTATGTGATTCAAAACGGAACTGTGTAGGGCAATGCATACAAGTCAACATCAGGTAGGTATTGTGCCCGTGGCTGCCACAATGAAGAGCAGCTTCCACAAGTTTTGTCATTGCTGCTGCCTATATTTTTTTCCTCAACTCGAGCTTGCTTAGGTTTTCTTTGGAACAGCCATGATTGATCATCGTCCAAATCTAGATTATCACTTGGCAGACTTGGTGGAAGCCAGTTCTCAATCAAATTCTTGTACTGAAATTCTATGCTGTTCTCGTGCACTTCAGAACATGATGGAGTTGCATTGTCTACAGCCACACGGTCAACCCACCCACAATTGGATGTACTAGGCTCTGAAACTACTACAGGAGGAGGACAACTTCGTTTGTTTGTAGTTTTCAACAAAGGGTTGGCTCTTTCAGCAGATGCCCTGACAGTAACTTCCGCAACTTGTTGAGCAGGTTTTGGCAAGTGCTTCTCTTTGGAAGAAGCTGATATTTCACCTTGCACACCCTTTTTAGACAATCTAATTCTGATAATGCTACCTATTGTCAAGCAAGAAAACTTCAGATTAGCAACAGATACAACACAACATAAGACCAACATAGTAAGTATGATATACCAAGGGAAAGATAACTACCATGCGCCTGTATGCCACCACGTGAAGGTGAGGCAGGCCTCTTCCTTTTATTACTATTCTGGGTGCTGTCGGATGAGCAGCTGGAATTCTGTGAACACACAGCAGGCTCATGTTCCTCAGTGAGATTGCTCCTCTCCAACTGCTCAGCTTCATCTTCTAGACATTTAAACAAGTACTTCCCTTTGGACTCATGAGTGGCCTTGTCAAATCCAAGATTACTCTTCTCCTTTTTCGCCTTCTTCTCTTCTCTTTTCTTTTCTTTCTTTTCCCTCTTCCTGTCCTTCTTTTCTGCTTTAGCTACCTCCCTCTCCTTTTGGAGCTTTAGAGCACCAGGATAACAAGTTCAGAATAGAGGGAGATAGAAGACTAATACAGCATGACCAGAAGGATAATGAACAATTAAGATCCCCTCTGAGGATCATTCACTGAACTTTTATCACATCAAACAGACATGGATGTAGGCACCAAACATGTGTTGGGTTCACAACATATACTTCTATCATTATGACAGAATACAGAATCTAAGTCACCTAGTTCTATTTATCACAACAACCTGGCCCCAGGTCTTACATGAAGTTGCATAACAAGTGGTAACCAAGAACAATCATGCAAGACTCCCAACAAAGGGACAGTGATGCAAACACCTAATCAATTAAGCAGGTAGAAAAGAATAACTATATTACAGAACACTTCACATTGTGGACTAAACAGAATAGTCACTTTCTATTTGGTAGTTGTGACAGGGTATGGGAATCGTAAGAATAACTAATTTCACTGACAGGAACCTCATTAAAACCTTTTAACATGGAAACAAACAGAAAGACAGAGCAAGAAAGAAGCATGGCATGGACCCATGTTCAGCAGGGGACATTCATATTCACAAGGCTACAGCTTCAATTGGTAGATTTAGCTGCAACTAGTAGTTTGAAATACAGTTTTTAGAAAGGCTTTTCAAATATGCATAATGGTAAGTTTTTGTATGAGCAATCTGCCAAAATACATGACTTTTGAAGAGTACCTCAAATTTAGTTTTACCCAAAAATCTTTTCTAAAACATCTTTGATATATCGTGATTACAATTTTAAAAACAGTGGATTACAAGTTAAAAAATCTACTACTCACGCACAGTGCCTATTCTTTCTAGTACACCTCTTCCTCAAACAAAACATTAAAGCCTCAATGATTTGCCTACACTTCCAACTTCTCATTACGATTAACACATTGAAAGCCTAAAAAGTTGCCTAAACTTACCACTTCTCCATCTTTACCACAGGTTAGAATGAAATCAAATTGCTCGGATTTCCTATAACCTATCTCGTAGAATTCATCAATTTCTGTTAAATCCACAAGGTGAGCACAAAAAAGTATAAACTAATCCTCATTTCTAGCCAGGTACAATTAATAAATCCACACAAATCGTCCTACAAACACAGTCAATTTATCCCAGCACAAATCAAATCCACTCTGTACATTATATACAAACCCTAAATCCAAGTTCACAACTAATGCACAACCCACGAAAACCACAAAATTTCCTTGAACAGATTTACATAGTATAGATCCCTGCTAGATTATATCAAGCAACAAGAGCGTAAACACATAAATTCAAGTGCTCTTTGTTTCAACAAACCTTAATCGATTCGATCAAGGCTTCATTGCTGGCTCTATTCAGCGAATAGCCAGGTGGTGGGTATGGGAAGCACCGAGACATCCTCAATACACAGACAAATCCCTTTTCGGTTTCAGATCTGAGACTTCCCTCCCTTTCTTTACCAAAAATAAAAAACAAATCGCAAAAAATACAACAGTTTGGTTCAGATTTCAAATCGATTTGGCACGATACAAATGATTACTTGTGATTGAATCACAAAATCAAAAATTTCTGGAAACCCTAGAATTAGGTTACGGCGTCTCTCTCAGAATATTGAAAGAGGCGGTGATGAATATGAGGCCAGAAGGCACCACATAATGATGTACTTATAGGCGGATGGGTGGCCGACTTTGAACGCGTTGTTATTTTTACCTTATTGCCCTTTTGTTTTCCTTATAATTATGGTAATGTCCCTTTCCTTAGCAAACACGGGTAGTATCGCCGAAGGCCCATTACCAATTACAATTAGAAATATTTTATAATTTAAAGATATTACTTGGCTAGTTGATTTGAATTTATATTTGCAATTTTGAGATTAAGAGAATTAGAAGTTTATTGCATTTTGTAAAACATTACATACATATAACCTAGGGAATATATTAAAATGTAAAAAATTATAATTATTGTGGTTCTTCTTCTTTTCTATTCCAGTTTTGTTGGACGTAGTAATCTAGTATTTATTGCAAGTGGGGAGGTGGAATGTAAAATTAATTAAGGTGTGCGAAAGTTGATTCAGACATATAATTATGAAAAAGAATTATAATTATTGTAAGCTTAATCGATTTAATTTGATTTAGCTAAAAAAAAACAGCTCAATATATTAAAATGTGTAACATATGTTTGGTATACAATCGATACATTGGTATATGCAACAAATTAAGTAAACATTAAAAAATTATATCAGTATGAATTATGATTAGATGATTGAAATTCTTTTATCCTTAATAAAAGTAAATTTTGCTATGTGTGAATCTGAATTAATTAAACTTTAATGTGACAATTGAATAATAGTAGTAATAAAATATATAAAAAAAAAACCTCCTTCCCCGGTTCCCTCCTTTTCCTTTCATTTTTCCCTCCTTTTTTTTCATGGGATGATTAGTTGTCCAGCAAGTTGGGCCGAGATTTTTCCCGAACCGACGGCTATGGGCCCCAATTTAAACTGCTGACGTGGCAAACTTTGAAACCCTCACTAAACCCAAAATTGAGTTGTTTACAAATCGCCACAAAGGCCCATAGAATAAAAGTTTACATTTTCCAGAGATTTTCGGAAGAGGAAAGTGGATCGCCGGAATGAGGAGAGTCAGTAGAATCGCCGCCTTATACCGGGCAGTGGACAGTGCAGCCGCCGTGGAGGTGCCGCAGCATAGGATGTCTACGGCGGCTCAGTTTAGCACGAGCAGCAACAAGTCATCTGCCAGGTCTAACTGGTTATTCAACAATTTGCTCACGGATCTATCTGCTAGAACCGCAGCTCATGCTGTTGCTGGAACAATGCTTTTCTCGGTGGCGGCTACCACGTTGACCGAGGAAGTCCACGCTAAAGAAGCAGTGCCACCGGAATTACGCCCAAAAGATCTTGTCCTTTATCAGTATGAAGCTTGTCCTTTCTGTAACAAGGTTAAAGGTATTCACTTTTTAGCTATTTCTTTCTTGTCCGTTTGGTTTATTTTGTACTTATTTGTGCTGATGTGCGTGATTTAGAAATGTCTTAGCTCAACAGTATAACGATAGCTAGTTATTTTTGTCCTGGTAGCCTATAGATTTATTAGCACGTAGCTGCAAGGATTGCGGTAATAACGGAGAAAAAATTCAAGATGAAAAAGAGAGCAAGTGACTGGGAAATTTCTTTGGAACCTCATAGGATTTGTATTTTAACTACTCTGCAAAACAAGAGCTTTACTTCCTTTTTTCTCTTATAGTTTTGGCTAAAAGAGAATCTAGTTTTGGCTTAAGAACTTCTTTTTTTCAAATGGAGAATTGAATTTAGAACTATTCCTCTCATACTTGATCCCGTATTCACCCTAGTGCACATAGCTTATTGAATTCATTTGTGATCTGTCAATAGTTGGAGATGGTTCATTGACAATATGATTAAGAATAGACTTTGGACCTAAAACAACCTCAAAAGCTAGCTCATGATGGGAGACCAAGTGATCATATCCCCACCAATGTGGGATACTCAACACGCCGCACACCTACACCTAGGACTGGACATCTGGAGCATGGCCAATATAGGACGGAGGGCTGAACATTGGAAACAATAAATTGGGATAGTCCTGCTTTGATAACATGATAAAGAAATGAACCCTTACCCTAACTCAATCCCAAACTAGCTCATGAGCGGAGGATTGTCCATAAGTAGACCAAGTGATCCCATCCCCACCTATGTACGATACTTGACACAATAAGATAGTTTTTTTTTTTTTTTTTTACCGTGGTTTCCGGGCGTCGCTTTGCGAACCCGACTAGCTGTACCCACCGGGTCCCGCTGTTTCAAGGCGGGTCCACCACGGTTAGTTCCACGGGGCCCTGGAGACGCGGCCGGTTTGTAATGCCTCCAGTGGCCCTGCTGGGGCTCGAACCGGCGACCTGAAGGACTTTGTCCCAGGCCTTTACCAGCTGAGCTACCCCTCAGGGTTGACACAATAAGATAGTAATTCTATGGTAACAAGATTCCTAGAATCTTCCTAAACAATATATCTAGCATCTTTAATTCCCACTAGCAAGTTACTCTCTCTCTCTACAGTATGCTTCATCTCAGTAAACTATTTAGTGTATACTCATATTCTTGGTTGGAATTTACAGTTGCCTAACTACTTTTGATTTCTTGATACAGAATGTTTTCTGAAGGTGTATTGACTTTTTTTGACAATTTTATCTCTGAGTAGTCATATTGCCTGCTTGTTAACGTTTATGATTCCAAAACTGTGATCCCTTCTTTTTTTCTGCCCCTTATTAATTATTATTAGCTGGTATGCACCATAGTCCTTCACTCTGGAACTTCTTCTTTTCAGCATTCCTCGACTACTATGACTTACCATACAAGATCATTGAGGTCAATCCCATCAGCAAAAAAGAACTCAAGTGGTCTGATTATAAGAAAGTGCCTGTTGTGTTGGTTGATGGTGAACAGATGGTGAACTCATCAGGTACTTGCTATATATTTTCCGATTTCCTGGAATGCTTCAATTTTTTGAGTAAATTTGCTGTTGATTGCATTGTCACTGTATGATAGCTGTAAACGTATTGATGATAAGATGCTATGCTTTAGTTTTTTTACACAACTAATTACAAGATGCATCTTGACTGTTGGTAAAATTAATTGAAATCCTATTCATTTGGAGTGTTAGTAAAATAAGACAACTATATCTGCATTTAAGATGGATAGAATGGATTATATAACATCTTATTCGTACTTGTCTCTATTATAGTTACTTCTAAATACTTTTCTTTTGCACTTTTCTGTGGATTATAGATATTATTGATAAATTATATGAGAAGGTTCGTTCTGGTGATTCTACCTTTGATGCCGATGAAGAGAGCAAATGGCGCAAGTATGCACTTCTTCTTCCATTTATGATTGTTTTATGACTTTGCCATAGCGTTTTCCTCTTGAGATAAATGATATTTGTGAATTAAGTAATCAAGTCAGTAACTGACGTAGGAAATTAGCCTTTCTTCAAATGAAACTTTTTGCTCTTTGTTAGGTACTTGGGTCTTATCTAAAGATCATGATTCTTGCAAATGCAGGTGGGTGGATGATCACTTGGTGCACATGTTATCACCTAACATATACCGAAATACCTCAGAAGCTCTTGAATCGTTCGATTACATCACTAGTCATGGTAAGGTTTGATTGTAGTGACCTCTTGTCAATATTCTGGGAAGATAATTTAATATGGTGCTTTTCTTCTTTCATACTAATGGCTTTGAATCAAAATGTCTAGCTTTCTTTAATCCTACCTTTTGCAGTAAAGTTTTGATGCATGTGAGTCTTTAATTAGTCCAGAAAAAATGTTGTCTCTTTTCGGTGTTTTATCCATCTTATAAGTATTCAGTTAATTAAGTTGGGGTAAACAAGTGTAGTTGATGTAGGTGATACTTTGCTGCTTCCTTGCTAGACTTGATGTTGTCCGATAGTAACTATTCTTCTGTTACAACTTGAACAGTGTGATTACATCCATTGTCTTACATTTTGCATTTTAAATTTGGTCTGAAGAATTCAAGATGAAAACATGTGAAATAGAATGCTACTGTATCATGATTTGTATCCAAGGTTATGTCCTCTATAAATTTGACCAAAAGCAAATGTTACTTGCTCAGTGTGTTACTAGTCGTGGCTGTTCTGTTTAGTTGAATTTGTCTTGTTCATTGTTTTCTTCCTTGCTCCCTGTGTTTTTCTTATGTATTATTTAAGTTAGGCTTGATAACGTATAGTACCTAAATTGTAGTGGATACGAGAAAGCGTGGAACTTATTCTCAGTCCTTCTACAGATAGTTTAGAGAGTTCTTTACTTGATTGCCTAGAATTCTCATATTTATTTTTTCAGTGTCTACATACTAGCAGCTAATAAATGGTTGAGTTTTTGTCGGCTTCCTTTTGATCTCTATTCAACATAGCCTGATTGCAAGTCTTGTTCTGTTTTGTCTACCTTCATATTAGTTAAAGCCTGGGTGCCTTTTAGAGCAATGTTTTCCTTAATTTACCTCTAGCTCAAGTCTGATCTTATTTTATACTAAGGACAGGTAATTTCAGCTTTACGGAGAGAATAACTGCCAAATATGCTGGAGCTGCAGCCATGTATTTTGTTTCGAAGAAATTGAAGAAGAAATATAATATTACAGATGAGCGTGCAGCCCTGTATGATGCTGCAGAAACATGGGTTGAGGCTCTCAAGGGCCGAGATTTTCTTGGTCTGTTCCAACTTCTCTGTCTCAAAATCGATTTAATTGATAGTTTTTGCATCAAATCCTTGTCATATGTGTGACCCTTGACTGATTTTCAATCTTAACAGGTGGTTCTAAACCAAACTTAGCAGATCTTGCTGTATATGGCGTTTTGAGACCCATTCGCTATCTGAAATCTGGTAGAGACATGGTGGAGAACACACGTATTGGTGATTGGTACTCTCGGATGGAAAGTGAAGTAGGCGTGTCTGCTAGAATTCAAGCTTAAGTGACGACCATTGGTCAATGGGCAAATCACATTCAGGATCAGTTTTTGACACTAGTTCATTACAGTTCTGAGAAAGAATATTACTTCCAAGCTAGTGACAAATTATTAAATATATAAAGGAGTGCACTTTCACAAAGTTTTGGTAGTTAGATACAAAATAAATTTGGATGTGAGCTTGTTTCCATTCTACATTGACTTATTCTTTTGGATATAAGTTGTATTTGAGGTGTGCTGAGACAACTGGCAGTTTACACCATTTTTTCGCCAATGGTGTAAACTCGTCACTTTCATGTGCTAATTTTACTACTGATTTGTCCTTCCACAAGATGTGGACCTTTCTTTTCCTAACGATCATATTAATTTCTATGTTTTCGTTACTGGGATTTGATATTCGTCCGTTCTACTTCTATACTTTTCCTCTCATATGCAGAAGTTGAGCTATAATTAAGAATATTTCGATAGTTTTGTTTACCCAAAACATTTAAGATGTGCTGATAGACTTGTGTCCTCTTCTATGATTTAAGGTTTGATCGGTAGAGTTAGTTTGTACTTGTGCAGTTGTTCTGGTAGAAAGTAACATGAACTTGAAGGAATTTAACTGCTCTCCTCTTGGATACATCTCTATATCCTTTCAGACATTTCCTCTCATTAAGTAATACTATCATTTGCAATGTGTGACCTGTATTCGAGATCCTATAATTTTAAGAGATTTTTTGCAATTTGGAAAAGAATAGGATTACTATATAGTAGTAAATAGTTCTTAATATGATTGATGTAATTTTAGTAATATTTGAGGAAAATAAAAGCCCAAAAAAAGTCCGGCCCAAAAAATACCCGTCAAGCACAACTGCTTTTCTGTCTTCTCTTCAATCATACGAAGCAAAGATCACCGATCAGAAGAGAGAAAAACAAAAACTCAAAGCTCTCTGTATTTCCCGAATCAAAAAATGCAACAAGGCGATTACACAACCTCCAATCCCTACTACAATTACCCTAATTCCGGCCAAATCTCGCCGGCTCCGATCCCAAACCCCACCCCTTCACCACCGGCATACGCTTCTGCTCCGCCGTTCGCCGCCACTTACACTCCGCCTTCAGATTACTCATCTTATCCCTCTTCTTACCCCAATCAATATACCCAAAATCCCGATTTACCCTCCACTGCTCCAGCACCTCCGTTACAAACCTACAATCCTCCACCACCAGCGCAGGTTCCGGTTCCGGCGTTGCAACAGCCTCAGCACTCCTCTCCGTTTCCCTCGTTTGAATCCCACGGAGCTTATCAAAACCCAGTTCATTCTCAGCCTCAACAATCTTATTATCCTCCTTACGATCATCCCCAGGCTGCTCCTAGTTACAATCACAGTCCCACTCCGAATTCTTCGTATCCTCCAGTTTATTCAACTCCGAATTATGATAATACTGTGAAGTTTGATCAAAGTGGACAGTATTTTGATGAACCTGTGGATAAATATGGGAATTATGGTTCGCGGAGAGGTGAATTTGGGCAAGATACTTATGGGAAACGAGCTGAAAGTGGATATGGTAATGATGGTTATGGTGATGGAGTGTTTGCTTATCAGGGTAGTAAAGTAGAGCCTTATGGGGCACGAGGGACTGGTTCAAAGTCTTCGACTTGGTCGTCTAGTTTTGATGATTTTGGGAGGCCAATTGGGTATAATTCTCCGAAAGAACGTTCATCAGCTCCAACTGCGAAGATCGTCAAGGCAATTCCCAAGGTTGATACGCAGCAGGATGCGAGAAGTGGTGTGCAGAAGTTTAGGGTGAAGTTACTAGCTGAAAGTGGTGGACAGAGTACCCAAGATGTTCTTTGCCAGGTGGGTCTCTTAGTACTGACTTTGGATGTCATTGATGATTGTCATTACTTTTGCGGAAGTTTTTGGTTAGTTACATTCATGAAGCATCTTAATATAGAACTGGAAACTTAATAGTAGTTAGTTGCAGTTGATAAATTTCAACTCAGGGGGTTTTGGTATGAAGAAGTATGCTTTTCTAGGATATGTTTTCCTAAAAGAAATCATTTTTCAGTGTGTTTGATTTCTTAGGATTATGGACAATTGGAAATTACATTTAACCTATCAAAAAGAAAATGAAAAACATGTTCCACCATAAAGGCAAACAACTACCATAGCTTATGGGCGGAAGTCAGTTTCCTTTACAAGTTTCTTGAACTCGGACTCCATATCACTTATTTCAATCAACATTTAGATGTTCTTGAAAACATTTATGAACAAAAACTTTATAATACCACTCCAATGTCTTTTCCCACTAATTTGGTATCCAACCAAAATGATCCTGAACGTGGTTTTCTCATATAAAACATATTCTACAGGAAATGTTCCCTGGAAAACATTCTTCCCCATTCAAAAGGCATCTGCATATTCCAGTTTCATGCCTTACCTGATGCTCCTCTGTTTATTTTGATGATTTCTGTCTTGACCAATTTCAGTTCATGATTTGGTATTATGGTACTTAGCATCTTGCTAAGAAATTTCCAAATTAGCATGTGCTTTGTTATATCTGAGATTGTAGCACCGTTACATTGGATCATACCATGATCTAACATTTTTGTGTCTCAATTCTTGATTCTCGATGTGTCATCTTCATTGAAACCCTGCCATGATCTGTAAGTGGTACAGACTTCTCATCAGGATGCAGTGTCCACTTAGCCTAATGAAGTTTTTATATGCTGCGTGTATTTTTGAGCCATTAAGATACACAGTATTATATAATATCCTTTTGGTAAAATCTTCTAGTTATGTTTTGTGCTTCAACAAGATGAATGCTTCCCTTTTTGGTATGTACCTGTGTTGTGCTGTTAATAGGCTTCATGTCTTGGTGTATTATGCATCTCTATCTCTTCATTGATCAAGCATATAGCAGCATTTTAACTTTGAGTCCTGCTTGTGGTGCATTCCAGATTGGCTTGGATGGAATCCGCATGTTGGACCCAAGCACTAGCCGGATGTTAAGAATTTATCCTCTTGACACGGTAACTAGACTTGAGGTAAGTGTTTGTTCTTTTTCTCCACGTCCAACCATGTATGATGATAACACAATTTTATTATTTTACCTTCCTGATATGACTATGAAAGAGTTTACTCTTTTTATGATATAATTTTAATGGGCTGAAACTTGAAGGTTGACATTGTTGGCTTTGCAACATTGTTTACTGGTAATGCTAGGATGAGGGCATAAATTGCTACATGCTCAATGTGCAGTTAGAATCTTGTTTTAGAAGTATTTTTGGGGTTTTCAGCTTCGACTGTCTTTTAACAGAATGCATGACAGCTGCATGATAGTTTTGTCCATACCAACAGGGGTCGTATATTTGAGCCTCAATAGCAGGATTTTAATTCAAGATTCTGGCGGTACATTGAGAACCTGAATAATATATACCCTCAACTTCATTAATGCACATTGGATTTTGTCCTTTCCTTGCCCCCAAGATCTGGATTTTCTCCAGCTCTTCAAACTTTTGCAGAGCATCAATGAACTGGTCCTATTTGTCTTGTTTAGGCGGCGGATTCATCTACCTTTGCCTTCTGGTCAAAAAGTGCAGTGGATATAGAACCAAGGCGTATCAGACTGCAGTCAAACAGTTACACAACCAGTTCCCTATTAGATACAGTCACGGCTGCAGTTGTACAGGTCAAATTTGTCTTTCCATTTTTTTGCATTTGGGATCTAAATTTGTTTTATCTTCAATAATTTAGTAATTGATGTTTACAACAACCACCCCTCAGTCCCAAGCAAGTTAGGATCAATTGCATGAACTCTCACTGCACGTAGCCATTTAAGCTCATCTTAGTCCGACATTATATTACATAAAAATAAGAAGCTCTAGAAGTTCTCTACTGATGTATAAATCTCTAACATGACTAATAGACTCCTAGGAAATATTGAACGTAAAGTAAACATGGTAACATGACAAAAATTTAATAAACTTACTGGTGTTGCATGTATTTATCTTTTCTTCCCTTATGTCTCATTTCTTGCTAGGTCTGTATGGATTCCAAGATATTGTAAGTCATTAGAGAGAATTTCCTTCCATGTGATTTTAGATCTACCCTGTAGCCTTTCAACATTTTCAGCATGATTTCACACCTACAGACCAGTGCGTTTGGAGGTCTATGTAGGATATGACCAAGCCATCTCAAGAGACTTTCTCATTTAATATGTGTGCTACTTGCACCTTTTTTCAAATGTGATCATTTGTTATCTTGTTTAATCTTGTATGACTGCACATCCATCTTGACATCCACATCTCTGTGACCCTCATCTATCTGGGGATATATTGGTTTGTTTTTTTAAGAAGGTAATAGTTGTATTTTGGAGGTCCAACATTCAATATGATATACCATTGCTGGTCTGATAATTGTTTTGTAGAATTTGTCCATTTAGGTAGGTATCCTTTTTTTTGAGAAAAGAGTAACTTTGTATTCATAGAAAAAATTCATGATCCAAGAAATGATGAATTGGAAACTTGCATCCCATAGTGTGATGGGCCCACCCCATACAGTTTATCAGATTACAAGTTTCCTAAGAACTCTACTACTTCTACCACCTCCCCCACCAAATCTTGTTTACACCAAAAAAATAGAAGACTAATACAGTTTGTTTTAATCCTCTGACAAGTAGTTTTCTGTCCTTCAAAGCACCTACTGTTTCTTTTCTTCCAGATGGACCACCAGATACATGATGGGATGAGCTTCCACCATTCTTCCTTTTTACCTCTGCTTCCAACTCCTAGTCAACTGTTCAGAAGCTCCAATGTAGTCTTTGGCATCACCCAACTAACCCCCAAAATGCATAAAAACATAATCCACAAACTGGTAGCTAATTGGCAGTGTATGAATAGATGGTTGTTCACTTCAGCTTCCTATTCACACATAAAGCACCTTGAGCAGATTTGCATGCCTCTTTCCTGTAGGACCTCATGAGTGAGACATGCCTTCTTGATTAGTAGCCAAACAAAACATGAAACTTTCAATGGACATTTCACCTTCCAAAGCAGTTTCCAGGGCCATCTTTCTACCACATATCCAGTAGCACTTTTTTATTTTCCATCATGTATTAATTTTATGTGTAACATGACATCTTCATCTCTCATGCCATTCTCCTGCAGCCTAGTATTTTGCATGAAACCATCTATTTCGTCCTAGAAGTTTCTCTGAGTTAAAATCTATAGTTGCTTCAAAAGGTTCTCGTCAGTGTTTTGTGAACACGAGATTGGTTTTTTTCCTTTTCATAGGCCGAATGTCTTCCATTGATGTCACACCAAGGTAGCATTACTATATAAGTTCCATCATGTCTTTAGGCATTTGTTAGGGCTTCCCAAAGATCTTGTCATCCATTTAATATAAAATGGTTTCTCTTTTCTACACCAAAAATACAAATATACAAGCTAGACTCTTGACTCAAGACAATGTTTTCTCTACTCATTCAAAAGTTATAATGTTCCTTTCTCATATTAACTGAAAAGGCTAAAAGGTACTGTATCTTTTGTTGCCACTTCCTTTCCACCATCCAAATTGCTTGTCTACCTGCTTGCCAGCGGCTTGTCAATGTTCCGTGCAGGAGCTACTTTATGTGAAAGCGAGTGTGTGCACACACATGAACACATACATATACTGCCTGAAGATAGAGAAGGATTTCACATCAAACAGTATATGCATTCAGGGGAGGAACTAGTAACAAGCAAGGGAGTTCAACCAGATCCCTTTTGTTGGAAATTATACTGTGCAAATAGGGGAAAAGATTTTTTTGTTGTTGTTATATATTAACTGTTGAATTCCTTTGACATAAGGTCTTAGTGGTAGAGGGGTTCAAAATTTGCTTTAGATCAGACATTTAGATCCCAAATAAGGCATGCTAGTAATTTTTTTAAATCCCCTTGTATAAGTTTCTGGTTCTGCTGGTGTTTGCATTAGTACACAGAGAGAGACCAACACAATATATGTGAACTTCTTGAAAATAACTTTTCTTTTCCTTCAAGCAGTTCAAGGAGATGGGTGGAAGAATCGGGTCTTCTGAATCTCCAAAGGTGGCTGAACAGCCTACTGAGAAGAAGAAAGGTCTTGCTGATTGGATTAATATAGTGAAGACCGTCAATGAGGAGAAAGATCACTGGGTAACATGTTTTGTTTTATTTGTTTTCACACGCCTCATTTTTACATGATATAATGATTAGCTACGACTATACTTTCTCGTTCAACAATTTTATTTTTTTTAAAAGAGTGGTTCTTTCTTGTCAATTTTATCTCATCTAATTTTGTTTCTATTCTCTCCGTATTTACTTACTTTCTCACTTAGACAGCCTTTTGGCTGATCTTCGAGTCTCTTCACTTGGTTATGCTGATTGAGCTGTATTTCCTCTCCAATTTCTTCAATATTGCCGAGCGGACTTGATTTCATCTTATTCTTTAATTTTTATAAGCGTTCTTATTCGTTTTCCTCCGGTCACAAGCTTATCAATCTAAAACATCTTCAAATTGAATCACGTATAGATGCAGCTTGAAGTGTATAGTGATTGGAACTCATGTCTGCTGCACTTCAAATTTGCCTGAAGTTTGTTTTTGGTAATTGTAATGTTCTTCTGTAATTCATATACTGCTAAAAGAAAATCTGTTAAATGATGTTCATAAGTTGCCAAAAGAAAAGGTTTTAGTCCTTGGTTTATTACTTGCCATAAATATTGGAGAGAAACAAAAGGATTGCGCCGTTCAGTTCATAATAATTTTTTATGCTAATTTCTGCTCCAGTATTTTTGTCACCAGCTGAATCGAGGTTTAATGAGTCATGTGCTGGCATACATATGCCGCTTAGAGAAATAATCTACCTAAATGTTATTGAGGTGCTGGGAAGTTTTTCATGTTTTAGTAGAACCATTAATTTTCATTAACTCAGTACCATTTTGTCAGGTTCCTGATGAAGCAGTTTCCAAGTGCACAGCTTGTGGATCAGCCTTCAATGCCTTCGTGCGCAGGGTATGTCTTGTCGTTACATATATTAATTCTTCTTCTTTGCACTATGTTTCATTCAAAGTTGGAGGGGAGTAGACTTTTTAATTTACTTCCCTAATGAGAGTTATGTGTTATTACTTGTTTTCTAAAGATGAGAGAAGTAAAAGAAATACTCCATCCGTTTCAATTTTTTGTTTGCTTTTGACTTGACACTGTGTTTAAAAAAGGTAAAAAAGACTTTTGAATCTTGTGGTCTTAGTAAGATATGTAGAGTGCACCAAAATGCCCTTTAATCATGTGGTCTTAAACATGCCATGTGGAACGTTAGGATTAAAGAGTTGCCAAAAAGGGAAAGAGACATTCTTTTTGAAACAGAGGGAGTACTTATTCTTGTTCAGAAATTATTTCCTACTTTCGACAACTTAACAAAGGTGAAATTGCAGATGTGGAGGAGTGGCCCTTACCCCTCTTCCTTCGTTTTGTGATAAAACTATGTAATTAATATCTCCTTCCCTTTTGCTACTCTTTCCTCTTTTGACCGTTAGCAAATATAAGTTATCCTGATATTTGGTTGCTTAATCTCTCTCCCCAACTACTTGTCTGAAAAGGAAAAAAGAACATGTTCCAAAATAGGAAAAGAAGAAACAAAATATGGAAAGAGAACTTGTTTATACTTGATGTTTAGTAATAGAAATTTGACTTTTCCAAAAAATTGTTTATGCATTTCACGTTGTGCATTGCTTTATGTTTTGCATTATTTTTTAAAGTTTAGGAAACTTAAAAAAGACTAGAGGAATGACATTTAGATTTTGTTCTCAGCATCACTGTCGGAATTGTGGAGATATTTTCTGTGACAAATGCACTCAGGGAAGAACTGCACTGACAGCTGATGAGAATGCACCAGTTGTTAGAGTTTGTGACCGATGTACGGTATGAATTAACTACCATCTGCACCTTCTATGACTGCTTTTTGTTCATCTCCTGATTCTCTTAAGGCCACAAATCACGAAAAGTTTTTTAGAAAGATTCTCCATTGGTAATTCAAAAATAGAAAGAATATAAATAAAGGTGTATACGCGGGAAGGGGCCCAATTCTGTTTTTGACATTTTGTTCTGGCTCCCTTTTCTAAATAAGTTCTCTTTTGGGTTTAAAAACGATTTCATAAAACTTAGTTCCTACTTCCTTTTTGATATTTTTTTAATAGTACTGACTTTTTCTCATGTGGTAATTCATGGTTATAGGTGCACTAAAATTGCTACTTTGCCAAATATATCATGGTTTCATTTTGTTAACTACATCTCATGGCTTTTCTCCAGGCTGAGGTTTCTCGTCGGCTAAGCAGCGCGAAGGAAACTGTCAATAGATCAACTGGATTGCAAAGTCATGAAGACCTTGCCAAGAAGCTTCAGGTGGTTTATTATTTGAATTTTCCATCACTTCGTGCTTTTTTGAAAGCTGCAGAAGCAGACCCTGCCCACATATTCCACTCACTTTTGCACATATATGAGTGCTCTTTGTAATTTAGAAACCAAAAGGCAAAAAAAGAAGGAAAGGAAAGGAAAAACCAAAAACTAACTTTTTGTCAGTTTTGTTTTTGCATAAAGAGGTTATATACTCCCTCCATCTCAATTCATTCGTCTTACTTTCCTTCTTAGTCCGTTTAAAAAAGAATGTCTTTTTCCTTTTCTAGAAACTCTTTAATTCTAACTTTCCACACGGCATGTTT
Source organism: Solanum verrucosum (assembly GCF_900185275.1). Lineage (NCBI taxonomy): Eukaryota > Viridiplantae > Streptophyta > Magnoliopsida > Solanales > Solanaceae > Solanum > Solanum verrucosum. The sequence goes on along the minus strand of NW_026020144.1, from coordinate 1,017,926 downwards.
AAGACCAAAAGATTAAAGTGCATTTTGATACATTGTACGTATCTTTAGTTTAAGAGTACAAGATTCGAAAGTCTTCTTAGTTTTCTTAAACTTCGTGCCAAGTCAAAACCAGACAAACAAATTGAAACGGAGCTAGTATTAATTACTCTGGCGACCTTTCAGATTTTTATTCATAAGCTTTAAAAACATATTAAGGGTTTCATCAACAGAAATTGAACAAAAATAAAGTATCACATCTAATTAAAAATTCCATCTGTATGATGGGCACTATGCCTTGGTAATGCTTTTTCGTGTATTATGTAGTTATACCGTTCTAGTTTTGATTCTTGCATCTGCTAGTTCATTCTGGGTGGAAAGTGATTATAGTATTCCTTTACAAAATGCTTTCATTGTTCTTATCGCATCGCTGAACTAAGTTGATGTTTAAATCTGCTTGTTATTCTCAGGAGGAGATGGAGAGAAACCGAAAAGGATCATCTGGTAAGTGTTTATCTACTGAAATACATATATGCTTAGTATTTGATAATGAGCTAATTCATAACATAGTTTGTCTGCTAGTTCATGAAGTTTTTCCGGTTTCAGGCTCCAGACAAGATCGTTCGGGGAGGATGAAAGAGGTTGCTTGCCCTACTTGTACAGTACATTTGCAGGTTAATAATCTTAGCCTTCCTTGGCTATTTGAAATCTTGAAGAGCTTAAGACCACTATTCACATTTTATATTAACTTCTTCTTCTACAATACTTGAACTGCAGGTTCAAGTTCCGAGCTCAGGTTCCGAGACTATAGAATGTGGGGTTTGCCAGAATCCATTTCTCGTTAGTTCGCACTGATTTTGATGTTTTTCGTCAATGGAAGGAAGGACTGTAAACTCTTTTCTGGTTTTGTGTGTTCTCATACATTTTTTTGTGCATCTGTTAATATTCGAACCGTTTGTGACGCGCCTTTGGTTGGTATCCGTTTGTTTCCTGGCAAGACAATTTGCTTATTTGATTTGTATTAGCAGGAAGAAATCTAACACTTTTTTTTCTTTACATGGAGAAAATTTAAGTGAATTTGATTCCATTAACTAAGTTTAAATTAATTTGATTTCTTCAACCCTTGCCCTCTTCTCTTTCCCTTTTATTTTGAGGTTCCAGTGGAATTATAAGATGTGAAAAACAGAAGGATAAACAAGAAAGATGATAGGTACAAATCGCTGGTAGTATCAGGTCCTTTAGCTATTGTTCTTGAGAAACCCAGTCTGGCCTATTACTCGAAAGAAGTTTTTACGGGATTCTTATCTACTAAAATTTTAGCTTCCCCGGGCGGGGAGAACAAGTCGGAGATTTTGAAATTGCAGAGACTTGATTTGATCAAAGTGTTGAGTATAGGAAATTAGTTCTAGTGTTTACTCAAGAATCAGTTTTCGTTTTATAAGGGTTAAAACCATGTATTTTGACTTCTTCACTTCATATAGTAGGGTAGATTCAAAAGACATGAAAGGTCTCGGTCTCCTTCCCAGTTCAAGTTACATATACGACTTTTATCAAATACGCCATTTGAGTATTCTAATTATTTCATACAAAAAGTTAAAATAACTATAGATATTCTCATTTATTTCGTCCAGCGTACGAAACTTCATTCCCCTTTTTCCAAAGGACTAATAATTGGTTAGGAAATTGAAGGAAAATGAGTTGTGTACTTGGCATTATTGCATTGTCAAATCACATTTTAAACTTGAATATTAGACCTCTTTGGCAAGCCACATAAATGAAGATGGTTCAACAAATAGCTAATTCGATTAAGACATATTTTCTTAACAACATTTAATTTAACTATTTTGTCAAATGACAGCTATCACAAAAATGTGCACACATACATTATTGTTCATTATTGCAAGAAATATGGAAGACAATTTTAAAATATTGATAGAAATATAAAGACCTTTAATTTGAGTATAGACTTATAAATATCTTATAAATTACAAAGTGAAATTACACACACATTAAATAAAGTGGTCCATATATGACACAGACAAAACATATACTCATTTGAAATTTTCATTTACTTTATTTTGCTTGAATTGCTTAGATTATAGTATATTACTAGATAATTTTCATACAACAGTATCTGAATTGTTGCTTAATTAAGTATTAATATTAATATTAATAGCATATTTCGTGTAAATGTCACACTAACTAACTCTAGCTACCATTATTAATGTATGAATCAAATGGTAGGATGTCATAATTTGGAAGGATTTCTATCTTCGTATTAATAATTACTATTAAAAGATTATTTATTTATTTTACTAAGAGAAGAATTTAGTGTATGGATATAAATAAAATATGGTGATTTCGTAATTAATAATGTGTTGATAACAAAAACACTGTTGTTACAATCAATTCACAACAATTCTAGGCCCCTCTATAATTTTTTCATTTTTTCTTAATCTTTCTTGTTCGAATGAACAGCCTTATTTTAATTTTTTGCTTAAAATACTAAATAACAAGATCATATTTCTAATTAAAATGAAAAAATTAGATATTCAAGACGAACACGAGCTCAATGTGAAAATGGCAAGCGACTTGCTATATAGTCGATTAAAATGCAAAAACAATAATAAAATAAATATCTATATATTGTCAATATATATAATTTAAATTCAAAAAAATATTGCTGATAGAAAGAAAATTTTCTCCTCAATAACACATGTACTAATTGCATTAACAAGTAGGTGCGCATTATTGGCTTATTTACGTGTTCACCGTTTGAGCTTCTGTTTGGTTATATATTTTAAAGTTTGAAACTTGAAAATTTGAAATTTGAGTTTTTGAAATTGTGTTTGGATATGCATTTACTTGTAATTTTTTTTTAAAGTTTTGTAAGTAGAAGTCCCAAAAACTATTATAAGCAAGTTTATAAGAATTTGAAAATCAAAATTTCAAAATCTAATCAATACATATTTATTTAAAGATAATTTTTTAAAATTTATGATTAAACGCAACAAAAGTAAACTTTTTCTTGTTATAAGACTTTCCACCTGTCTAATCACGAATGTGTCAGACTGGAAAATAAAAAATTGTTAGGGGTCCAACAATAAGCCATTAACAAGACACTAATGCATCTCTTGCAATATTTAATAATAATATCCTCTACCAAAAGTTAAAATCTTATCATTAATAATTAATCACCATTAGCTTACTCTAAATCTTCACAATGCATAAAATATTATCCAATATATTATGACAACTAATGTGTCTTATTTTGAGATTAAAAATTATTTCTGTTAAATTTAAATTGTGAATTTACTTTAGTATATTTTGTATATATATATATATCCTTTGTTTTATTTTACTTGGTCAGATCCCTATACTGAAAATATATGTTTCATTTCAGTTGTCCATTTTTTAGCAAATCAAGAAAGTTCTGGTTTATTTTTTTCATACTACCCTTAATTAAAGATTTCTTAAAAGATATATCAGATCAATATGAGTCGAGTAATTTAAAACGAAGGAACAGTACAATAAAAATAACTTTTAGCGGCAATAAATATTGACATTAATAAAGAGTGCTAAAGTCTTTACCGGCATTAATTAAGTGTCATTAGAACCAATGTCGCTAAAGGCTTTAGAGACATATACAAAGAGTGCTAATTGCCGCTAAAAATACATATTTAGCGGCAATTAATTCTTAATTCCCGCTAATGATCATTTTTATTTTTGATGTAGTGGAAGTAGTATACTTTGTTAGCCTCTATAAATAAGAAAAAACGTAACCCAACTTAATCATACTCAAATCCAACATTTCAAAGCTTTTTCCAAAACCTCAAAAGTTCTCTTTGTTGTTATTATTGAAAAAAGAAAGTGTCTGAATCAATTTCAGCAACACAATATAATATAATGTTTCATAATATCATGGTTATATTCTTCATTTCTTTTTTGTTACTATTTATAAATTATTGTGAAGGGAAAGTGCAATTACCAAAAAACATGGTAGTAAAAGCAGTATTTGCATTTGGAGATTCAATAGTTGATCAAGGAAGTAATAATTATGTAGCAACTATAGTAAAGTGTGATTTTCCACCTTATGGTAAAGACTTTAACGGTGGAATGCCCACCGGAAGATTCAGCAACGGCAAGACGCCGCCGGACTTCATAGGTAAACGTCTTGTTTTTACTGTTATATCGAGAGTTACTAGTCTTACATATATATGGTAGATAACCTAATTAACCTTGTACATGGTAGATAAAATTATATGTATTACTCTCTTGGTTCTATCTGTTTGTATTACGTTTCTTTTTATTATGTTTTAAGAAAATGTCTCTTTTCATTTTTCACAATTCTTTAATTTTCAATTTTCTTCTTGATATGTTTAAGATCATAAGATTAAAAGATATTTTGGTTTTTTACATATCTTTGATGTAAAATCATAAGTTTTCAAAGTCTTCTTTACTTTCTTGAATTTTGTGTCAAATCAAAATCGGACAGACAAATTAAGACGAATGAAGTATTATTTAACGCTAATTAATAAAGTTGTTAAACTTAATAGGAATTTGCATGGCTCTTAATTAGCATCATGGCTTTAGTGACTTCTTTCCAGCCGGAGTTTATAGGGTAGGATAGGTAGAGTTATTATTATGTTCCCTTTCCGTCTCAATTATTGTATTATTTTATTGACTTCTTTGTTATTGTATATTATAAATTTTATCGATTTTGATATGTTTTACTTAAGTCGAGAGTTTATCAAAAACATTTTTTCTATTTTCATAAGATAGGAGGAATGTTGTCTATCACTTGTGAGATTACATTGAATATGTTATTATTGTTATACCTTTTCAGAAGAGCCGGATCAGCCAAAAGTTTTAATTCTTCTAATTTTTTTCCTTGTTCGTACAATCATTTGGATTTTCATCAAGTAAATTCGTTGCATAAGATTTAAAAAAAGTTTTTTACATTATATAGTTAATTCTCAATATACTAACCGATCGAGGGATCAGGGATATAGAATATACAAAAATTGTACATATTAATACATAAAAGCATATCATTAATTAAAATTCCATTTTCTGAAAAATTACATTATTCATAAAAGAAAATCTTAACTCCGCCATTGAATTCGAAAAAATTTCTATCATAGAATGAAAATTCTCGTGACCTTACTATTTATTAATATACACTATTCAACTGCATGCAACTAACTTGTTAGTTACAACTGTACTTAGTAGTTAGGTTTAAGCATTTATACCTCACAGAAATAAAATATATCTTTTTCTCTTCTACTTTGTTTTGGAAAATAGATGTGTTGGTTACATTGTGGCCATAAGTGCAAATGAGACAAATTAAAATCAAATTGTGACAAAACAATCTCAATATATTCTTTGATGTCACCTTGTCAAGTGAATGTAATTATTAATGCAAGGAAAATTCTTTATTATATTATTAAAAAAAATTAAAAAATCAGGTTGTGATAAAAATAACACAAATTGCAAATTTAACCATTTCAGCTGAAGAATTGGGGATAAAAGATTTTGTGCCAGCTTACTTAGATCCAAATTTGAAAATTGAAGATCTCAAAACCGGAGTAAGCTTTGCATCTGGTGGTTGTGGATATGACCCTCTTACAGCTACCATCGTGGTAATTTTATGTGATTCTATTTGATTTACTCGAATTTTAATAAATTTATTTGAAGATTTTCAATATAACATAATATTTGTGTGACTATAAAGTTTAGAAAATAGCCATTTCTTGCAACATATTAAAAATATAGTCATGTTTACTACAGTAACCATTTTTGTCACACAAAGAGAATTGAAAAATACACTAAGCTTTGTTCCTTTTTCATTTTTGTTTATGTTAATCAGTCAGCTATACCTCTATCAACACAATTAAATCAGTTCAAAGAATATATTGGGAAGCTAGAAGGGCTAGTTGGGGAAGAAGAAGCCAATGATATTTTTAAAAATAGCCTATTTTTGGTGGTTGCTGGTAGTGATGATCTTGCAAATACATATTTCACTGCTGGAGTTCGATTAAAGAAGGATGTTAACTCATATACTGATCTCATGGTGGCCAAAGCTTCTGAATTTGTCCAAGTTAGTATACCTTATGCTTGCTATTTTTCTAAAATTTTGTTTTATTTTCAATTTGGTTACAAGTCCCTTGGAAGTTGTCACGATTCATGTCCATGACACGTATTGTCTGATTTGTATGCGATGTTCATAATGGAGAGCGGGCTGATAATGAAGTGATAGAGAAGGACTGAAAGCTAGTTTCTAGACTGACAAACTTCTGAAGAAAGGTGCACAGAATAGTTTAGGGGAATTTCATATCGAAGTAAGAGGAAAGTAAAGAGCTTTATAAGAAATAACAAATGTTCATAATAGTACCTAATATTTGAGCTCAATAATGGCGTAACAGATAAATATGTGAGGCCTGTTGAATTAAAAAGCAAACAATACGTGTCATAGACTTGAGTCTCTGAAAAAATCTCAATATATGAAGAGGAAACATATAGTTATTTATTTCCAATTTACATATTACTTTTTAGTTGATTAATTTTTTTTGTTTTCTTGAAGGAATTGTACAATTTAGGAGCAAGAAAAATTGGGATATTTGGAGTTCCACCAATAGGATGTTTGCCAGCACAAAGAACGCTAGCTGGTGGGCCACATAGAGTGTGTTCAGAAGAATACAATGAAGCAGCCCAATTGGCCAACACAAAATTCTCTTCTGAAATTGATTCATTATCCAAAAAGTTGGCCCAGTCCAAGCTTGTGTTCTTAGATATCTATAATCCTCTTCTTGATCTCATTGTCAACCCTCAAAAATATGGTAATATACACTAATCCCTCATTTATTAATAACTCAATCTACTTTGATCTGCTCAAATCCAACCTAATTCACCTGTTTGACACCTCTACTTATATATTCTAGGGATGTCAGATAGGCAGATTGGGTTGAATTTGAACAGATCAAGATGATTTGAGTAAAAAGAAAAAGAGGGTGATTTATTGATCCGTCGAAAATTTATTTGGGTTAAAATGTGTTGGACCAGTATGACTAATAAACAATGGGTCATATTGAGTTATAATTTATTTGTTTGTTTTCTTATAATTTATTTATGAATATAGTATTTTTTTTTCCCTTTATGATGACTATATATAACATATCAAACAAAAGAAACATATTTTAAAATTTTGTAGTATAATTACAATTCAATTCCTTTGAATGGTCTAATTAACAAAACAGTCAACAAATACATATTTTGTATATTTAAGTACAAATAAACATATACTATACAATATACAAAAAATATATTCATGTATACAGTGTATATGTTTTGTATATTTTGGTCATATTGGTAAATAAGTTTGTTCTAACTGTACATAATGATAGGTTTCCCAAAATATTTTGACCAGATTTTTCGTAGGATAATTTTGGGATACCTAATAGGCCAACTTTTAAAGGAGAATGAGTTCGACAAGTCATATTTTCATGAGATAATTTGATTTTTGAGACTACTTGTGCTTCTCCTTTTTAATCTTTATTTCTTATTTGTTGTTTGATCAATTTGTTGTTATGATTTTGTTGTAGGATTTGAAGAAGTTGATAAAGGGTGTTGTGGCACAGGAAAAATAGAGGTGACAGTATTATGCAATAAATTTAGTGGAACATGTGAAGATGATACAAAATATTTGTTTTGGGATAGTTATCATCCAACTGAAAAAGGTTACAAAGTTCTTGTTGATCAGGTCCTCAATAAATATGTTAACAAATTCTTCTAGATGAAGAGTGATAAAAAAAATAAAAAAAATTACTCCAATCAAGATGTATATTCACCTAGTTTGTTAAATTTGGGTAAAAAAGTCCAAAAAAAAGAGTGTTCAATTAATCCATCCTTCCTGTGCTTTCTTTTTAATCCAATATTTATAAAGTTTTACTTCATGTAATAAGACACTAAATTCAAGTTTATGTCATTGATAGTTCATTTATGTATATTCAACTGTTTATGTTGGAAATTTATTATTTTAAAAATTGTTAATAGCAATGTCCTTAATTACTAATTTTACTTTTTCGGAGTTTATGTTAAATCTAATAGTTAGAGTTTGTTTGATGTAAACTAAAAGTGATAATTTTTTGGTAAATTTAACAAACGACAAAAATTATTCAAAAATATATTTAAGAGATCAAATATGTCATATACATAAAAGGACCATTTTTGTTATCCTCTCATTTTGTTAGAGGGGAAAGATAAACGATAGTTGGAAGGGGATTTTATTTAGCATTAGCAATTTATTACCTTCTCTATAACTGATAAAAAATGAATCAAGCATATCTCGTTCAACCTTAAAATGTTAAGTATGAACATCCACCTTATGTCAGGGACTTCATGGGTGGAACCCCTACTGGAAGGTTCAACAATGTCAAAACCCAATCGGACTTGTTAAGTAATATTTACCGTTGATGAATTTTGATAGTCGTAAGAGAGTACACATTTTTAATTACTAAATTGTATTATATCTCCGCACGACCTTTCACGTGTGAGGCTTGCTTCATTTAAATGGGTCAAAATCTAGACATTTTTCTAAGATAAAATTTGTGGCAACAATGAGTAATCTGACCACGTAGTACATTTATTTGGGCTTTTTGGATACATTTGGGCACATGCACAAATCAGAATCAAGAAGCCCAAAACAAAACAAAAGACTAAATTTTTAAATGCAAATCTTAGATTAATTGGATAACAATAAGAAGTAGACTATTGTTCTCATACCATTGTTGTCAAATCACATATTCAATGTTAAACCTCTTTGATTTAGCCTAATCAATGTAGAATGGTTCAACAATGAACAAACAGCTAACTAAATTAAGACATTTTTTCTTAAAGATATTTAATAAGCTTAAATTGACTATTATTTCCAAAAGACAACTTTCACAAAATGTGATGCGACACGTATATTGTTGTTTCATTATTACAATAATGCTAATAAGAAAATAAAGACCTTTAGACCAAACATATACACATCTTAAATTAAATGAGAGAAAAAATTACATACACGTCAAAATAAAGTGGTCTATATTAAATAGCCTATTTCATGTAAATATCACACCAACTAACTCCAAACGACCATTATTAATGTATAAATCGAATTGTTGGATGTCATAATTTGGAAGGATTTATTCCATCTTAGCACTATTATATTTTTTTCCCCTTAATTAAGAGAAAGAAAGAGAAGAATTAATAAAGGGATATAAATAATATGTTGTTCCAATCAATTCGTAGATTGCTATATATACCATAGTTACAACAGAGACATTTATTTAGCAGCGACTGAGCTAATGTCATTTATGCAGAGTCGCTAAAATATTTAGCGGCATTATATAAGTACTAGTTATAAATATTCATTTTTACTGTTTCTAAATATAATATATCGATAATTGTATTATTGCCACTAGATAATCACCGCTAAATCCTGAATTATTGTGGTGTATACTGTATACTCGTATTAATTCTCACAACAGTTTTAGGCCTCCATGTTTTGAGAAATCTACCAAATATATATCACGCGTAAGACAATTTGATAGTGATGTTTTTTTAAATTTAATTTGCGCTGTATATCTTTTTTTTATATAAATAAAAACATTGCGTTGTATATTTTCAATACTTTATAGTTTATAATTTTATATCATTAGTCTCTCTCTCTTATTATTTTTTTTTAATAAAAAAACTTCACTAGAGATTAGAGAATGCTTTAATAACACGTTTGGTTGCATCTTTTAATGCAACAATGAAATTACTAAGAATAGTACGAATTTAATATCATACTGCATTATTGAATTAAATTATTGTAGTTACTATAGGTTATGGATTGAATATTTTATTGAATATTCTATTTCTAAATTGGATACTATAGTGTTGGATCAGATATTGTGTTTTTGTATTGAATATGTAGCTACATTAATTTCGAATTGAATATTTGTGTTTTGTATGAATATATTAGGTATTGAAGTTCAAATTGAATATTGTAATTTTGAATTGAAAACTCTGTTTCTAGATGTAACTTGTATATCTCGTGTATTTTTGAAGAATGATCGAAGGATTTTCTAAGAAATCGGTGTATGTTAAAGTCGTGTATTCATAAATATGATTAATGCCAAAGTTTAGGGATATTTACCCATAGAGTTAACACGTTGTCGCAATTTTTTTATTCTTACTATACTTGTTATAATTTATAAATATTTATAGAATTCTCAAAGTAATTATTGTTGTACTATGATATATTGTGAAAAGAGGATTAGCAGGGCATTAAGTTGAGTCTATTTTCCAAAAGGTTGAAAAAAAGAAGTAATATAATGCATCATGCATTGAAATATCATACTTTACCTCAATCAACGAAAACAATTACTACTTCCGTAATAATAAGATGAATACTCTTTTTGTCCATCTTTATATGTTCATGTTTAACTTGACATTAATGAAGAAGTCAGAATTTTGGTCAAAGAAATGTAATTTTTTTTTTATTTGTGTGAAAGATGTACAAAATTAAATATATACTCATAATAGCTAACATTTAATATTTGTATAACACACAATTTTACAGCAAAAAATGTGCATCGAACCACCCTTCGCATAAGGTGACTCTGCCCATTACTTAACACACCCTTCAAAGAACAATAAATAAAATAATTACACTAGTAATGAACGAGTAAAAATAGGCGATGAAACTTCTAATAAAAATGTGAAAGGTATAACACCTGTACACCTATAATTAACAAGTCAGTGTGCATTATTGGTTTATTTACGTGTCTATAATTAGTTTGAAACATTCAACATACAGATGAAGTGACTAAATAACAAAAGGAATCTCTTTTCAATTTTCTTGTATGTGTCTCATGAACACATGTTCAATTATAAATTTCTGACGTAGACATCTGATGTTGACATAATATAAATTTTAGAGGTGTGTAGATGATTATTTCATAATAAATTAGAATATTCAATTAATACGAAGACATTTATCTCTTTGCATTTATTTGATAATATTGTCTACCAAAAGTTGAATTTAACAATCACCATTTGCATACTCCGAATCTCCTCAATGTTAATATATGTCATCATTCTAAACTACATGTAGATATTTTGAGTGACATAGTACAATTTTTGTAATAAAAAATTACACTGATTAGGATGATGCATATAACTTAAACTCCTATATATTCTTAGCCGCCTCTATAGTCAACTCCAACATTTCAAAGCTTTTACAAAACCTCAAATGTTCTCTGTTTGTCCCTATTTATGCAACAAAAAATAATAATGGTGCATAAGATCATGGTTATATTAAACTACTTTATTTGTTTTGTGTTAATGTTAACTATAAGGCCATGTGAAGGGAAAGTGCAGTTACCAAATAACGTTGTTGTAAAAGCAGTATTTGCATTTGGAGATTCAATTGTTGATCAAGGAAATAATAATTATATTCCAACTATAGCAAAGTGTAATTTTCCACCTTATGGTAAAGATTTCAATGGTGGAATTCCAACCGGAAGATTCTGCAACGGCAAGACGCCACCAGACTTGATAGGTACGTAATTAAACACACATATATTTTCTTCGAAAAAAGGATCATATTTGCTCTTACAGTTACCCCTTGTATATTCCTAACGGAGATAAGGGCAAATACAGAGTGTAGGGGTAAATTTGACCAAGAGGGATAGTAAAATATCGAGTGTTTAAATGTTGGAGTAGTAGTTTTAGCTACTATTAGGAGTTAATATGGTAGTTTATATAATGGTGTAGTCCATTAATATAGTCGATAATTATATATCAAATAATTTTTTTTAAAACAAATATAAAATTTAAATTATTGAACTTTACTGAATCTGTAACTTACGATAAGGCAAATAAAACTCTTTACTATAAAATATTTATCCAGGATGATATTGAAAAATGACAAATAAAAATAACACAAATTGCAAATTTGACCATTTTCAGTTGAAGAATTGGGGATAAAAGAGTATGTACCAGCTTACCTAGATTCAAATTTGAGAAGTGAAGATCTCAAGACTGGAGTAAGCTTTGCATCTGGTGGTAGTGGATATGATCCTCTAACATCTACCCTAGCGGTAACTTTAAAACTTGTGATTTTATATATGACGTACGTTTCTTTGTGTGGCTATATAAAATCTGAAGTATCTCAAAGTTAAGAAAATAGTCATTTTTGCAACATATTAAAAATATAGCCATGTTTAACAACACTAGCCAATTTATCACACAAGAAAAAATAAAAAGGAAACAGTAATCTTTGCTCCTATTTTTTTGTTTTGTTTATGTTTATCAGCCAGCTATACCTTTATCAACACAATTAAATCAATTCAAAGAGTATATTGGGAAGCTAGAAGGATTAGTTGGAGGAGAAGAAGCCAACTATATTTTAAAAAATAGCCTATTTTTGGTGGTTGTTGGAAGTGATGATCTTGCAAATACATATTTCACTCTTGGAGTTCAATTAAAGCAGGATATTGACTCATATACTGATCTCATGGTGGCCAAAGCTACTGAATTTCTCCAAGTAAGTATACCTTTATAGTCTAATTTTAAAGCATCGAACATGAATCAGAGGGATCAATAAGTTTCAGATATCAAATGATTAAACCGAAGTTCTTTATAACTAATTATTATAAATATTAATTTGCACTAAACTTTGTATTGACTCAAGTTCTTTTCTTATTTTTTGGAAGGAATTATACAACTTGGGAGCAAGAAAAATTGGGATATTTGGAATTCCTCCAATAGGATGTTTGCCATCACAGAGAACATTGGCTGGTGGGCCAAATAGAGGATGTGTTAAGGAATACAATGAAGCAGCCCAATTGGCTAACACAAAATTCTCAATTGGCATTGATTCACTATCCAAAAAATTGGCCCAATCCAAACTTGTGTTGATAGATATCTATAATCCTTTTCTTGATATCATTGTCAACCCTCAAAAATATGGTACTATATACTAATCCTTCTATAAATTCATGAAAAATATTAGGGACGCCAAACAAGTAGGTGTGTTAACTGTTAGGATGATATGATATAAATTAATTGTAGATGTCTTTAGAGTGATCTGATAACAAAATTTCTTCACACTATCGGTATACTAGACAACTTGTTCTTCTTCATTTTGTCTTTATTTTCTTGTATTCTTATTTTATCAATTTTGTTATTGTGGATTTTTTTGTAGGATTAGAAGAAGTAGAGAAAGGGTGTTGTGGCACAGGAAATATAGAGGTGACAATATTATGCAATAAATTCAGTGGAACATGTGAAGATGATACAAAATATTTATTTTGGGATAGTTATCATCCAACTGAGAAAGGTTACAGGATTCTTGTTGATCAAATCTTGAAAAAATATGTCAACAGATTTTTGTAGATGATGAGCTCAAATCAAGATCAAGATTATGTATCACCAAATCTGTATAATTTGGATCAAACTTTTTTCTGTTCAATTAATAGTTCATTTATGCATATCCAAGTGTTTAGGTTGGAATTTAATAAAAAAATATTGTTCATGACAAATGGTTGGTATTAAGTGGTACTTACTTAGCTAGTAACTTACTAATTAATTTTGCACTGTCCTTACTAATTTTGACTTTTCTAAGTTTGTTAAAAAATTGACATAAACCAAAATTGATCATTTTTGGTAAACTTAATAAAGGACAAAATTGACCCATGCGTCTATCTGAAATAGTATTTTTTTATCCTACAAAAGTAGGGCAGTAGGTGTAACGTCTACATACACTTCATTTTCCCTACACATCACACGACACCAAAAAAGATCTTTATCGTCAATTAATTAACGATAATAACTTAATTTTTGCTAGATATATTTTAACAACATTAGATCTGATGACAATTAATTAATGCCGCTAAATGTTTTAGCTTTCTCTATTAATATGTATATTTATTGTCACTAAAAGTTGTTTTTGTTGTAGTGTCATTTATAGATACACACTGAGTGTGTTGTTGTTGTGGTGGTGTTTTAATAAAGGACTGAAATTGTTCAAGAATATATATTTAAGTGATCATTTTGAACATGCCAAAAAACATAAAGGACCATTTTTGTTATTCGAAGAAATAATGAAATGACGTGCAAGATTTTGCATATTTGAGAAATTCACCACAAAAGTCAAGCTACTCGATGTAATCCTTAGACTAACATATATAAGTGTATAACTTAAATTCCCTATAGAATATGTACCTTCTTAGCCTCTATGATATGTACTTTCAATAGCCTTCCAATTTTCTTTAAAAAAATGTTGAGTGTCACCTAAATTGAGATACGTATCTCGTAAAAAAATCTACATGTCCTTTGTGGTGGGTTGGCAGCCCAACGATTTGGGTTTGGAATTTTCATGTTGGAGGTCTCAAGTTCGAAATCCCTTGCCAGCAAAAGTAAGAGAATTGTCTTCTGGGTCGAGCTTGTCGTACCGGGATTGCCTAGTGCCGATTACCTCTCGTGTGATTTGCAAGCTATTGTATAGGAATTGGGATTTTTCTTGCACACCCAAATAGTGGCGCGACTGCATATAAAAATACTTTCTTAGCCTCTATAAAAATAAACAAAAACCCGATTAAAAACTATACTCAGAAGTTCTCCAAGAAAATAATAATGGTGCATAAGATCATGGTTATGTTATACTACTTTGTTTATTTTGTGTTAATGTTTACTATAAGGTCATGTAAAGGGAAAGTGCAATTACCAAAAAACTTTGTTGTAAAAGCAATATTTGCATTTGGAGATTCAATTGTTGATCAAGGAAATAATAACTATATATCAACTATGGGAAAATGTAATTTTCGACCTTATGGTAAAGACTTTAACGGTGGAATTCCAACCGGAAGATTCAGCAACGGCAAGACGTCACCGGACTTGCTAGGTAAAAATACACATATATATTTTCTCGGAAAAAGAGTCATATTTGTTTTTCTACTTTTCGAAAATTGTTCATATCTTGATGAAAAATAACAAATTTGTCTGTTTTCAGTTGAAGAATTGGGGATAAAAGAGCTTCTGCCAGCTTATTTAGATTCAAATTTAAAAAGTGAAGATTTTAAAACTGGAGTAAGCTTTGCATCTGGAGGTTGTGGATTTGATCCTCTAACATCTATCATCGCGGTAACTTTGAAACTTGTGATTTTAAATACAAAGTACAATATATATTTGTATGGCTACATAAAAAATTGTCATTAATACTATATAAAATCTGAAGTTTGATTTTAAATTATTTCAAAAGTTTAGAAAATGGTCTTTTGTAACATATTTAAAATATAGCCATCTTTAACAACACTAACCATTCTATTGTCTCCCACACAAACAAAAAAAAAAAACCTCTAATCTTTTCTCTTGTTTTTTTTTCCGGTTAATGTTAATTAGTCAGCTTTATCTTTATCAACACAATTAAATCAGTTCAAAGAATATATTGGGAAGCTAGAAGAGCTAGTTGGAGAAGAAGAAGCCAACTATATTTTAAAAAATAGCCTATTTTTGGTGGTTGCTAGAAGTGATGATCTTGCAAATACATATTTCACTCTTGGAGGTCGATTAAAGCATGATATTAACTCATATACTGATCTTATGGTGGTCAAAGCTACTGAATTTCTCCAAGTTAGTATATACCTTTATGCCTATTATATTTTTATTTAATCAGATATTAAATGATTAAACCGATAAAAGAATGAATTCGTATATACAACTGTGTATTGCTATACAATGTTGGGATATCAATTTTGTATTGATTCAAATTATTATTTTTAAAGGAATTATATAACTTGGGGGCAAGAAAAATTGGGATATTTGGAATTCCTCCAATAGGATGTTTGCCATCACAAAGAGCATTAGCTGGTGGGCTACATAGAGTGTGTTCTGAAGAATACAATGAAGCAGCCCAAATGGCCAACACAAAATTCTCTACTGAAATTGGTTCATTATCCAAGAAGTTGGCCCAGTCCAAGCTTGTGTTCATTGATATCTATAATACTTTTCTTGATCTTATTGTCAACCCTAAAAAATATGGTACTATATACTTATCCTTCTATTATTTTATGACTTATATTAGGGACACCAAACATGTAGGTTGATTCAAATTTAGACAGATCAAGATGAACTGAGTTAAGAACTGGATAGGTTATTGAGTTATCTAATGGTTGGCTAAATATAGACGGAGTTTTATTTAACCAAAGTTACTTAGACTGAAATGAGTTGATTTAAATTAAATGGGTTAAACAATCGATCAAAACCCTATTATCCTTACAATTATTAATAAATTTTAATTCTTTATTTGTTTTCTTATAATTTGCTTAACCTAATAAACCATTTTTCTTCTTTCGTTGTTATAACCATATATAACATATCAAATGAAAAAAGTACTTTGACATTATTTCTAGTTGTCAATTTGTGCGACTCACTTTTCCTTGTTGTAATAATTAATATGTCCTATTTTTAATATTATTAATTCCACCTCTAATGAAGACTAAGGACTTATATCTTTAAGGTGAGCTGATGACACCAAATTTCTTCACACTATCGATATACTGTATGGTTTGTGCTTTTCCATTTTTGTCTTTATATTCTTGTTTGAGATCATCTATTTTGTTATTGTGGATTTGTTGTAGGATTTGAAGAAGTAGAGAAAGGGTGTTGTGGCACTGGAACAATAGAGGCGATAATATTATGCAATGAATTTAGTGGAATATGTGAAGATGATACAAAATATTTGCTTTGGGATAGTTATCATCCAACTGAAAAAGGTTATAAAATTCTTGTTGATGAGATCTTAAAAAAATATATCAACTATTTCTTGTAGATTATGAGGTCGATCAAGATTATGTATCATCAAAATTTTCTACTTTGGATCTAGGCTCCAAAAAATGTGTTCAATTAATTATGTGTATCCATAGTGTTTCATGTTGGAATCTAATAAAAAAAGAGCAACTTTCACATATAGCAAACACAAAATTCATATTTATATGCTATAGCAAAGTTTGCATAATTGCGCACCATA
This sequence comes from Solanum verrucosum, assembly GCF_900185275.1. NCBI lineage: Eukaryota > Viridiplantae > Streptophyta > Magnoliopsida > Solanales > Solanaceae > Solanum > Solanum verrucosum. Next base: position 1,000,891 of record NW_026020144.1, on the reverse strand, counting down.
GCAAACATAAATATGTATATTTCGCTATACATATACAAAAGAAAGCAGTTGTATAATCTGTTTTGGTATACATATACAAAAAGATCAATTGTATAAAGTGAGAGAGGCGAGTGAGCGAGCGAGATCTGGGAGAGTGGCGAGCGAGATCTGGGAGAGGGGAGAGAGGGGAACGAAAATATATGTATATATACAATTTTCTCTCACTTTATACAAACACAAACGCACTTTATACACTTGCATTTGTATAAAAAATGAGAGAGGCGAGGGAGAGAACGAGAGTGGCGAGCGAGATTCACCAGGAGAGAGGTGAAATAGCAACAGTTTGCTATGAGGTACAATTAAATCAAACTATATTTATAGCATTTAATTTGAATTAATAGTTTGCTATTATATACAATTTTCCCATAAAAAAATGGATAATGCTAAATGGCCAGAAATTTAAAAAGTCTATAGTATCATTTTTATTTTAAAATAAAAAGATCTTTTTTCTATTTTTAATTAAAAGGTATTAAAGTTAAAAGGGTAAAAATGTTCAAAAAGGTAAAATAACATAGTATGAAATATGTTATTTTACCATTCTGACCAAATTTTCTGGCCAAAAGGATTTCTCCTAAAAAAATTGTTCAATCAATGATGAATAGTTGGTATTTTATGGTACCTATTGCTAATTTTAATTTTTTTCTCTACGACATAAGAATAAAGTATTTATATATATATATATATATATATATATATATACACTTCATTCTTTCTAGAGTTTACTTATAAAATTATATTGAATATATTGTTATTGTATATGCAACAACGCTTATATGGGATTTAATTGTGTGGGTTTGTTTAATTAAAGTCGTGTTGAAGAATATTATAGTAGTTAGCTAGTTAAATTACTTTTCTATATATAAAAAAGTAAACGTAGGAGTATTTGGTGGATAATTAATTAATTAATCCAAATTCTTCTATCACACTTTTCTCGTTGATTAGCACGTTTTCCCTTCACGACTCTCTCTTGTTAACACAAGAATATTAGTTAACATGAACCATAATCGAAATAGAGTTTAAGTTCTATGCATTAATAACGTTTAATATATTTACATAATTAGATATTTTAAAAATAATTGTGTGTAATTCTATTTAATAATATTAAAATGTAATCGAGAATAAACTATTAACATGAAATATAATATTAGGTAAAACGAAAAAGAGTGATCATTTGTTACGAGACTCAGCACACTACTAAAATTGACACGGGGAAAGCCAATACACATTTTAAATTTACTTCTATCTTTGTAAGATAAAGATATTATTTCCGAAAGAAAAATATCCGAACACTAGATTGTAAAAAATTTAACAGCAAAATAACAAGATACAAAATAAATACAACAACAGATATACTAATTTTACACTATCAGTATCAGTGCATACAAATTAAAATCTTACAAAACGTCTTCCCCCATAATATGACGAAAGTTCTCAACGTCTTAACTTCCATCCAAACCCAAACGTAACAATTTATATATGACGTACGAATTATTTTGTGTAGCCTATCTCTCTCTATATATAAATATTTATTTATTTTTTCAAAATTAAAACCTCAAATTTCTTTGATAAATTTTCTATTTTTTTTAGTGCATAGAATAGTAATAATGGCTTTATTGTGTGCTGTTTTTATAATGTTATTTATTTCATGTGAAGCAAAGTTGCAATTACGTAAGGACATAAATATAACGGCTCTTTTTGCTTTTGGAGATTCAATTGTGGATCAAGGAAATAATAACAATTTAATTACTCATGCAAAGTGTAATTTTTTACCTTATGGAAAAGATTTCATGGGTGGTAATAAACCAACTGGAAGATTTAGCAATGCCAGGACACCAGCAGACATGTTAGGTATATCATTTATACACGCTATAAAACGTGATATTACTTATACAGAATTTAATATCAACATAACTCGTTTAATTTAAAATGAAATTGATTAGTTGAGGAGTTTTACCATATGATCACTAATATTTGTTCTATTTCAGTTGAAGATTTTGGGATTAAGAAGCTAATGCCAGCTTATCTAGATTCAAATTTAAAAGTTGAAGATTTAAAAACTGGAGTAAGTTTTGCTTCAGGAGCTTCTGGATTTGACCTTTTAACTCCTATTGTCGCGGTAACTTCTTATTCTAGCCAATTATTTACATGTAAAGTTACTTTTTAATTCACTACTAAAAACAGGAATTAGCGACAGATAAATTTAACAGCTGAACTATTAAACTTGTTCGCAAATCGCAACTAATTCCACTTTTTTAAAAGTGAATAATGATTACCTATATATTTTCTTATATATTATTTTTTATTTATGTAAATTAGTCAGCTTTACCCCTATCAGTACAATTAGCACTGTTTCAACAATATATTTGGAAGATGAATGGATTTATTGGTGAAGAAGCAACAAAGAATATTGTTAAAAAGAGTCTTTATATAGTAGTTGCTGGAAGTGATGACCTATGTAATACATATTTCATGCTCAAATTTCCAAGGAAGATACAATACAATGTTGACTCATATGCAAATCTTATGGTAGATGGAGCTTCCAATTTTATCAATGTAAGTATATATACCTATATTTCCCTTTTTTCACGTTTTGATTATATATTGAGTTTAAGTTCTGTATATTGACATTATATAATATTGTATGTCTAATAAGTTATGAGGTCGGATATATATATCTTACCTCAAGTGACACCACCTGTTATTATTGTATATTGTTTATTTATTCAAATATGATTACAACTTATGAAAAGTCCTATGTATATATGTACAACTGACAATAATAATAAGCAAGTTCGTATGTACAACAGACAATAATAAAAAGCAAGTTATGGTAATACTGAGATTAGCAAAAAAATGACGTGAAATTAGATTACTAGTATATATAATAAATCGCTATTGATTATGATCCTAAGAATCAACTTTTTGTCTTGAATCGTTATCGATCATTTGAGATCTTATGGTGTTAGGCATTTTTTTAAAAAGCTTTGATCCCGTAATTATGAAATGTTAGCTATAGTTTCATCTCAAATAAAGCATGAACTTATATATAACCCAACAATTGAATCGATTTTTATGATTATAAGCTCATTTCAACTAAAGCATAAACTTATATAACAAGTCGATTTTATGATTATAAGTTTATTTATATATCATATATATTTTGATTGTTACTTTTTTTTTATTTAAAGGATTTGTACAATATGGGAGCAAGAAGAATTTGGATATTTGGGCTTCCACCAATAGGGTGTTTGCCATCACAGATACTGCGAGGTGGAGGTCCACCTAAAATTTGTGTCGATGAATACAATCAAGCTGCCCAAATAGCAAATACCAAATTATCAAATAAAATTTATTCATTAAACAAAAAATTACCTCAAATCGAGCTTCTTTACATCAATATTTACGATCCTTTACTCGATATCATCGTCAACCACGACAAATATGGTACAATATTAAACACCAATATTCTCCAACTTCATATTCGTAGATGAATTTTAGGTCAATCATATTTTGATGAACTAATTTTTCTGTCACTCGTAAATTTTAGGTTTAGAAGATGCATTGAGTGCGTGCTGCCAAGGAGGGAATGTGTACTTATTATGTGACAATATCACAAAAATATGTGAAAATGACGCAAATTATTTATTTTGGGACAGTTATCATCTCACTGAGAGAGGTTATAGGGTTCTCCTTGATCAAATCTCCAATTAATAATCTTATTGTAAACATTAATTATATATCAAGTTTTGATTATCCAGTTAATAAACATTCGATTAATTTAAGGCTGAAAATTATTGTGTTACATTTCAATATTCTATTGGAATTTGATTGTTGTTGTAGTATAACCTAATATGATATATCAGTGTAATTTAATCCACTATAACTAATTACTTACTATTTATCTAGATTATAATCAATATTATTAGCCAAATTAATTTTTAATTGACTTAATTATATATATAAAAAAAAAATTCACCATCAATCCATATAACTCACGGACTTGCTAACTTTTTGTAGGAAAAATAGGAGCCTCCAAAGTTTCGAACTACTTGAAATTTAATATATCACGGGAATACTTTTAAATTATAACTTAATATTAGTATTAGATAATTTTACTATTTATTTTAAGTTATCAATTAATATTAATATTAAATAAAGTTATCTTGTAATTACTTTTAAATAACTTGACTTTGTATAAATATTTCTTATATCAAATTATATAAAACATAAACTCTTACACATTTAAAGTGTGTGTGGTTGTTATATAGTTTTAAAGCTGGTATTATTTTTCCCTTAATCCATCTAAAATAATTACGTATCTTACTATTAATTAAGAGTTTTCTACCATATATTGAAAAGGATATATTTCAATACATGTATTTTTGATACAAGATACACTAAAATAGGGAGGGAGGCCAGCGAGATATTCATGTATCTCAGATATATGCGAATCACACCTTAGTGTTATCCGCATGTATGTGGAATACTAGATACATAGGAGAGTGGCGAGCGAGATGGGAGGGAGGCAAGCGAGATTTGTTATGTATTTGAGATACATGTGAATCCACTTGAATACAATGTATGTAGAACAAATTAATTACACCTAATTTTGATCACATGTATCCCCAAATACATGTATCTGGACGCACTAATATTGCAAACTAGCGTGTATCTTAATAATTAGCTCTTATACCAGTGAGATTTCAGTAAGTTTCCCTTTTATAACTGACATTAAAGTAAATCAATTTTAATCAAAAACCTCCTATCCGACCCATTAAAAAGTACTACTATATGTCTTGATTTTCTACTAAATAGAGGCCACTCTTAAGTTGCATTTAGTGATGAAGAATGAAGTTGCACATGCTGTATCTTTAGTGCTTTTGCAGTTGTTTGTTGAGGGTAGGTATACTCACTTAATGCTTCTTATCTTTCAACCCATGTGCAAATTACTCTTGTCCGTGATACATGTTTTATAATTCCTATTCTAGAAGGAAACTCTCATTTCATATTCCATCGTTTTAATTTATGTGACATATAGTTTGACTTTTAAAAAAAGAAACTTTTGAAACCTATGATCTTAAATATTGTCATGTACGTATCTATGGAAGCTTCCTATTAAAGATGAAATAAGAAGTTCAGAGTTAGATGTTTTCCAAAAAGAGATGGAGTTAGGATTTTAAATTTATGAATTTTGAGATTTGATGTCTTTTTCTTAATGGATTCATGATAGGTTATTTATACATATTAAATGAATATTTTAACATAAAAACAAGGTCTTGTCAAACAAGTATCTAGTGACAGAGTCAAGTTTTGTATGAAGGGGTTTTAGAATATGAAAAAGTAAATATATAAAGAAGTCAAAGGAGATTAAACATCTATTATATATACATAGAAAATAATTTTAACTATGTATAAACATATGTATTTTCTGCCGAAACCCTCAGCCTTAACTGACTCCGCCCTATTTCCAACTACAGAAAAGTGTCATTTTTTTTAAACAGTCAAATAAAGAAATAGTGTCACATAAACTGAAACGGATGTAGTAGTAAATTGATCTTGAAAGCAGCTCTTGCTGTCCTCCAGCAATCACAGTTGGCTAACTTGTCTAAAAGATACATTTTTATATAATGGGCATGCTGGTGGATGCTGACCTTTCTAATAAAGGAAACATTTAAGTCTAAAGATTTCATAAAAATGTAATCTTTTTTTGTACACTAGTATAATTTAATAAAGCATTTACTCAGCATGATTGAGTTCTTGAAGTTAAATAGCATTAGTTCTTGTGTATTTTTTTCCACCAAAGCTAAAAGTTTACAACTTTATCAATGAAGTTCTACTTTTACAAGATTTGTTCTTTTTTTGTGTTGTCTATAAGTGTTTGTTATGCAATAACTATACCTCCTAATAAGTCTATTCCAGCAGTGTTTGTTTTTGGAGACTCTATTGTTGATACTGGTAACAATAATGGCCTTAAAACTATAGCTAAGGTGAATTATCCTCCTTATGGTAAAGATTTCATGGGAGGAATACCAACTGGAAGGTTTTCTAATGGCAAAGTCCCCTCAGACTTCCTTGGTAAGAAATATTTGATATATTGTACAGCTATGTTGCTCGGACTCTTAAAAAATGTCTAGGGATGCGTGTTTGATCCTTCAAAAGTAGTACATTTTTGGAGGATGCGACACTGGTGTGGCAACATTTCTAGAACAGCATAGTTGTAAAGCCCTACATTTCTATAGTTTGAACAGAAAGGACTATAATGTATATCTATGTTACTTGGACTCTTGAAACATGTTGACTGTTGCATGTTGGATCCTCCAAAAGTAGTATATATTTTGAGGATACAACACCGGTGCAACTACATTTATGGAGAGCCAAAGCAGCATAGTTGTATTTTCCTATCTATCTATCTATCTATCTATAGTTTGAATAGAGAGGACTATATTGTACATCTAGGTTGCTTGGACTCTTAAACATGTCGACTGGTGCGTGTTGGATCCTCTATAAGTAGAATATTTTTTGGAGGATCTGACACTAGTGCAATTACATTTCTATAGAGTCTGAGCAACATAGTTGTAAAGTCCTATCTATCTATAGTTTGAATAGAGAGGACTATATTGTACATCTATGTTGCTCGAACTTTTAAAACATGTCGACTGGTGTGTACTGGATCCTCCAAAAGTAGTGCACTTTTTAGAGGATCCGACACGAGATTGTAGAGTCAGTTATGTTGCTTGGACTCTTGAAACATGTCGACAGGTACATGTTGGATTGTCCAAAAATAGTGTGTTTTTGGAGGATTCGACACAAGATTGTAGAGTCAGTTATGTTGCTTGGACTCTTGAAACATGTCGACAGGTACATGTTGGATTGTCCAAAAATAGTGTGTTTTTGGAGGATTCGACACGAGTGGAACAACATTTCAGGAGAGTCCGAGCAACATAGTTGCAAAGTCTATCTATCTATAGTTTGAATAGAGAAGAGTTTTCTTAGTCTCTCTGTCTTTATTTCAGTGGAAGAATTGGGAATAAAAGATCTTTTACCAGCATATCTTGATCCAACTTTACAAGCAGAAGACCTCATCACAGGAGTTAATTTTGCTTCAGGAGGTGCAGGATATGATCCTCTAACATCCGAAATTGCGGTACATAATTTTTGTTTTATTCATTGATCAGTGTGTTCTTTTACCAACACTTTTCTTTTAGTTCTGAAACTTAATGTGTATATGCAGAAAGTCATCTCATTAGATGGCCAAGTGATATTATTCAAAGAGTACATTGTAAAGCTCACAGAGTTGGTTGGAGAAGATCGAAAGAATGAAATCTTGGCAAATAGCTTATTCATGTTGGTCACAGGAGCCAATGACATTACCAACACTTATTTCGGTATGCCTCTTCGAAAATCTTACTATGATGTTCCATCATACGCTGATCTATTGGTCAACTTTGCTTGCAGTTTTGTACAGGTAATATAACATTTCAACTCAATCTGAATTTATGCCAATGTTCAAGACTAAATAATGATATGATGTTCATAATTCTGAAGGATTTATACGGTCTAGGGGCACGTCGTATTGGTATATTTGGCATACCACCAATCGGATGTTTGCCTTCGCAGAGAACACTGAAAGGAGGAGAAGCAAGACAGTGTGTTGATAACTTGAACCAAGCAGCACAATTGTTCAACAGCAAGTTGGAAGCTTACTCAAGTTCTCAGGGAAACAAGTTACCTAATTCAAGATTGGTGTATATAGATACATATAATGTTCTGCTTGATGTCATTGACAACCCTCAACGATATGGTAACTGTTTTTTTTTTCTTTGAATAGTTAAATGTACAAGATTTCTCATATATTTATATGATTGTGTAGGATTCAAACTTTCAGACAAGGGATGCTGCGGGACGGGGAAAATAGAAGTTGCAGAGTTATGCACATATACATGTTCCAGTGATTCTGATTATATTTTTTGGGATAGTTTTCATCTTACAGAGAAAGCATACAGACTTTTAACTCATCAGATTCTTGTCCAACATTTAAGTAGCTTCTTCTGATATATTCGATACATGATGTGTCATTTTTTATGTTTATTTCCTTTTTTATTGATTAAGCAAGTACATGATGTGGTAATAACATAGTTGTAATCACGTTCTATCAGACATTGTATAAGTCAGTGATTACAATGACAGGACTTCAGATTTTGAACTTACCATTTGTCGAGTTTTTTTATCCAAACAAGTCTTCCTTAAGTTTAGATGAAGCTGTAACAGACACTCATAGCTCAACTTGTTGCCCCTGAAGGCCTTTGTTCAATCTCATATGGTGTTGTACGTAAGGGATCAAGAATTTGTTGTGACTGGATCATTCAAATTGTTGTATGTTTATCTGTAGAAACAAAGCTCGATATGAGCCAGTATATAGAAAAGGCAGCTAGATGTACTAAGCTCTCACTATGCATGGGGTCTGGAAAGGGCAGTACCACATTTCAGCTTGACATGAGTCAGTATACCCAAAAAATCAAGAAGGTGAATTACATTTCTTATAGCTGAACTGATTGCTGAAGGGATCCAGGAAGGATTTTTCGCCTTGACAATCGCAGCAAAACCAAAAAGGCAGGGCAGGACATGGTAGGTCCCTGATAGTATATATGTTGAGGAATGGTTTGTTCCTGGCCAAAGACGGCCTCCTTTGTGTTGTTTCTAGGCCAAGCCACGAGAATGGTTACCTCTGGTGCTAGAATATCTGGCAGCAAGTACAATTCAAAATCCAATCAGACTACTTTTTGTTGTGTTTTATGCATTAGACCATAACCAAAGAAGAATCTTTTGAACAAATGTGCATTATGCAACAGATATAATAGTTCATTTCCTTGAGAAGACATAATTTTCTTCTGATTTGGCTAAGTTACCGGCCACTACTCTAGAAAATTGACATGGGGTAGGTACAATCATTTAATGCAATATTTGTTATCTGTTGTATTCGAATAACGGTCATGTGATGAGCCTTTCTACAATCAGCTTGTGACTTAAGTAAAAGTGGATGTTGTCCTATCAAATAAAGCTAACATTAAATCAACAAGAAATGCAAGCATTTAGTAACCATGATAGCCCTCAAGTACCCTCTAGAAATTGACTTCTTGATTATTAAAGTTAAATACTAGTGTTTGTGTGTTTTTTCCTCCATGCTCCGAGAAATGTTTTCAGCTCTATCGATAAAGTTTTTCTCGTTTGAAAGACATACTTTTCTAGTGTTGTCAAGCATTTGTTATGCACTTCTACTGTGCAATATCCAGGCAGACATGAGAGTACCGCGTAATAAGTCTATTCCAGCAGTGATAGTTTTTGGAGACTCCATTGTTGATACCGGTAACAATAATGGCCTCACAACCATAGGGAAGGTTAACTATCCTCCTTATGGGAAGGATTTCATGGGAGGAAAACCAACTGGAAGATTCTCTAATGGAAAAGTTCCTCCAGACTTGATTGGTAAGAAGACTTAGACATATAAATCATAATTTTAATTGTCTTAGCTATAATTCACTATAGAGAATAGTTCATGTTTATCTTATTTCAGTGGAAGAATTGGGAATAAAAGAGCTTTTACCGGCGTATCTTGATCCAACTTTACAAGCAGAAGACCTCATCACAGGAGTTAATTTGGCTTCAGGAGGTGCAGGATATGATCCTCTAACATCTGAAATCGCAGTATATTTCATTCCTTTATTCATTTATTTTATGTGTTACAAGTTTTTACCTTTCTTATATTTCTGAGAACTTTCATACGTAAATGCAGAATGTTATATCATTGTCTGGTCAGTTGAAAATGTTCAAAGAGTACATAGTAAAGCTCAGAGAGATAGTTGGAGAAGATAGAAAGAATGAAATCTTGGCAAATAGCTTATACATATTGGTCATAGGTAGTAATGACATTACAAACACATACTTCAGTACACCTCTTCGAAAATCCTACTATGATATTTCATCATATGCTGATTTTTTGCTCAACTATGGTTCTAGTTTTTTAAAGGTAATATAACATTTCAACTCAATCTGAACTTATGGAAATGTACACTACTAAATAATGAGATGTTGTTCATGATTCTGAAGGATTTACACGAGCTAGGGGCACGCCGGATTGGTGTTTTTGGCATACCACCAATCGGATGTTTGCCATCGCAAAGAACACTGAAAGGAGGAGAAGAAAGACATTGTGTTGATTATTTGAACCAAGCAGCACTATTGTTCAACAGCAAGTTGGCAGCTGACTTAAGTTCTCTGGGAAACAAGTTACCTAATTCGAGATTAGTATATGTTGATATATACAATCTTCCACTTGATGTCATCAACAACCCTCAAAAATATGGTACAGATATGTCTGTCTTCCTCCTGAATATCAACAAGATCTCCGTTTCTTATCTTTAAATGATTGTGCAGGATTCAAGATTGCAGACAAAGGATGCTGCGGGACAGGGCAAATAGAAGTTGCAGAGTTATGCAGATTCGCGTGTTCCAGTGATTCTGATTACGTCTTTTGGGATAGTTTTCATCTTACAGAAAAAGCATACAGGCTTTTAGTTCATAAAATTCTTGTCCAACATTTAAGTAGCTTCTTCTGATAAATTTACACTCCAACATGGCGTGTTTAAGACCACAAGATTAAAGCACATTTTGGTACATCCAATGTATCTTTATTTTAAAACCACAAGATTCATAAGTGTTTACTTTTTAAACTATGTGTCAAGTTAAAATCAGACTAACAAATTGAAACGGAGGTAGTATTATATTCTCACTCTGTGAACAAGTCTGTCATCTGATCTTTATTTCTCTTTTTTTTTTCAAGTAAGCATGTATATGATGTAGTAGTAACATAGGTGAGTTCATGGACTATTACAGTACATACAAACTTGCTAGACTAGTTTGATCGGCGATCTGCTGTTTGGGAGTGTTATCAGACACCTTGTGAATTAGTAGATACAACGAATGGACTTCGGACTTTGTATTTACCATTTGTCCATGTAATTGATCCAAACAAGTCTTCCTTTGGTTTAGATGAAGCTTTGAAAGACACTTCATAGCTCAACTTCTTGCTATTATTTGTAAATACCAATTTATTCGGGGTCACTTGGACTTCCAAACCAACTGGTGCCTTTATACTTGCTGTGTATGTTGCGTCTTCTTGTCCTACGTTAGTTACAGTTCTTGTTACTTTCTTGATTTCATTCTCTTTGATATTTGAAACAGCAATGGAAGGGTAGTTCATTTGTGAGACGGATTCAGAACTTGAGTTGGTGGGACATGAAAAATCATTAGGAACAGTATTTGAGATGAGTTTTATCTTTGATTTATCGTAGCCAACTGAGCATAGGTACTGCAAGTAGTCTGCAGTGTTAGTCTCGTAGACCAATCCTGGATTAAGTGCTAATGAAGGGCTTGCTTCTCCAGCTCCTATGTCGTATGGTGTTGCAACGGATCCAGAGACTGTTGTGATTGGAGCCTTCAAATTGTTAGTCTGTAAAGCTGTAAAAACAAAGATTGACATGAGTCGGTATAAAAGGCAGTCCGATGCTCTAAGCTCCTGCTATTGCCGGAGTATAGGCATACCACATTGTATATTATATACAGTCTTACCTTACATTTCTGCAAGAGGTTGTTTTCACGACATTGATATGAGTCTATATACCTAAAATAAACTGTAGTAGGTGAGTTACGACTTCTTACCTGAGGTCATGATAGCTGATTTGATTGCTGAAGGACTCCAAGAAGGATTTTGCGCCTTGACTAATGCGGCAATACCAGAAACATGAGGGCAGGACATGGAAGTCCCTGATATTATGTTGTAAAGTGGTGGCGCCTGGCCAGCGACAGCCTCGTTTGTGTCGTTTCCAGGCCAAGCCGCGAGAATTGCAACACCTGGTGCTGTAATATCTGGCTGCAAGGACAAATATCAAATTTGAGTCAGCCTATTTTTTGTTGTTTTTCTATCTTCATTAGAGCATAACCAAAGAAGATAAACAACATATTAGAGTGTATGTAGACCTTACCCCTACCTCGTAGAGATAGAGAAGTTGCTTCCGATAGACTCGGTTTAAAGTAAGCATGACAATTAGTTTGCAAAAGGGGATACAGATATGGGAGCAATAACAACAACGGAATAATGCGAAGTGGAGATGCATTATACAATAGACAGAAGAAAGAACAGTAACTACCACAAAATAATGCAATAGTCGGAGAACAAAAAAACACCAGTGATAGCCGAAATCAAAGAACAAGAAACTACGAGAATAATTCTAATACTACTTGCAAGAAAGAAGACAAAAATAGTATTTACTTTGAGGAGATTATGTGTGTTGTATGTAGGACCCCTTGATGAGAAGTAAGCCACAAGAGGAGCTGGTTTGTAGTTGGCTATGGTAACAGTTGGCAGAACTGATGCAACTGGTTTCCTTCACAAGTTTTGAAGAATATTATAAGCAAAAAATCATCAGTTAGCAACAAATGAAATTCAGAATGGCCAACTAATTACTTTGTTGAGTTGATGTAAGAAAGGATCTCATTGCTATCCTTTTCAGTTACAACAGCTGCTGGAAAGGATTTGAATTTAGGTGCCACAGTTCTTGCATTATCATCTACTACTATAAATCCAATGCCACCTTTGCTCTTCACTTCTGTTAGTTTCTCAGTAAGTGAATAGTATCCGTCGCGATTATCACAAAGAACAATTTTCCCCTTAACTTTGGTTCCATCTAATGAATTCGGATTACAATACCTGAAACACTTTGGTTAGTTATAGGTATGTACTATAGTCAAACCTCTCTATAACAGTATCTTATATCAGGAATCTTTTGGTTGCTAAAGAGAAATGCCGTTACAGAAATAATATAATATAACATAGCATGGAAAATTGGTTCCAAAAGAAACATGGTTGTTATAGAGAGGTCTGACTGTATGAGTAGACATCAAATGTTGTGTCCTAATATTCTCTATTCTTTAAATTACCTTGCATTTTTCTCCGAAACATCAGTATTGCCGGATTTGGCTAAATCGCCACTAATCAGCGGGTATACTGGAGATTTTGTCAAATTACCAAAACTTATACCTCCACCCTGCAACTCAAACAAGGATACCAAGTATTATAGTAGATAGTTTTGACATTTCCTCTGGCTAAACAGAACACAAGATTGATCTGGTTTAGAAAAAGTGTCTCTTCTTACCTTAATCAACTTGTTTCCACCTAAGACAATATCTGTCTCGAAGTCACGGTCAATTGTAGTAGCTGCAACTGTGAGAATCCAAGGTGCGACATTGACAACAGTTGCCGGACCAGGACCATCATTTCCAGCAGAACAGGAAACAAGAATTCCCTTTTCAACAGCATGGAATGCTCCAATAGCTATAGGATCACTCGAAAACTCAACTTCAAGACCAGATGATGAACCAAGTGATAGCGATAAAACATCAACCCCATCTGCAATTGCATCATCAAATGCTTTCATTATAGCTGATCCGTGACATCCATCAGTCATGCAGACACGATACATGGCTATTCTTGAACCCGGGGATCCACCCTTCGCGGTCCCAGAAGCCAAACCATAATAAGATGCTCCTGAAATCGGACTCCCAGCTGCTGTAGATGCAACATGAGTTCCATGTCCATTCTCATCCCTAGCTGAACCAGAAGGTCTTACACCATCCTCATCAGAGTCATCGTAGAACCTTGCACCAACTAACTTCCTAATAGAACATCAAATCAATCACAAAAAATCGCAAACACTATAAGTTTCTTGCCATATATCTATGAGGGTTAATTCCACGTATGGTCACTATAATGAGTAAAGTTTAATGATTTTACTGTTAAGGTAGGAAAAGTTCAGTTACTTAAACGTGACTGAAAATAGTTTAGTGACTTTATTGTTACACGTACTATCAACTATGTAACGTTCAGTTGTTATATGATGTGGTGGAAAACATGTGTGATCATACGCGAAATCAAATATAAGAAGCTAGAAAGTTACTTGTTGCATTTGAAAGAGGTGGAATCATGACTTTCCATACAAGTTCCTTTCCACTTAGATGGAACTTCACTCATATCATTATCACTAAAACTCTCTGATTCAGGCCATATTCCTGAAAAAAAAATGGTCAAAATTAAATTTCATCATACAAAATACAAAATATATAACTTGCTTGCACTTCATTTTATAAATGTTGCACCTGTATCCAAGATTCCAATTATAGTATCAACGCCTTTTGGTGACGCGTTATCAGAACCAGATATTGGACCAGAACTGATTTCTACTTCAGTTTGATATTGCAAAAAGTCCCACGAACGCGTTGTGTGGAGTTGCAATATTGGATCAGGGAATACTGATATAACTCCAGGTTTTTGAGCAATGGATTTAGCCTCAGCTTCTGATAAACGGGCTGCGAATCCTGAGAAACCATTGTTGTAACTGTGTACAACTGCATCCTTTTTTCTAACATACATTAGAGATACATGTTAAAACCTCATTCTTGAAAATGAACTATAATGAAAATTCCATTAGTCTAACATTTTCTCATAAGATTCTTAGTTTCCTCAAAAAGGGACGTTCAGACCGCGGTCTAAAAGGTCCATAAGTTGCAATAGAAATAAAAATAGGATCATTTACCAATTAACTGTCTCAAAAAGTAACAACCAGCCAAAAATTTTGTTACAAATTCAGAGCCATGTGTAATACTTCCTCTGTTTCATTTTTATCTGACGGTGTTTGATTGGACATGTAGTACGATCAAGAAAGAAAGACTTCCACTACATACCTCATAAACGTGTCATATGACATTTTTATGACCGTAACATTAAAGAGTCTAAAGCCAACGAGTTCTACATCGAGGACAATAGAAGAAAATAGTGTCATATAAAATGAAACGAAGAGAGTATACTAATATAAACTAACCTTTTTATCAAAGAGCTCATAAGTTCTGCTTGCTGATTTTTCGTGCCATCGTTCGACGAATCAGCAGCACCCATGTAAACAATATATACACCATTGTTTTTTTCTTGAGAAACTGCATTAGTTTCTCTAAGCAAAGAGAATAAAAATAAAAAGAAGCAAAAAAACAGAACAATGTCTTTCATTTTTGTTACCAAATTAAATCTTTTAACAAAAATGAATGTTCTTTTTAAAGTTAAAAATGTTGATCACAAAAAGCTTATTATATAGTAATCATTATTTGGTGCATTCATGCGTGTGCGCACTTTATAATTGCCCGTCAATCACCTGCCACGGCCTATAAATTTTACCCACCTATAGTGCGTTTAATGCTTATCCAAACACGCCACTATGACAGTGGAGTGGTGGTAGGCGGTGGCGATCGTCGTCCACGTGGCGATTGGTGCTTGGATTAGAGTATTTTAGTAATATAATATGTTAGGTATAAAGAAGTATATGTAACAGAATAACAGAACTAGCCTACATGCCTATTAGATTGGAAGGTTGTCCTAATCATTCAAATTTCAGAGTGTGTTTTTAAATTATTATTATTATTGTTACTTTTTAATTTGTTCGTATTTATGATTTGAAGTTTATGGATTATAAAATTTATTATATAAGTATTTAGTGAGTTGTTCAACAAATATAACTTACTGACGAGTAGTTGAAGCAAAAGTTATATCTGACATCCAAGGGTGTGGTTTAATGTTTAATAGTTAAGTGAATGTTATGAAAATCGCACAAGAGCTTGTGGTTCAAATCATTTTTTAAAAAAAATTATAAAAAAAAGTTTAACATATAAATATGTTTTTAACTTGACCTTTACTAGTATTTGTATTTTTCAATTTTTGATGTGCACGAATAGGTAGTTAAACTATCGTAAAGTTGAACTAGTAGATACATGCGTCTTACATGGCAAATTGTGTGTGTCTACTTGTTTAACTTTAAACCAATTTAAGTACTTACTTGTAGACATCCAAAATTAAAAAGCATAAATCAGTTGAATCGTAATCAAAAAATACATTTATATAATATGCCTAAAAGAACGTTAGCTTAAAAAAAAATTTATCTATCTAAATCATGTAGCAAAGTTATCTGGTACATATGATCAGGGAAGGTAATAGATACGTACTGAAATATAATGAACATTACCATTTTTAAAAGAAAAGTTTGTTTCTGATATGTCTTTTTAAAATATACAAATGTGATTATGAATTAGCAAGGATCGTATGGATCAAAATTAGTTTAGGCTTATAGCCCATAGGCAACAATAATTACTCCCTTACGTTCGTTTTTACTTGTCAAATTTTTACTTTGACATATTTATTAAGAAAACAATGATTGATATAGTGAGTTTATAATTTTACTACTATGAATTGATAGAGTCATAAACATATTTACTCATTATATTTTCTTAAGATATTATGTCAATGTTAATAAATTAAGTATATAATAGGAAAAACAAATTGTCAATAAGAAATTAAATTAGAAAATATTTGACAAGTAAATAAAAACGAGAGTAATACATTAGAGTAATAAACGTACTTAAGTTTGGTGGTCAGTAACAAAATTTGAGTGTTTCAAGGCGACATTCACTTCAAGCAGTTGCGCATCAATTTTCTACTACTTAAACTTTTCTCGGGGAAAATTCAAAATTTGAAGTTTATAAATAGTACTTTATTTATAGTCAAATATTTTATACACACTTAGGTCGTTTGGACTATTTTAAATCATGTTAATTTAAAGTTAAAAGTTGAAATTTTGTACAAATTTCATAAATAAACATTAATTTGAAATCATACTTCCAAAATTCTATAGACAAATGTTTACATAGTAGAATTAAAGCATAAATTACTGAATTCATGTAAACACGTATATTACATGTTAGCTAAGCCTCTCCCTAGTGTTGTAACGTCTTAAAAAAACATGTTGCAAGTAGTTCACACAATAATAGCATTTCCAATTTTCCATCATATTTGTTGAAGAGAAAGAAGTGTAGACACAAGTATTTGACATCCCAAAAGTTTAGGCAACAAAGAGTACATTTATTTGGGGGAAAATATTTTTTAAAGACATTCACACTTTTTAATCCCTTTTTCTTTTGATTGCTACAAATAATTCTAACTGCATGTGAATCATTATATTGCAACCCTAATAATCATCATTATTTTCCAGCATGATTATTGCATAAATTTAAAGTGGTATCCTAGACAGAAAGACGTTTATTCCTTAGATTTTTGACAATGACGTTACACATATACAATGATAACCCCACCAAGTGTTATTGTTTGTTATGTGGATTCGAGTTTTTTTTTTCTAGGTCATGATTAGTCCTGCGTAAACAACAAAAAACTCAGTGTAATCCGATCCCATAAGTAGGGTTTAGAGAGGTTATAGTGTAGGTAGATCTTACTCCTATCTCAATGAGGTAGAGAAGTTGTTTCGAGGATCTATCTCTGACTCGAGTATCCTAACCGCTGGACGACAACGGATTTGGTAGTCCAAATTTTATTGTAATTATCCTCTGTTAGATTAGTATTAATCATGAAGCTAAGCAGTGTTTGCTTGGTGAGGTAAGGGATAAATAGGTATTAATTAGTCCCCGGAACCACTTTGTACTAAAATGATAGGATTAGTTATCACATATATTCCGATAACCAAACGGCTCCTTGGATGTTATTTGACATTTATCGATCATGCTTGAGTACTACCCTATTTCAATTGGTAATGTTTTAGATGTACCATTTTTATGAAATAAAATTGTTATAAAAAAATATTTATACACTTATTATGAAAAGGGATAGAATTTCGAACCACTTTTTATACAAATTATTTAGTTTTTCTTTTCAAAAAAAAGTATTATGCATAGAAATGCCAATGAAGGTCCTTAGATGCTTATAAACAACTTTTTGATAATATTCCTAAAGCAAAAACTGGTCCACAAATCCAGTGGTTCTTCAGAAAGTTAAATCATTATTTCTCCCAACTCATTATCAACACAAATCTCTTGTTCTTAAAGCAAGACCCTTTATTCTTATTCTGAAAGATGACTACCATAAAGTAACTTGCCCTCAATGCTTAAGCCGACCCAATGAATATATGACATGTGTCTTCACATACACTCGCCATTAACAACGTCATTACTAGTCTACAAGCTCACAACGAGTCATTGTAGACGAGGTTCGGTGAATACATGACACATGTCTTCACATACACTGGCCATGAACAATGTCACACTAGTGTACTACAAGCACACTATTGAGTCACTGCCTGCGTGGTTTGGCGAACACCAGCAATGACTACATAATACACTTGCCATGGGCAATGCCACCACTATCGTACTACTAGCAAAACAACGAGTTGTCACCTACATGGTTTGGCAAACACCAGCAATGAATACATGGCACATGTCTTCACAACTCACCATGAGCAATGCCACTACTATTGTAGTACTAGCAAACGAGTCATCACCGACATGGTTTGGCAAACACTGGCAATAGCACGGACGAGCAGTACACTACTATCAAAAAATCGTAGTTAATTAATACACATCTCACCTTAACCTATCACTTAAGTATGACAAATCGGTATAGATTAGTGTAAACACCACATTCAAATATTTGTTCCACAAGTCTCAAGGCCTCCTTGGGGTAGGCAGTAACTCATCATGAGATAGAGAAGAAATCTCTAAAACATAACTATAATATAATGAGATGCAAAAAAGAAACAATAATTTAAAACAATCAATATGCCTAGATAAGTATAACAAAATCAGCAGAGCACAATCACTCTGGTTACCAGCCAAGCACTAAATCTACATTTTCAGAATGTTTCCTCTGAAATGGAGGTAAAATTTCAACCCAAAAACGTTAAACCTTAGGCTCAAAATCCAAATTCACTCCATTGTATCACAATGGAATACCAGCTTGCATATGCGATGCAAGTATACGAGCCAAACGACTCGAAAAGTCTCAAGCCTCAACTGTATATCCTTTTAATCTCCACTATCGTTCCACTCTCTATACCAGATAACTTACACATTAGTTTAACTCTTCCACTCACCTCAAAAACTGCAAAAAATATGGCCTCCACCAAGGGCAGCAAATGATGTATGTATAACCTTCCAAATACACCTTCCTTTGAATCAGCATGCAAGACAGAGTTGCCACTCGTTGCAAAATCGACAGTATTGTTTCATGCATGGTTGGTAGAGATTTTTTCAGCGCCAGCGCTGCCTTCTTCTTGAGCCGGGTTTGATTGATTAGCTGATTCGTCCGATAAGCCACCAGCAGCTACCTCCAGTTGAGCATCGGTCACTTCTGTAGCACTACTGATATTTGTAGCTGATTCATTCTCAGAGACATTCTGCAAGGAAGCTGTTAGACCACCATCTGTCGATGCAACAGGTGTGGACAAACCTGAATCAGCTGCAAGCTGGCCAGCAGTACGGGTCCATTTCCTCCAACCATCCCGTCTCCTTACCTTATCATCCTGGAAAAAAAAACATCACTACCATCAAGATTACTTCGAGTAACGGATTAGAACACCATCAGTCAATACAGCAAGAGTGGAACAGTTGTGCAGAACCAAAAATCAATTTCAAGTATTTAGTTTATGTTGTACGAAATGCAGCACCCTTACAAGACAACCCAAAACAAATACGGTTATATTGGAGGCAAAGGACTTTAGGCTCGACGAGTCTCACTTATCTTACCCTAGAAGGCTATAACTATGTGAGATGCCATAAGATATGGATTCTCTCAGTTCATGAAAAAAGCTTCCAAAAAAATGAAGAAAATATTTGATTCTCTTTGACTAATTACTAAAAACTTGTCAGCAGACAGTAATATGACAAATATGACAAGAACTCACACGGGCAGTTCAGTAAAGAAATTACAACTTCAGGAACCTCAATGTGTACTTCATATCATGTGATCTAATAGTGGAAGAAAAGGATAAACAGCGAGACTATGCAGTACAAGATAAAATTTCTTAGCTGATGATACACCATGTTCAAAATACAGAGGCAGTGTTATCTAATATTATCAAACATCTTCTTTTTTTTCAAACCCACTTAAAAGCATTAGAATATAATATATCAAGGCAAGAGAAGTTTTAATTGATCTATTACCTGCACTTCTACAAACGTTGAACCCCTCAAACAATACAAAATGAACTGGATAATATCAGACTGGACCTTCTCTGTCATTTTCTTAACCTGCAAAAACAGACCACAAGCAAAACCTTGATCCCCAAAAATGTACTACTATATTGTAAAAGCATGTCAAGAACAAACAATAGATATTACGAGGAAACAAGTATGGAAATTGCATACACGTATGGTTTCAATATGGGCATATTTAGCAGTGGCAAGTCTAAGTTGATGGAAATTGAATCCCCTTCATTTAAAAAGTACACTGTCTGATAGGGTAAAAGCAATTTTTTTAGTTATACATAAGTTGTTGGATGCCCTTGCTATAAGAAAAAGTTTAGTGAAGAGTCAAAGGAGGTTAAGAAATTGCATCAGATCACAGGTTTAAATCCCATATATAACATTCTACTGATTTTTAAAATCCCTTGGTATAGATTTATGGGTCCCCCACAGATATTTAGTACGCCTTTTTTGGGTGTATTTTGCAGATATGTATGTGTCAATCAAATGAATAGTCAAGTAACATAACTCAAAATGTGATTGCAGATTACAGTAGATTAGTTATAATAAAGCCCTCTATAAAAGACAAAATTGCTAATCTCAAGGTAATAAAAAGTCATAGACATCTTATAGTATTGCCATAATCAATACTCAACATATAGAGTTCCACCAAAGGGTTTAAATAATCTGGACAATAGGAATAACAGAAGTCCTAAAAGCATTGATGAGATCCAAAGCCTTATTTGTAATAATTCCACTATTTAAAGATCCAATAAAGAGTGCTAAAATCTACTTGGACATTGAACCAAATTCTTGACTTCGGCATGTAATCATTAGTCTATAACCATTGGATATAAAAAAATGTTTTGTGTAACGATTTCAAGCAGAAGAAATTGAAATGCTCTTGGTGAAAATGTTAGAATTCAGAAAACAGCTGCCAAACAATATAAATTTGGATACGGATTTTAAATTGAATAGAAAAGGAAATGGAAACCAATTCCAATTTTCTATCCTTGACTTCCTGTAAGGGCACCAACAAATTAAATAAAATAAACAAGAAAGCCCCAAATGGAACTCTGATCTCCAGATTTTCTCTTCAATGAAGGTTATTTCTGTCAACTGCAATAACATCCATCAGCAAACAGAAACTATGCTGATAAACATCAAAAGTAAACCAACATGAAACAATGAATCACAGCAGAACATTACAGCTCAATCAAAATTCTTTCTACAATTGGTCTGCATTTAACAACCTCCAGAAGCTACAACAAACATATACGGAAGAGCAAATGTGAGACTGGCATAGATGATTTGGGGAGATATCACTTCCTTTAGTAGAGAAAGAAACTTGTGTGTTCAGTCACCAGTCAAAGGAACTACAAGTTTTTAAAAAGAGTTAGAGAAATTACGTGTCTAGTATTTTCAGTTTGTTTTATGAAGTACATTCAGATGGTTCAAGGAAAGATTAAGTCAGCTCTAACATAAAAGACATTAAGCTAGAACAAAGGATCTGAAAATATCCAAATTTGGATAGGTAACTGGAATGAAACCAAAATAAACCTGACAAAGTACACTTCCAATCCTGAATTTAGTCTATTGTACAGATTTGGTACCCATTCTAGATAAGTTCAACAGTTATTGCATAAGCTGGTTTCTGAATAATTCACAGAGAAACTCAATTTCAACTAGAGCATTTTGTTAGTCATGACCTAGTTTCATATGTTTATCTCCAAGCACCTGACAATTACTATATGCAATTCACTAGCTCAAATGATCTCAGCATATGAGTCCTGGAACTTGTGACATCTTTATGCTGAGATTCAATGATTTTAGCTAAGCAAGCTGAGCTAAATATCAAAGAGAATACAAGGATAATCACAGCCAGTTCATGATTATAAAGTCAATCCTCACACACGTCATGTCTTTAAGCAAACGAAAAGTGCCAATAATTTTAAAAAAAAACAAGACATACATGGTCCTAAGCATATCAACATAGAAGAGGAAAGACAATGATGTGTTATCAACTTATCATAGAGGCCGATTCTGCAATCAACCAATATGTACTACAGAAATAGGGATATCACTTACTCGAGGAAAGTTAGCAATCAGATGCATAGGAACCCAGCCTTCCTCATCCATCTGTACCCTCAAAAAGTCATCTTTAACAAGATTAGCATCACTGAACCACAAAAAAAAGGAACTTCGTTAGATAATTGTCACAAAAGATCATATAAATTGAAAGAAGGAAAGTTATTTAAAAGGGGGGAAAACAGGGAAGGGAAACGAAAGGAATTACATTCATAGCTTTGAAAATTACCTGAAGTAATACTCTATCTGAGTAACCAAGGAGGAAGGCAAATTTGGATCCACTAAAGGTAAATGTTGGGGTAATTGTGGAGCTTGGTTGATGATAGGCACAGCACTATAGGGCTCGGGACTCAAAGGAGGAACATAAAAGAATGGAGTCATATCTGAACCATCAAAAAATAAAGAAATGAGGCATATCTGAAAGGAACCAACAACAAAATCGGTAACATTTAGCAAACTAGATTATTAAAGAATGGAGCAGCGGACTTACCATATCCCATCTGATTAACAAAAGGTGGTCTCATAGGGGTTGGAAGAAATGGGCCAGAACCAGGGAGTGGAGCCCGCATAAACGCTGCATGAGGAGGAGCAAATGGAGGACCCATATGAACGTCTCTCCGATCTTGATCACGCCTTCCTCCATGATTGTTATGATAAGACCCATCTCCACGAGGTCGGCCCCCAAAGTTACCTTTCCTGCCATGATTTCTATGGGAAGAATGATCATTTACTCCATGCGGCTGAGACGGAAATCCTCCAACAGGTCTTACACCTCTTACAGGAGGCTCAAGAACAGGTGGGAAGTGCATTACAGGAAATGGTGGAGGCAATGGAGGCGGAGGTGGAGGCGGAGTTCTAATAAATGCTCCAGCACCTGGACCACTACCACCACCACTGCTGCTACCTCTGTATTTCATTGATCTTTGTCTAACAGGGGTAGTAGGATTTGCATTTGAATTTGTGTTTGCATTAACATTAGCCTGTTTTTGAGGTGACTGAGAAATTATTGGACCCTATTCACAAAAAACATATACACACACCAATTAATCATTTATTCCCCTTTTGATTCCTTCATATCAACATAATAAATATAAATGCAGTTAACATTTTAGCCTTCAAAAGTACGCAAAACAAAATAAAAATCGAAACTTTGAGTATAAAAATCAACATTAGATAGTAAATAAACCTGAGAAACAGAAGCCGATCCATCTGGAATTGGTTTTGCTGAATCAGTAGCTGATTTTGGGCTAGGCCGAGTAGACTCAGAGAGAGCAGGCCAGGAAACAGCCCCACCCATAACAGAAACCGCCTCAACAACACCGTTTACAGGTTTATTCCAAGCAGGCTTCTTCGGCCGACCTACATTGCCATCATTACTATCAGAACTCTCCGTCAGAGCACCGGAAGTAGAAATCTCCGGCGAAATCTTCTGGGTCGAGCAATCATCCGACAACGAAATTTTCTCCGGCGAAACACCGGCAGCCGCTGCCAACGGTGACGGCGAGCGAGGACTTGACACTGATGCTGCTTCAACCTCTCCACCACGGACCACTTGAGCCCATGGTGCTTGCAAACTCCGGCGAGCTTGAGGACTGCTGACAGTAGCCCCGACGGCGGCGGCGGCGCCGGTGGATGTTACAACGGCGACACCATCAGTATTGGCCGCCGGTGAATTTGGGGTGTTGTTATTTGCAGAAGAATCCGGCGGCGTGGCCATTCAAAAACAAAAGAAAAAAAATCAAAAAAATTCAGAAAAAAAAAACCCCAGAACCGATCAACAGAATCAAAGAGATTAAACAAAAATGTAGAGAAAAAAAAATGAAAATCAGGCACGAAATTCAAGGAAGAGTGATGAGAAGAAAATTGAGGTTTTTGGAAAGCATCAGGTGAGAGAGAAAGGCTGTAAATTTTAGGGTTTCAGTGATCACTATCTCCCTCTGTTTTGTGTCCTATTTTTATTTTTATTTTTATTTTTATTTTTATTATTTTTACTTTCCTCTTTCTTATTTATTTCAATAATATAATGAAATTACCAAAAGATACTCTAGATTTCTTTGTAATGGTGTTTATGCCCTTACAATTAAAAATTTGAGAAACCCTAGTATGTACAAATTGAGTTTTATTAATCGACAACTCGATAAATGTATATAAGAATCTTTTAAAAAAATATAAAGGTTTAAAGTAAAAATATTGAAAATGTGGAATTAATTTAAATTTTGATAGGTATATATGATGTCTAACGAAAGGATAAAACGTATGAATGATTGCTCCATCAGATCAGACTTTCTTTGTGAATTTGGATTAGAGATAATGCTAGATTGATGAATTGTATAGACATATTGAAGTATTTGATCATGTAGTTAATTAAGTTTTTAATCTTGTCGGGTATTAATTTATGTCGTTTATATGATTTCTTTTCTTGATTTTTGTAATTTTAATTGTCGATATACATGATATTAATAATAATCGAGATTCTGTAATCTACAGATAATGTATGAATAAATTTTGATAAAAAACTCAAAAGTTTATGGTAAATGTATCAAACATCCTGACTAACACACATAACTTTGATAACATTTGAGATTTTATTGATCGACTAAATAAATGCACGTATGAGCCCTAAAAACAATTTAAAATTTATAATAAAATCATCTTACTTATACTTCTGAAATATACTTAAACACCAAATTGTTTTTAAGTCGCCGGGGTTCATTCCTCAATCAAGCGCTACTTGAAAGTCACGATAGATTTCATTCTCAGTTAGTATGTAAAAAAAAATTAAGCATGCTTAATCGTTCGTATCCCATACCTATAGGCGATGGTCGGAGTTTACAAGTTGCTTTGATAGAAGCATGTTAAGAAAGATAGCTGAAAGTGCTAGCATAAGGAAGAGATTCTATGGATGGAAAGAGGTCATTCCTTGCTTTCAAGGTTTCAGCATTAAAAGTCAAAGAATTCTTTGTTTCAGTTTTATAATAAAGTAAAGAAAATTGGTCTGCTCTTCTCTCTTTTCTCTATTGAACGAATATATGCGATTTTAATAACAATTGAAATTGTACTAATCAATTAGATAAATACAAGTATGAACCCTAAACATCTTGACGATCGAAGGTAAAAGCATTGAATTTTGCTAA
Source organism: Solanum verrucosum (assembly GCF_900185275.1). Taxonomy (NCBI): domain Eukaryota; kingdom Viridiplantae; phylum Streptophyta; class Magnoliopsida; order Solanales; family Solanaceae; genus Solanum; species Solanum verrucosum. The sequence continues at coordinate 975,512 of NW_026020144.1, read as the reverse complement.
ATTAATTTTTTGATAAAAAGGATCCATTAAGCCCTTGTAGTAAAAAATAATCAAACACATAATATTACATTCCAAATTAAAAAAAGTTTTTCCAAAATAATAGTAGACAAGACTATAATTGCTTTAAATTTTGTATACTCTATAAGTGTTTTTTGGCATTTTTGTGGAATTGTGTATTCTTTAGTCATACATATAGAACATGGCATACTTTGTGTAACAAGCAATAAATAAAATTGGAAAATAATCACCATCAATGGTGCAATAAAGAATTTTATGTAGCTAGGGAGCACTCTATCCTTTTAATAGGCTTTAAATAATTTCCAATATGACCATACTACTGGAAGGAATTTACTTAGTGAAATTTCACAAATAAGATCGGAAGAAAATAGCGGGTACACAAGACCCTATTTTATATAGATAGAAATATTGTTTTTAAAGACAAATTATCAATTAATTAGTTAACCAAAAAATATTAAAAGTAATTTTATTACTAGCTAGGCAATGTTGCAATAATAATAATAATAATTATACTTAATGAACAAATTGAAAATCATATGATAGAAAATGTTAAATCATGATTTAATTTATTTTTGTAAGTTATTCAAACGTCACACAATAGTTAAATAATTTGTTTATAAAATTGAGAAAAATAACCAAATATTTTAAATTTTGAGCCTACTGTTATCTCGAAAGGTAATTTTTGTAAGGATTATATGTGCTGCTTTTGAAAATAGACAAAATTTAAATTTTAGCCAAAAAGAGATATATATATATATGTGTAAATTGGTCAATCACAACAGTATCCATGATAAGAGCCCAATTGAACTCAAATATGTATTGGCAAGCTAGGCCCAAGGGACGTGATGTCTATGCTACACACAAGTTCTACGCGAGTCTTTGGTACGAGGAATAAAGAATAATAATCTTAGATTAAAATAAAATGATTTTATTTTGTATTTATTAATTTTGTAAATAACATCATATTATTTATACTATAATAATGGGAAAGTTATATATATATATATATATATACACACGGTGGAATAACTAATCTTATGAAATATTCAATCCGTAACTCTCGAGATAATTTTGTCTTTGTCTTTGTCTTTCTCATCCTCATACCAAACAAACTCTGTACTAGTATTGTATACGAAAACTATTTTGTCATAATAGAGCTTCAAATATCTTATTACAAAATTTATTATTTTGATTTATAGTAATTTACAAAAATCACAACATAACCTAAACTTACAAAATTGACGTGTTTAGATATTTAACAATATAAATAGTGAAATTGAGTGGCAAAATATTTAAACTTGTGGACTATAATCTTTCATACTCCTTCCGTCCCATATTATAAGTCACCTTTTTCATTTACACTTGCATTAAGAAATAAGGTAATTTTACCCTTATGCCCTTATTTAATGTTTGCTTATGACAGCTTTGTAATAAATGATGAAATGTTAGATTTCAAAAATATAAATACATTTGGATGACTATTTATATTTTACTTTTTGGAGCCAAATTTTTTCACCAATTGATCCAAAAAAAAATTAAATCAAGTTTTTCCCACCTCAATTTTCATATATATATTTTGTGTAAATATAGTAATTTGTTTTATCATGCAGATGACCATAGTAATCTCTAATTTTAGCCTCTTTTTTAAATCATATATTGAATGAATGATTTTATTAAATATAATTAAAAAGAGTTTTATATTATGATCGGGAAAGGTCAGTGGGGAGACTAGTAAAGGTTTTCACTTTAGGCCCCAGAAAAAATGTTTGATAGAAGTATCAAATTTATTAAATTTGTAGGTACATACGACTTTGAAAATAATTGAGATTACATATAAATCAACTAGAATACATGAACAATAACCTAAAAAAATCCCCAAGGTTTAGAGTAAAAAGATCAGATTTATTAAATATGCTTAAATTCCTTAGGAGAGTACATCTGATAAAATTAAATATATAGTTAAGCCCTAACAAGTACACATTAGTTTGACACCAATTAAAAATTACACTAATCGACTAGACAATTGCATTCTACATAAACAAAAAATGATTATTGTAGACAAGACTATAATTGCTTTGAGTTTGTTTTTTTATATATAAAAATTAATAAATCGTATGTATTTAATTGGTAATACGATTTACTTTTTACCTTTTAATAAATAACAAAAAAAAAAACATACTATCATCATCAAGGGGTGTGAATAAGATTGAACCGTGAGACTTGTGAGTCGAAAACGTTTTACCTTCACTTTGACTTAATTAAATGAAATTGTGTAAACGAAAGTAGTGTACATGAGAAAAGTCCAATTGAGTTTGAGCATTTGTAAACTATGTAACCACATACGACGATGAAAAGAATGGTCAGTTGAATATCCTTTATCAAAAATTATATTATATATATAAAAGATTATACAATGTATATAAATCACAAATTACTTTTCATACGCATATACTATTTCTTAAATATTTTTCGCTAAATTTCCGAATTAGCCACGATTTAAGCCTACTGGACGTAGTGTCTATGCCCCCATACACGATACAACTATTTTCTTATTAAGGAGCTACAAGTAACTTATTGCAATTTTTGTTATATTAATTTTATATTATCGATGCAATTATGACTTTTTTTCTTCCAATAATGTAAATAAAATATTTAACTACCATTTTCTTTCATCCAGGAATATCTAGTTACCTAACTCATAAAAAGTTGCCTATTTTTCAAAATGTAAAAATCTCTCTTGAACTTCTCTTACCTTTATTAATTCACATGAATATATCGAAAATTTTGGAGAAAGTCTCTATAAAAAGAAAAAGATATTTGCTAATTAGATAATAAGTAACATCTCATTAATTGACAAGTAAATTGTATCTATTGAAATATCTCAAAATGAACCATAGAGGGTAACTTATAATTATTTTTTTTGAATTTAAGGAATAAAAAATGTTTGATTTGAATTGGGAATATAAGGAATAGAAGGTCGATTTCCCGTATGGATGATTAAATAAGACTAAAATTTGATCTTATGTTATATAATGTCATTATTATTTTCCCTTTTATTTATTTATATTAAAGTTACTTTACATAACACGAAGTTATAACTGACACTCAAAGTCCTTAAGCAAATACAATCTCATTGTATTGCTATAATATCATGATTTTTCATAATTCCATACTAAAATTTGATCTTATATTTTCCATACTAAAACTTGATCTTATATTATCTCATGTCTTGATTTGAAATGGGAATATAAAGGGTAGATGGTCGATTTTTCGTATTTATGATTTAATTAAAGATTAAAATTAAAATTTGATCTTATAGTATTTCATGTCATTGTTATTTCTCCTTTTGTTTATGTTATATAACTGACCCTAGAAGTCATTAAGTAAATAGATTAAATTATCTATTTATCTCTTCATAATTTGAAAGATTGATTAATGATTCTCTAATTCATTTATCTTATTTTTGGAAAAGTCAATATGTTTAAAAGAGGAATATTTATCTAATATTGGTAATGGATTTGGGCTTATTTTCTTACAAATATTAGGAGAATGATTTCCCCACTTTATTGTAATAAAAATTTGTATCATACGTAATTTCTAATAATTATTATCACGAGACCTTCCATTTTATGAAATTTATTCACACTATATCATACCAAATTAACAACATGGCGTGTGTGATCTTTTGCACACCTAGGAATAGGATCAATAAATAAAACCACAGTTTTGATGTACATATATTATATTATATTTTGATGTAATAAAAGTATATTATATTATTTTGATGTAAACACTAAACACATTAGGTATATATTTATTATGCAGTGTTCAGTTTTATGTGTTAAAATAAGTATGCACTACATAATTTTTAGAAGAAAATATTTGTTTTCAAAACTACCTTCTATAAATATGATGAAAATAATGTTAATTTTTTTTACGAAGAATTATGTCTTTAAATATATTAATGTATGCATTACTTTCATTGCATTATTAATATCATATTCATATTATAATATCAAATAAAATATTATAACTGTTACACAAAAATAATGCATGCAATATATTTTTTCTAATGCATCCTACCAAACGATCGAAATGAAATAAGATACGAAGAATAGTAGTAAGGTGAATAAGTAGATGGTCTAAATATTTGTTAAATATACTTCAACTATAAAATCCAACTCTTTTTATCCTTTCATCAACGGTAATTGAGTACTAGATTTAAAAGGCAATAAAAAGATCCTCAATAACTCTTCTCCTTACGTTTTATTTAAGGGCACAAGATTAAAATATTAACTATATATAATAAAACCTGCAATATTATAAATATACTATGATTCTCGTTCAAGGATTTCAATTTCCATCTCCACACAATCTTCCATTTTTATGAAAACTTAACATAAATACGACAATATCATACATTATAAATTGTAATACCCTCTTCATAACAAACATCCCTTCATCAACAAACATTATTGAATCTAAGAGTGAAAAAAAAAAAACATGAATGCTTCAATGGAGATCAATCAAAAGTCGATTCGTGTTCTTATGTTTCCGTGGTTAGGACATGGACACATCTCTCCTTTCTTTGAGCTAGCTAAAAAGCTCGTTAAGAGAAACTTCACTATTTTCTTATGCTCAACACCCGCGAACTTCATATCTATTAAACAAAAACTCATTAATGAAGACTTAACCGAAAAAATTCACCTTGTTGATCTTCGACTTCCATCCCTTCCTGACCTACCTCCTCATTACCATACCACCAATGGTCTCCCACCCCACCTCATGTCCACTCTCAAGAAGGCCTTCGCGAAGGCTCGTCCAAATTTCACTCAAATTATCAATTCTATCGAGCCTGACTTACTTATTTATGATTTACTTCAACCATGGGCACCTAAGGTTGCCGCGGAGAAAAACATTCCATCTGTTGTTTTTGTTACTAGTAGCGCCACTATGTTCTCCTACATGTTTCATACTTTTAGGTACCCTAACTCAGAGTTTCCTTTCTCTTCTATTTATTATCGTGATTATGAGCTAACACGTATGGTTAAAAATCAAGAGTTGGAGCCTATTGAGCAACAACAAAAGGATAACACTAGTGTTAAGTTGTGTTTCAAGAGGTCTTCTAATATTGTTTTGATCAAAGGTTTTAAGGAAATTGATGGTCAATATTGTGACTATATATCTAGTTTGACTAAAAAGAGAGTTGTTCCTGTTGGTCCACTTGTTCAAGAGCCAACAAGTGAAGATGGTAATTCACAAATTTTAACATGGTTGAATCAAAAGTCAAAAGGGTCAACTATTTTTGTGTCATTTGGGAGTGAATATTTTTTGTCACAAGAAGATAGGGAAGAGATTGCTCATGGGTTGGAGAAAAGTAGGGTTAACTTCATTTGGGTTGTGAGGTTTCCGAAAGGTGAGAAACTCAAACTTGAACAAGCGTTGCCACGAGGTTTTTTCAAGAAAGTAGGTGAAAGAGGGATGGTAGTTGAAGATTGGGCCCCACAAGCAAAAATATTAGGAAACCCTAATATTGGTGGATTTGTCAGTCACTGTGGATGGAATTCTGTCATGGAAAGCATGAAAATTGGTGTGCCAATAATTGCTATGCCAATGCATCTTGATCAACCATTGAATGCTAGGCTTGTGGAAGAAGTAGGTATTGGATTGGAAGTTGTTAGGGACAAAGATGGAAAACTTGATGGAGAACAAATTAGTGAAATTATCAATAAGGTTGTCTTGGAAAAAGAAGGAGAATCCATAAGGGAAAAAGCTAAGAAAATGAGTGAGACAATTAGAGTCAAAGGTGATGAGGAGATTGATGATGTTGTTCAAGAATTGGTCAACCTTTGCAAGACTAGATCAAATGTTGTCTAGTTTTTCATGATTTGCATGTTTTTTTTTTCTAACTTAGTTTTTTTCTTTTTAGTGTTTAATTACTACCATGCTTTTGAACTTAAAGCATGTGTTGGTGGAGTACTAAATTTTTTTGTACTCCTTAATTTAGGTCTTTTTTTTCTATGATGTTTATCTTAGCTAGCTAGACAAATTAACCATTAGTTGTGAATGATTGATTTGAGACTAGCAAAGATCATAATGTCAAAGTTTGCATGAGTTTAATACAATTAAACTTTTAGTTTAAGTTTTTGCAATTTTATTTTTGTTAATTGTGTACAATTTTTTTCGTCATATTGGCACTGTAAAATATTTAGTTACCATTTTATTTCATCCGATAATATATATTGAATTACGTAACTCCAAAAGAAATGCCTATTTTACAAATGTAAGAATCGTCTCTCTTTTGCTTCTCTTCCTATATATATATTTAATAACTTAAAGGATTATTTTGATAATTTTGTTGCAAAAGGAAAATGTATATACATTAATATTAGCATTGATTATTGTCAAATTGTTTCCTTGTTTGTTTTAAAGCAATAATTTTAAACAGGATATGCTAATTAGGTAATTTACTGATTTTAACCCAAAAAACGTTTCACTAATTAACATAACTTATAATACTAATTTTTTGTTATAGTTGTTGATGAATTATCACCAAATGACATGTCAAAATTTCATTATTAGTTTTAATCAAATGAACTAATTTCAAATTTCTCTCACAAAGGCAATTTGCAATTTGTTATTTTAATTACTAGTCAAATTTCTCGAAGCAAAAGAAATAAATTGCCTGTTTATTTGTTCATAATTTTATTTATTAACTTATGATTTAAGGAATTGAATTTTCCATCATATTTATATATTATTTTAGAAAAGTCAAGTATATTAAAATAAAGAGGAATTCTCCAATGGTAAGCAATTTAAGTTATTTTCCTTACTAGCATTAATAATAATAATATATGATTCCCGGTTTATTATAGTATATAAATATGCAGTTTACCTAATTTACATTAATTATTACGAAGATCTTCCTAAAAAAATTGCACAAAATCTATTGCATCATATATATTTGTATTTTGTGTTTAGAATATATATTATATTTTTTAATAAAGATTCTCAAAAGAATAGCTTCTTAATTGTTGCGTGACAATTAAAGGAAAATGAATTAGAAAAAAGATTATTTAAAAGGAAAGGAAAGAATTCAAATAAGTTACAAAATATGTGGTCTACCTAATATAACGCATGAAAATTAAATTGTGGATATAATTGCATATTTATTTATTTCCAATCGAACATGAATCAAGCATTACCTGCCCATTTACCCTCCAACATTTATTATTTCAATATTATCAAATTGACTTTTTCATGTACTAGAATAAGTCTAACGCCTTCAGCGCGCGAGCCGAATGACGTAGATTCAGAGGAATCATTTTCAATCCCAACGTATTTCGGATGCATTCGATTATATATATAAATCTCAAATATCTCATAAATTTTCGGATTATTCAAAAAAAAAAAAACCAAGATATCAAGTATTTGATTATTGGTATTTAATAAAAGATTACCATGGATAAGATTATATAAGATTTAAATAAAATAGTGATGATTCATACCATTAACTCCAATTTATGTGTGATTGAAGCGCAACTTAAACGTAATTATTATTATTATTAAATTATGACAAGGCACTTTAGGTACGTGTTGACCTCACACTTCCTTTATCACCTCACAAACAAAAAATGTAAGCAAAAACTATTAACCATAAGCAAAATTCATGTGATATTAATTCCAAGTTAAAGAGATGAGAGAAAAACATGAATGTCACCTATTCATGATTCATATATATATATCCCTTAAGAAGCTTAAACGTGGACTCCAAGAAATAAATGTAAATTCATATATTTAACTAACTTTTTTTTTTCTAAAACACATTTTTTTTCCTTATTAGGAAATTAAACCTTTAAACATAATCAATAATACCAAAAACATATAGGAAAAAAATATCATTTACAAGGCACTCATTGTTAGTAAATTTCATCTATAATTTATTTATTTATTGGGTAATGTAGCAAAGCTAGTGATATAATCCACATGAATTGTGTGGTGATGTTAGGTTGCTCTCATTATATCTAACATGGATTAATTTTCTCTCTCAAAATAACAGTAATATCTTTATCTTAATAAACTTAGCTTACTTAGAAAATAAATAAATAAATACTCTAATGGACTATTAGTAAGACTCTTTTTACAATCTTGGAGAGTAGTCCTTATGAAATCATAAATAAGAAGAATATTTATATTAATTTACCTTTTAACAACAGAGGAACTTTTTTTGAAAATTTATAATATTTGTACTTTCAAAAAGATTTATTATAAGCACAAAATGATAAAATTTAACTAAAATTTGCAATTTGACAAGTAATTTAGGACGTATATTCTTTGTAATGTGGACAAATAATATAGGACAGAGTTTTTTTTTCTTTCTTGTGTGTGTGTTTTCCTATCCAATATCCGGAGTCCATATTGAAGTCCCGATAAAATTCGAATTGCACACTATAGAGCTCATTAGGATTTTCTCCATACTTAGAGCTTGGACTCGAGGCCTCGATTTAGCATGATGTACAGTGTATACTGTGGACGCGGTTGTTTAATTAGTCAATGGAGAAGTTACTACTTTGCTAGAAGGATGCTTTACACGTATAGGAGACGCAAACGTGTTATAAAAGCTATATAAATCTTCAAAGTCACAAATTATTTCTGTTTTTAAAACTTAATTTGCTTTTTTACAACAAACAAGGAAACAACTCATATATATAAAGATAATAATCAGTTGCTTTCAGAGTTTTTATATTCTGGGGAAAAAAAAACATTTTCAATTCTCCTAATTCTTTCAACATACATATATATGCATCTAATGAAAAAATTGGTCTGGTTCAAATTGAAATCGACTCTCCAAAATCAACGTAAGTTTCATATTCTTCCTTTTCTTGCTAATTATAGACTCTTTTTTTAATGTATGGAGCATTCATGCTGAATTATTGAGTTTAATCGTGTGATCGTCTTTATCTGAAAAATGTGATAAAATTGTTAGAGAGAGCATACTTTTAATGTTTGATGCGATTTTTTCAGGTAGAATAGAGAATGACGATTCGGGTAGCTTGGTGAACAAGTCAAATGTGAATGAAGAGTATGTTCAAGCCTTAAGGACTAAGTCTTATGTAGAACTATACAATAAAGTTCAAGAACAACTTGAAGATGGAAAATTAAACGAATCATCGTCTTCTTCTCTTCAACTCGATACAAATCTATGTCAAGAAGCGTTATTAAAACTCCCTGAATCATGTCAACTTCATCCCCTTATTGTTAACTACTTCGATATTACCTTAGAAGCATGCAGAATCTGTGAATTACTACTTCAAAATGTTCAACAAACACGAGCTAATTATAAGAAGATAAGAAGAGCTATCAGATTGATGACAATAGAGCAAGAATCAGAGCATTGTTACAATGTATATAGAGAACTTGCATCATTTGCTTCGTTAAACAACTCTTTCTCTGTTGTTAACCAAGTTCAGATTCTGGACACACGCGAAGGACATGATTTATTGCTTCAGAAACTATCGTTACAGTTCAGAAGAGTTAACAAGAGGATGAAATTCTTGAAAACTTGCAAGAGGGTGTTTGGAATTAGTATTGCAATAGGGTATACTGGGATTATGATAGCTTTGTTAGTACTAGTTCTTCATAGTATGGTTGGTATTATGGCTGCCCCGGGGTTGTTAGCTTGTTCTTATAAGCTATTCAAGAAAAGATCAAAGGTGGATAAAGGGGGAAAAGGTTCGAGTTCACTGGAAATACTAATAGCACAGCTTGATGTAGCTGCAAAGGGGGTGTACATATTGATAAATGACTTTGATACAATGAGTCGGCTAGTGAGGAGACTATATGATGAAATTGAGCATAATAGATCTGTAGCTGATATGTGTGCTAGAAAGAAAAATGCAGATATGTTGAAGGAGGCGATAAGGGATTACAGTATTAACAAGGACTGCTTCATGGAGAAGTTGAAAGAGCTTGAAGAGCATGTTTTCTTGTGTTTCATCACTATAAACAGATCAAGAAGAATGGTTCTACAAGAAATGGTCAGCAGATGAGTTAAGTGCAATTTATTGAATCAAAAATGACAACAAAGACGAGTAAATTTTTCGTGTTTTTGTCTTTAATAATGGAACAATTCTTTTCCTCCATTTTGTTTTCTTGTAAACTTAATGGAGGTCATAGCAAGTAAAAATTCTTCTCATTTTTCATGTTCTAGCAAATTAGCAATATAATAGACATGTTACATTTTCATATAGTAACTACGGACTATATGTTTCTATATCATATCGCTCTGAAAAACAAAATATGGATTGATGGAGCAATGTGGACAAGTAAAACTCCCCCCCATCCAAATAATACACCAGAAAAGTACAAATAAGAACGTTAATTAAGTTTGACACTGTTCTTCTGTATGCCAATAACAGAAGTGTAGTGAAGTAGTAGATCTTACTGTTACAGAGAGAGAACATCCTGCAAACTTTTCCAACAGCATACACTCCAATCCTGCAAATGCTGCCTTCAACGAGCTGATTTACCACCTTGCTTGTTTATAATTGCAACGTATCCTTTCTCAACTCTCTATATTCTTCAATGCCCAGCAAAGTTGTCTTGGCCTTGATCCAATCCGCGGGCCTTGGCATCATAATTGCAATATATCCTTCTCTGTCTGCCTGTGGTTGAAAGCAAACACGAGGAACACATATTCAACCAGAAATGTAATTATAATATTAGGAGGAGGATGTCAAATGAAACAACATCTTATGAATGCAAAACAAGTCCAATGTCACAATCAAATGACACAACTTAATGCCATTTGGAACACGTCTATGAGAAAGATCTTTAAATATTAAAACGAAAAAGACAAAAACAGAACTTTTATTATCGAGCTCATGCATATCCTATTTTCAGCACCTTTTATCAACATCAAGCAAAACAAGGTGTGAATTCAGCATCAAACATTTCCAGGGATTAAAGAAATACGAGTCTGCAAAATCAAAATATATCTTCTTTTTTTAAATGAATCTCATAAATGAGAATATATCATGCAAAACATGTTTTTACCACACCACCCCCCTCACCCTTCAAGTTGCGTCAAACATTTAGTTGTATTCTGAAAAATCAGCCAAAGATATTTTTTTCGAGCTTCAATGTAGTACAAGTGATGGTTCCAAGATCTTTATCATCACGAATATACACCATTGCTAACAGCATTGATATGATGACTCCATAAACAAACGATGCTCATTTCAATGAAGTTCAGCATCTAAAAGCCAAAATAAAGAAGAGGTTGATTCAAGGTAAGAACTCCTACCGATGAGTTAAGCAATTCTGGTTGCTTAATTAACCTATCATTGACTTCTAATAAAGAGCCTTTCACACAACACCTGCAAAACATAAGTAGACCATCATTTAATGATTTTAAGATAATCTATGTCAAAGAAAGGAGTGCAAGAATATAAACTCATACCTCACAATATAAGAAGCATCCTTTGTGCAGGCTTTACATAATGCTGTATTAGACTCAAAATGTTGTGCGTTCTGCATAAGAACAAAATGACACCCTCATTTCATTAAACTAGAAGCATAAAGCATAAAACCATTGAAAGATTAGCTTTACTTGCACAGTTCATACTTTTGTGCATATGTGGCAAATGGTGGTACGCCGCAATGATGACTTGTGTTCTCAATGTAGCCAACAAAGTATGTTGTTTCAAAAGACTGAAGAATGTACATATGTTCATATTTCATAATTTCAATCATTTGTTTTGCTGACGATAAAGGGTATAGAACTAATCTGACATAATCCACACATATATTTACTGCTGACAAGGCAATTCCATATGATGAATAGCTTGCATTGTATGCTAATGTTCAGAAAGTAATCCTTTGTCAAGTTCGCAAATAGGCAACACTAGGAATTTGAGTAATATCTCACACGAAGCTATCCAATATTAACTAAACACAGACAAGGGAGCAAATTTAACTTGTTAGCTTTTCTTCATAGGGAAAACAATAAGAATTATGTTCGACATATTTTCAGAAGAAAGCCATCCCTTATGATTCTTAGCATACTTAAAACTCTAACAAGTTCACCCTTCGGGGTGGCCTAGTGGTTTGGGCTTGGGACTTCCATGTTGGAGGTCTCAAGTTCGAAACCCCTTGCCAGCGAAAGCAAGGGGTTTGCCTTCTAGGTCAAGCTCGTCGCACCGGGCTTGCCTAGTCGGGTTACCTCTCCTATGTGGTTTGCGAGCTATTGCATAGGAGCGGAGGATTTTACCCTGTGCGCACCCAAAGGGTAGCGGCTGCGGGTTTCCCTTGTCATCAAAAAAAAAAAACTCTAACAAGTTCCGTCAATCATAAAATTAAAGTCAACTTCTATCCAACAACATTTGTGCAGATCAATCTAGCTACAACACAACTAATAAGTTATAAAATTGCAATGACTCACATGAACAAACGTCTTCACCATAAAGATGCAATTTTTTTTTCCAATATTGATTAAGTTCAGCAGAAGATGCAATCTTTAGTCTCATTCAAGAAAATTTCAGCTATCAATACCTTTTTTCGCTTTCCAGAGACCTTGATTCCACTCCGATCAGACTTCCCCACATTGAAATCAACCGAAGTAACTCCGCCTTCATCCTTAAAAGCAATGTGGGTCGGAGCCAACCCAATTATGCACAATCTTTCAATAACCCAATTTCAAAAAAATCAGCAAAAACTCAAATTTCAAAATTCAAAGCAGCAACTAAATCACAGCAAAAACAAAGCACAAAGAGTTTAATTACTAAGTTCTGTTACCCATTGGCATGTCGATGAACATACTGATCATGCCCAGGTTTCGTAAAATCTGCAACAACAATTAAAAAGGAATACAGCTCTTAATTTCTACAAATTTGAGTTCTGAACTACTTAATATCGAACAAAGCAGAGCCTTAATTTAAAAGAATTTGAAGTGGGTTTTATTACCGGGAGCAAAATAGGTGACGAAATTGGATTCGACAGCAGAAGGAGGAGAAATTGGGAGGTTTTCTAACTTCGGCACCAAAAGTTTCCTTAATTCTTCATCTTTTAGTTCTTCAATTAGTGGTTCTGATTTCTGGGCTGTATCCGAATGAGAGCAAGCAACTATTGTCGGTTTCACGTTTTCGAGATTCGAAGTTTGGACAGTGTTGGTTTCGTCTGCGTTTTGCTCCGTCATCGGAAATTGGAAGGAACTCCGGCAAGTTGAACTCGACGGAGGGAGAGTAGAAAGTTTGTTATACTTTGGGGTTTAGAGAAAGTTGAAGGAGAAGAGTGTTATTGGGCCCAATAGGCCCAACTTTTTTGGGCCAATCTAAACCATATCAAAGCCATTCTCAATGTTTTTCTAGCCCAGTAATTTAGGAGCGAATCCGTTGATCTTTACACGAATAGTCAATTAGTATATTGTGCACTTTTTCTGGTCGATATACATAGATTATATACTCGTACATATATTATACATACATTGACTATTTTTAGTTTAGTCATTTAGGTGGATGGATATTTAAGTTAATTTTACATAATTGAATTTGATTTAAAGCTCGCAGTGTATTATTATTTTTAATATAAGAGGCAGGATAAGAAGAAATAGGGGGACGATTAAAAGGTGAAAAATCAAGTTTTCACCAACAAGGTCAAATTTCAAAATATTCAACAAAATGTGCTACTAAGATCCACTAAAGCGCATATACAGTTGATTTACACAAATGAACCTTTTTTGGGAACCATTTGTATATTTTTTTTTCTTTTTCAATTTTAACAATTATGTGCATATGTCAATTCTTCCTATGGCAAAATTAAAACAAAAACAATTAACTATAAAGTGAATAAATGTATGTCGGAACAAAAGAGTACTTTCATTTCACATAAGTGGATATCCAATGAAATCAAATTAAAAAAAAACAAGAATTTATTTATTTTTGTAGATTTACAATCAAATCAATATAAAGATTCAAGACACACCATCCTCAAATTAATCCCTTCACAAACTCTTCTCAATCTTTAGAAACACACATTTTACATATTATTACCCCCACAAATGAATAAAAAGCCCAACCAAAAGACAAATTACAAGTCATTTCTGCCCCGAAAGTGTCACATTAAACAATAAAACGTTTTCCAGTAAAAAAGGACTCCACATCAATTGTTGAACTCAAGACCTCTAACAAAGCTTCAATTAACAAATCTACAATCACGCCTTATTTCTTGACCGGAACCACTGATACTACTCATCTTAATCATTGAATCAGCAAAAGCTTTAAAGAACTCGTGTTGGGAATTGGCAAACTTTGAAACAAGTGTTTTGGTTCTTGAATTTGTGAGTAAATTTGAATCCGAAGAAAACAGACCTTTCTTTTGCAATACTAACTTATAATATGCGTTATCGAATAAAAATGTCGTAGTATCCATCGTAGCCCCTGCATTTTTTGTTGTGTTTTTAAGGGGGCATATTTTCTTTAAATTAGCTGCAAACGATGCGTCTAGGGTTGGATCGACGTCATTTTTGCTATCGAATTTTTCGATTCTGTTTCGGAAGGATGAACAATGAGAAAATCCAAGAGTGTGTCCTCCTGAATATGAAAAAAAGCAAAAATATTTATATAATCAGATTTATTTGAATGCCCCCTAACCTCACATTGGATTTTAAAGTATTAAAATGAAAAAAAGAGAGTTGAATGGTGGGATTCAAATTCAATGCGAGTTTAAGGGGTATTTTGACCATTTTGAACTATACTCAACTTTGTCTTAGTATTTTTTATTATATATAAAGTCATTAAACTATTTTTCGTAAGCAAAATATTTGTCAAATTTTCCCAAAGATCACAAAAAGTCATTTTACAAAAATGAATTACATTTTAGATATAAAAGAACTATTCAGTGACTTTTTGTGATACTAAGGTAAATCTAAGTGTTTTTTTTTGTTACAAAAACAATTTAGTGTCTTTTATGATATTAAGATAAAATTGAATGGCTTTTTTTTTTCGTCATAAGAAATAATTTGGTAATTTTATTATGATATAGAAAAAATTGAGTGATTATACGTGAAATTAACTCGTAAATTATAGAGAGTGTTTACCTGAAAGTGCAACCAAATCATCCAAAGTAAGGCCTCTTTGGGAGAAGCTTTGTTGCAATTGAGAGATGTTGGAATTTGGGCCAGGTAATTGTCTTGTTTCACTGGCTATAGAAATTCGTCCATCTTTTCTACCTTTTGGTACGGCCCAATAAGGTCCACCAGACTAAAACAATTGGCCCAATAAACAATTTCAACATTAGTCTTGATAACCTCTAGAAAATAACATAAAATTTATTTATAATAATGATGAAATGGGTTGAGAATTATCGGAAACAATGTCAACATTAGTCTTGATAACCTCTAGAAAATAACATAAAATTTATTTATAATAATGATGAAATGGGTTGAGAATTATCGGAAACAATTTCAACATTAGTCTTGATAACCTCTAGAAAATAACATAAAATTTATTTATAATAATGATGAAATGGGTTGAGAATAATCGGAAACAATTTCAACATTAGTCTTGATAACCTCTAGAAAACAACATAAAATTTATTTATAATAATGATGAAATGGGTTGAGAATTATCGGAATTCAGGTTTAAATTCTAGCAAAGGAAAGAATACTAGGTGATATTTTCTTATCTGTCTGAGTCTTGATAGACAAAGTTACTAGATATGTATGTCGGTGAGAGGTAACATATACCCCTTAGAATTTAGACTAGTCGAGGTGCACACACAAACTGACCGACTACAACACCATGATTATAAAACATGCATTTGTGCATTGTCTACATATTTTGAAAGTAATTTGTCGTTTGGCGGAAGGTGTTAGAGAAATTAAACAATAATGTATTAGCTCTTGTTTGACAGTGTTTTCAACTTATATATAGTTGCATTAGTTATACACTATATTAAGTATTATTCTTAACATAGTAAACCATGACATTATTAATACGATGGTGGGGTGGGGTGGGATTACTATTTCTATTCTAGTACACCCTATTCAATTAATACAACTAATCAAACGATCGACAAATGATGATGTCAACACAACTAATTCCAACATTATTAAACACCTTATTTGGTTTTATTATCATACACACTATCAAATGATCCCTAATAGTTACGTGGTATTATTGTAGCATTGTATTCTTCTTCATTTTGTTTTAAATATAGTTTTCTATGACACAAATTTAAATTAGTCGAGTCAGTAAATTTCACACGCCGAAAATTTAAAAAGTTGTAAAAGAACTCACAAGAGTGACAACATCTCTAGCTGCAAGAGCCAAAATATCAGCACAGGAGACAACGTCAGGACACATATTTTCAATTTGTTTCTTAGCAACATCAATAACATAAAAAGAATGTAATGAAATATTTGGAGGTCCATCTTTCTCTGCTTGGTTGTTTTTTGTTGAATTCAACAGCACAGACCCATCACAACCCTTCATAAAAATTTAAGGCAAAAAATACCATAAGTTAGTTAACAATTAATTACCATATAGTATATACTATGTCCTAATATTACAACATAAAATAATCATCTTAAATGAAAGTACATATTTTCACGTTCTGATAGTGTAAAAGATATTTATACAATAATTATATATAACCGGCTATATGAATCTGATTATATCGCTCAATCTTAGCTCATCTTAATTGATTTACATGTAAATAAATTAACATTATATTAGTCATCTAAGAGGTAAACATTGTTCCCTTTAAGGGAGTTATTTAGCCCTTTAAGTTAACACATTGTTCCCTCTATGATGAAATTCTTCTTCCTCTTTGATTTTACGATATTATTCTAGCAAAAGCTAGTGATTAATTAGCTGACATTATATCGTATCTCATTAATATATAACAAAATAAAATGATAACTAATATTATATACTATTATAGGTTAAACTACATAAGTTAATAAAGTACAATATTTAAAAAATTTGTTTATATATAGGAGTAGAAATAAATTTTACGTACCCTGACGAAACAATCATGGAAGTGCATCCTTAAAAGAGCAGCTGGAACTGTTTTATCATTTGACATTGCTTTTTTAACAACTTGTCTAATAGTTGATTCTGCATCTGGACATGTTTGATCATAGTAATTGGAGCTAAGTGCATTTACACATGAAAATAACACAAAAATAATTACAAAAACAACAAGAAATCTTTGTAATGCCATCAAAATTATCAGAAATTGAAAGCTAATAGTATATTGATTGTGGTTAATTGAGTGTGAGAGTTAAGGAACTATGCTATGAGTATTTAAAGGGAAAACATAAGAGGAAAAAATTAAAAAATATATGAAAAGTTGTTATTGGAATCTAATCATATGTTTGTTAGCAAAGTTTGGTAACAATTAAAATTGGAGTTGTTATTTAACACATTATTTTAAAAAATAAAATAACTCAGTTCTTGTCTTGAGCAAAAAAAAAAAGATCCAAGTTCTAATAATCACTAATTTTAATTTTATTGGCAACTAAGACACAAAGGGGAAAACCAATGGTTGCTTAATACCCACATGGGAATCAAGATTAACACATTTTTATTTAATTATATATATATATTAGACATGTTCATTTTCTTGAGCCAGGAAAAACAAATCTCAGTTCCGATATTTAGGGAAATAATTACCCATTTTAATTTTGTTTTGGAAACTTAATTAGAGAGAAAGAGATTTAATTTATTAATCAATTTGAATTTTGAGTTTTTTTTTTTTGTCTTAAACAATAATAGTTTCTCGATTTTCATATGGGAGTTAGCCAATTAAACAAGTGCCATGTTCATTTGCTAAGTAAAAAACGATAATCATCCATTAAAATTTTGTTTGCAAAAAACTGGGAGTTAGTCAAGTGAATATTGTGGTAATTTTTATGACTTTAATTTGGTACGAAAACTAAAATCCAATGACAACACAAATTATTTTTTACCCACGGTCGGTATTCTTCAGGTGCACTTTGGGTGAACCTGTTCGAATGTAATAACTTGCCAACCACACAAAAAAAATATAAATCGTATTAGACAAACTTATGTGACGAGCTTAAAAAAATTCCAATTAGTTTTCATTTGAAAGATAAGCTGTCTCAATTTCTAAACAACTAAAAATAATGCAACCACTTTTCAAAATTTCCAACTTTTCATAATTATTAAAAACGGTTCTAATAATTAATCATCCATTTTATTTTTGTTTGCAAAAAATGGGGAGTTAGTCAAGTGAATAAGTGGCTCATACGCTAATCGATTCAAGATTAAAAAAAAATTGTGACAAATATTTAAGACTTCAATGAGATAATTTACGTAAAATTAAAGTAGTATGATATAGAGCCTGTTTGGATTGACTTAAAAATTGGTCAAACCTATTTTAAAGTAATTTTTAGATTTTTGGAGTGTTTTGGCAAGGTTAAAATAACTTAAAATAAGTTTTAAATAAAAAATAGGACTCCCTCTACTTTTTTATTTTTTAACTACTTTTTTTAAGTCTATCCAAACAGACTCATAATATTAACACAATTTCTTTGGGTAAGAAGGTGATCTACAATCGTTATTATTTAGATCTGGTCCGAATAAACTCTATTGAAATGTAATATCTCACAAACCAAACAAAAAATATATAAATTGCACTAGGCAAACTGATGCATCAAGCTTTAATTTTTTTTTCAAGTTTTCATTAAAAACTTAGCTGCCTCAATTTCCAAACTAACTAAATAATGCACCAACTTTTCAAAATTTTGTCACCAAAATATATATGTGCAAGTAATATGTAGACCACATTACACTTAATTGTAATAGAAAATTTAACAACTCTCTTATGTAGAGTAGGGAAGTATACATGTTTATGGTATAAAGTGATATAACTCTTTTAATTAATATATACTGAATAAATAAATAAATATCCACTTAATTTAACTAACTACTTCTCTCAATTATTATTCATTAAAGAGTTGGCTTGCCGCAAGTCGGCAATCTTTTTTAAAAAATATACAAATTTGGTTTATGTAAAATACGTACATGAAAAACAAGCTAGTGAAGTGAAAAGAAAAAAAAAGTTTGATGTAATCACCGTGCGAATAAGTTTTTATCATTATGTATAGTCTCTATCGAAAAATTACATATTCACTTGCACATTTACGACAAATCGTATTATTATCTTATGCTAAAATAATTTGATAGGGTAAAACTATATATAAAATATAATTAAGTGATAGTAATAATATCTTAGCAAACATATATTATGCATCTATTCATTTAATGTAATAATGGTGCTAATAAATTTTTTACCATTATATATAGTCTCAACTCTTAATTATTCGATACAAAGTCTTTTGTTACTACTAAACACCCATTACCTTCTTATTTCTTTCTTATAAAAGTTAAATAAATCAGTCTCTTCTTTAAGTTAAAATATTGAATTATTGTTACTTCTTTTGTGCGATTACACTAGATTTATTGCTATATATATTTGGAAGCTCTCGGAGAAGCTTACATGCAATTGCTACACTTCAGGTACACATTAGGGAAACTCATTTTTGTACAATATTTTCCAAACTACAGAGGAGACATAAACCGCACTAGATAAGCTTGGTGTGACCAACTCGACTAAAAAGGCGTTGACAAAAAGCATCAATCCCTAAACTCTTATAAAATATCATATGCTACACCAACTCAATTATACTTACTGGTCTAATAACTAATATTGATGTTGTTTAAGTCCAAGGAAATGAATTAGCACAATTGGGTCAAAATATATTGATTTTAGGTTTTGAGTGGTTGATGCAAAGTGGATAAGCAAAATGACAAATTTACTTTAAAGAGGAAGGCTAATGTTTTTTATTGGGGATATAATATTGGGTTGAACCAAAACAAGAAAAGGTCCAAAATCTCATATGTACTTTGAACAGAAATGTAATTGTCTCAATGTTAATAATTGGATATAGAGTTGAACAGAAACAAGCAAAATGACATCTAATTATATAATAGCTCACTTTACTTTAAAGTGGAATGCTATTATTACTCATTTGTGGATGGGGTTTTCTGTAATAATTATATTGTGTTAGAAATTTATTAATCTAACTAATTTAGAAATTACTCTTTTCATCTTTAATTATCTGATGTATTTCTTTTTTTTTTACATGTTTCTTACAAAAAAGTATTTATTAATTAAGAAGGATTTTGTTTTTTTTTAACATTTATTTATGTTTTAAGAATAATCTCTTTATTAAATATTTTACTCTATTAATGTGACATTACTCCATAATTGAAGTATTATCAATAGTCTTCAAAACAATTACTATATACTAAAGGTAAAATGAAAAAAAAATCATCTTGAATTTCTACAAGGACAAGTAAGTTGAGACAATTTTAGAATTCATAACAAATAGTTAGAGACGAAGAGAGTAATTTTGAAGCAAAACATAGGAACATTTGATAAAATATATGTATAACATGACCTTATTACAATACAAGCTTAGTATATATGTTTGATACACCTACAAACATTTGCATCAAAGACAAAGTGTCTTAATTATTTAATTCTTTTGATATATAAAAAATAAAAATTTCAAATTTCACACTACACTACATACACACAATAAATTTCAAATATATTTATGTTTCCAGCACCTTCGGACTAGAGTTCATGAACTTACTTCATCAATAATCGAGCCAGTATATTTCGAATATCGAATAAAAGAAGACAGAGGAAGGGGGCGGGCTGCTTTCAGTAAAACAGTAAGCACGCCGCTGCCTATCACACGTATATATATAAACTCATAAACTTCAAATCCCGAACTTTTCGACTTTTTTTTAAAAAAAATTAAAAGTTAATAGAGCTTGAATATGTTTGCCCAAATTGCCAATTGGATGAAGCAACATTTAAGAATGTTTTAGTGACACCATCTGATGTTGTGACCTTAAATGACAAAGATTGTCCATTAAGAAATGCATTTGATTGCCAATTGGCCCCCCAATTTCTAGCCATTGCCATCCAATTGGTTCTTGAACCTTTAATTTGTACTGATTGAATTGATCCAGCCCCTCCTACATTGCTTATCATTAATAGCTCAAAATAGTTCCTTCCATTTATTGTAAATCTAACTCCACCTTTTTTCACACAAGGAATCCTGCAAACACACAAATATTACGTTACAGTCAGACTTCTCTATAACAGTTATCGTTTATAGCAACATGTTTTCACTGAAATTGGTATTTCATGCTATGTTATATTATATGATAGTGGTCAACATATCAGGACAAATGATATTATAAAGAGATTTGATAGTATATATTGTCTATTGAAATGTATATAGTATATGAATAGTGTATAGAACTCTTACACTATTAGCCTAATTTAACTGGATATATTATTATTATAAGTAAATATTGTGTCAAAATATGTGGTTTGAGTTGAATTTGAACGTGTTAAAATGGTTGAGGCATAATCCATCTAGAATTTTTTTGAATCAAGATAAACAGGCCAAGTTGGGCTAAATAATGAAAGTATTTATACCTCTTTAATTTTATAGCCTACTTTGAGGCTACTCTTTAAATTCACTCTGTGTTAGTTAAGTGAAATAAATTGTCTTTAAAAGTAGTTGGACGAGTTCTCCTTTTTGTAGACAAAATATCGCCCACTAGGCTATTTAGGGACAAATTTTAAATAGCCGCAGAAAGTGGTTATTTATGCAAATGTTACATTTATAATCTAGCCCATCCAACTTGGGACCCATGGATATATCAATTCGTTCAAGCTTAAACAAATTCGACAAATCATATTTTTTTGGGATAAACCAGACAACCTTAAATCATATTCTTTTCATTTCGATTTGTTTATTACTTTTCCATTTCAAAACAAATGTCACTTTTTCTTTTTTGACAATTCTTTAATTCTGAATTTTATATGACATGTTTAAGACTGACCACAATATTTAAAAACATTGTAATCTGTTCTATATATCTTTAACTTAAGCCCACTACATTCAGAAATCTTTTTTACGTTCTTAAACTTCATGTCAAATTAAAACCAGACAAACAAATTAAAACTGACAGAACAGTAAGAAAAGGGTACCTTTGGTACATGACAGGAACAATGCCACCTCTGTAAATACCAATGTGTTCCCAAGCAGGTTGAGCCATGTCAAAATGTGGCCTTGGTGGATTGCACCATCCACCATTATTGCTAGGAAGTGCAAAATTTGGTGGACAAAAATTAGTGGCTGTAATTGTTATAGATGCTCCCTTTATGCACCATCTAGAATCTTGATTATAATCACACATAATTTTGTAACATTGACCACATGATGCCCCATCATTGAACAATGCAGTACTTAATGCAGCAGTGTTTGTACCATAACCTGTTGAGTACAAGTTCCCATAGCCACAAGCACCCCCTGTTCCAAACAATCATTTGTTAATAATCAAAATTCATATCATTATTACTATCCTACTGTCTTATTTCGTAGAACGGTATTTGATTGAGCACAAAATTTTTGTAAAAATAAAATTTGGGCTTTTAAAAAAGATCCATATCTTTTTCACTACTCTCTCATGTGACGGAGGGATAGACAGAGCTAAAGGGTAAGAAGCGAGTTTGACAGAATTCACTAATTTGACTAATACTTTATATGTGACTCAAGAAATTTATATATACTACTATCAATTTAGAATCTAGTGACTCAAAAAGACCAAAACTACAAATTCACAAGTTTCAAATTTTGACTTCACAAAATATTTGAAGGAACGTGAAATTTAAAACAATATAAAGAATTTCATGATATATCAAAAGTATACCTAAAAATTATGGTCTTAAATATGACACACGACATTTCTATAGCTATAAGAGTAGTATGTCATGATTAGAGATAAAATTATATAGTTATTTCTATAACAGATTAAAAAGAAAAGAGTGTTGTATAAAAGAGCAAACCAAGTGTAATTCTTCATATACAAAATTTTGCAAAACTAACCCATTGTGCCAGAAGCATCAGATCCTCCATAAAAAGTAGCATGAGCACTCATCCATCCAGAAGCAGAGAAGGCATTTGCAGTACTAACCAAAATGTTACAAAAAACAAATATGAAACCTAATGTTAAAATGCCAATTTTGGCCATTTTCTTAAGAAAAATAGAAGAAAATTTGAGGAAAAAGAAATGGTATGTGTTGTAGAAATAATGGTTAAGCCAAGTAAAGTAGCTGATACTTTTATAGGGAAAGTTTGGCTATTTAATGCAAACAACCTCACATGTGAACATTGCAACTTGTTTGTGAAGAAAAAAAGGACACCACATTTATTTTTTAAAAAGAAATTGCAACTCATTAAAGGTTGAAATCGAAATTTTTAGTTTATGAAATTTAAATTATAGTAATAATTTTTACTTATTAGAGCAACAAATATATAATTTGAATCTAAGCTATTAGTTCGGTTGAATTCGTAAATCACATTGTTGAGTCTGACCCTGTAAGGATTAACTATACGATGATCATATTTAATCTTAAGGTATATAAAACAATGTTACGAATGTAAAACTACACTCAATGATTTAATTATAAATTCGATAATTTTATAAAGATTCACGAGTAAGTAGATTAAAACAGTGTGTATATTTGAGTTAAATTTTTAACATTATGGGGAAAAAGTGAATTTGGATATGTCGGTGAATGGAAAACAAAAAACAAATAATTCTTAAATAGTAATTTTAGTGTATAAAAATGAGAAAAATGTCATGATCTTATTCAATTATGAGCCATGTTCTAATATATCAAACTTATTCTCCTAGCCACATGGGTTTTGCCACTGAATCAGTTGTAGATCAAAATCACATCTCAAAATTTTGTCTCAATTTTATCTTATTTTTTTCCAATGTGAATTCTTGTTTGTTTGTGCAACAAATAATATTACACCCTTTGTGACTCTATTTTAATTTATTTGTCTTAAATTCTTAGTTACTATTTGAATGGTTAAAATATTTCTTTTGAATCATAATTTTTTTTAAAATAGAGTTATTAATTATAAAGACTTGTAGTATTTTTATGTAATTTTTAAATATATAAATTTTATTTTAAATAATAATAATTAGAAATTCTATATTCAAATTCACACACCGATCATTAGTTAGTTTGATTCTAAATCAAGCCAAACAAATTAAGACAACATCAACAATAACACCAATAACATATTCGGTGTAATTCTATAAGTGACGGTCTGAGAAAGATAGAATAAGCGTAGATCTTATTTTTACTTCATAAAAATAGAGAGGTTGTTTCGACATACCCAAACTTAAATAAAGTATTTTAAAGCTGCTTGAAAAAGGAAACACATAAACTGAAGTAGTACACAATATTCATAAGAAAGAAAAGTAACGATAACAAAATAATGTGATAATCAAAGCAAACAAATACGAGTGATAATGAAATTAAAGGCAAATAAATTGAACTGAGAAAGTGATTTTATTCAATGTTTCAGTTAGGATAATATAATAAAATATAAATATATTTTCTGTCAATTTATATAAATTTTGCAACCTCACATGGCTTTGCTTTGACATTACGTGCATATGTCCCATCATACTCATGTGTATTGCACATGTTTATGTTTTTAGGCCCTTCTTTAATTAGTTACTATACTATTCTATATTTGTCTATGTGGTCCAATTACATAATAACAACAATATTAATTATGCATTTATTCTCTTATATTACAAGTCTAGGTTGCTAAATACCCTTTTTAGATGTCAGATTAGGTATAATTTTATTAAGTTAAAAGAATTATACTATGATTCATCTTGATTATATTTTTTGCTAATCTACCATCTTGGACGGTGAGTATTCATGGACATAGTACACCTTTGAAATATTATATATTTGAGGCAGATGGATTTGTGATTTTACTGTTATAGAATATAATATTTAGTAATCGTACGTGAAAAATATAATGCATGAGTTCTTGATTGAAGATTAGGTGTTGTTAATCATAGTATATTTAACTAAACTTCTGAAAAATAAATATTGAATTGAATCGGTGAAACATGGTTAAAAGAAATAGATATAAATGATGAAATAAGGTCTTCACCTATTATTACTTATTTATTTCAAGTGACTTATAATTATTAACTTTTCAACCACAAATGTGAAAGCATTTCCATTTAATTAAAAAAATTGTGAATTTATTTGATTCTTTGGTCATAAGGTTGGTTAATCAATAAGTCTTTCCTCATTTAATTTACACCAAATTATGCCTTAATTAACGGCGTGTTTGGAGAAAAAGTAGAAACATGTCTTTATTTTTGGTCTTGAGACTTTATCAAATTGAAAAATTCTATCCTGCAAGAAAATAAAAGAATGAAAAAAAAATGTTTTTGATGAGTTCCAATATTGAAAATTCATGAAACTACCCATGTGATTGTTGTCTCCACCGTCAAGCTAACATAATTTTATTTTCGTTTTTCATCTGAATCTGATATTCATATTAATATGATTTAATTAATTCAAATTTACACGACATATATCATACAAATAAGGAATTAGACTCTATCAAAATTTAATTCCATACTCAATTTTCAAACTAAGATCTTTAATTAATTCTGATAGATCGAAGACTCGTATCTATTCCACCACAACTATTTTTACATGCAAAACATAGTTGGCCATAGAGTCCACTCTTTTGAATATGCACCATATAATTTTATGGTTCTTGTTTTTTTTTTTTTTTAGATTAAAAAAAATACCTACCATATGGTTTGTGATAATAAATGGTCAAAAGGGACAAACAGTACGTAGACACGTGGAATAGAGGTATTTCTGGTAGAAAATCACGTCTAACGACCAATAATATAATATTTCAGGTCCATATATATTATTATCCATTCGTCTTTTAAATTTTTGTACACAGCTTTTACAAAATATATTTCATAACTTTAAATCATTAATATCTGAATTATCAGTAATTTCTTCTTAAATATTTTACTTGATTAATACACTAAAAAGAAAATTAAGGATAATTTGAAACAAAAATACTAGTAAATGATTTCCCATTTAAAAAACATTAAGTTTTTTAGTTATATTTAATCGGTAAAGACAACTAAATTCTTATTACTTCCTTCATGTCAAATAGTATATCATATTTTTTTAGTACTTTCTTATTTTCTCAATCCTTAGTTAATTAGGGTGAGGTTAGTAGTTAATCGACTTTTGTCTAGTTTCATTGTTAATATTGCTTTTATTACTATCTTTTTCTTTGATTTTCTCATCTCCTTGGATTCGATCATCACTATTTTTTTTGTTGCAACGGTTCTCTTCTTCATTGTTTTCAGTTTGACTTCTACATTATTGTATTTGTTTTATAAACTTATATATTTTACTTGAGCCAACGGTCTATCAGAAATAGTCAGTCTTCCTTCTCAAAATAGGAGTAAACTGCATACACATCACCGTCCCCATTGTTGAGTAGTTTATCCAAAACCCGATAAGCAAACATAACTAATAGAAAATCTATAACCTAAAATATATATTGCTTATTTCAGATCACAAATTCTTTTTTTGTTCGTTAAATTTGTGACCAGTCAAACACCACCACAAAAATGGGACTATTATAATACAATCAAGTAGAGCACTGTTGAATCATCAATGCTAATCATTTGGACATTTTAACAAGTAATTAGAACTTTGAATGGTTCAAGGTTGATGATCTGTTTAGATCAAATGATTGTTTCCAGTTATTCAAATAATAAATTAATATGCAAATTGCATTATGAAAAATGTTGATTAATTAAACTTGATGAAACTGATATTGAAGAATGTCAACGAGACAAATTTAGCAGAAAAAGAGGATGTAAAAAAGAAAAGAAGGGCACCACAATTGACTGGTCCATTATTTTTACAATTCCATATATAGATTATCCTTTCCTTGTTAAATTGGCAAAAACAAAAGCCAACTTGTATGACTTCTTGAAAACTCATGTGTTTTATAGTTAATTTAGTTGTGATTCTTCTTTTTTATATCGTCACATTTACATCATCCAAGTATTAAAACGTTTACTTTATAGACTGAGATAGGAGTCGGAGACAAAGATTAAGAATTTGAAGTTTAAGGGTCTTGATTTGTTCGTGTGAAAAACAAGTGGAGTACTATTTCTATTATCTCACTAATTCAATCAAAATATATGTGCAAACAATCACGGTAACAGGAGAATAGTAATCTTTTAGTACTTCATATTCTGAGTTGGATTCATCCTTCTAGTGTTCGACTGAATTGAATTGTCAATCTGAAACTGAACATACATGCAAGATTTATGCAAAAGCTACTAAATTCTAATAAACCCACATAGGGTACACAAGATTTAAGTTTTTGTATTTTTAGATTAGAACAGATTTAAATGGAGCGACATGAACAATAAGTCAAACATATATCCTATCCCAACTTAGTTTTAAACATATGTCCTATCCCAACTTAGTTTTAACTAAGACGTAACTATTGTTAGTACTTTGCTATTCATTAATAAGATCTTCATCTCAATAGTTTTGTCTTATGTTTCCTTTGTATGGCTCATTAAGATACAAGAAATTCTTTGAAGAAGCTAAATCATCTTTCCATTACTTGTGCCGAACCAAAGATGAAATACAGACATGATTACAGATCCTACATTTTCTTTTTTTACTTGTATACTTTTCCATTACAAAAAAAAATAACCATCCTTCTCTACCCATAATCACACATTATTAACACACAGATGAATCATGAATGTAGACCCATCGGCAAGAATAAAAGTAGCAAGTAGCAACCATTCTCAAGAACCAAAACAAACGCACTATAACACAGTGAAACTTAAGGCGACAGAGCATGCAAAATATAGGCGATCATAATGATGCTCAAATACAATTACGATAAGATCTTCCACTACAACCCTTAGACAGATCAAAGAGGTGGTGGGGAATCGCAGCCCCCGTTCATAGTTCAACATCAGGAACTATTTTCACACAATCAACCGACACTGACTCATCACTAACCAACAATCACAAGTTCTTTAAAAGAGGTGAGAAGCCCATTTCACCATTCCCCACTGTAAATGTCACATATTCCACTGCTCAATAAGAAGCATACACAAATCTATGATAATCAACGTCATTGTAAAAGCTTAAGACTTATTTCACTTGCTAATAAAGAGCAACAGAAAATATGCAATTGGAGGTCTTCTGCCACCTAAAAACAAGGCAAATTTACGAACAAGATCAACACTGAACATTTCAACAAACAAAGACAAATCAAAGAATGTGCTGCTCACTAACGAAATTACACTTGATCAACCACCTAATCAAGCAGAGAATAAAGATAGAAGATATCAAGAAAAACAAAGAAAAAAAAAGCATCACCACATACGGGCGGTCCTGAATTCTATAATTAGTCTACTCTGATTACAGATAGATAACCTACTGTTAACACGGAGTAACTAAGGAATGAAAAACATAGAACATGGAGCAGGCACTCATAGCACATAATCTCTGTATTCTTCAAGCTTGACAATTTAAGCACCACCACCTTGGATCGGCCCATTAGATCTGAATCCACGCCCCCTACCACGAGTTCCCCTTCCACGGCCACGGCCTACAACAAAGTAAAAATCTTAGCTACAGATGTCAAGAATAGAAAAATCGTATAGATAACTAACAATTTTTCTCAGTTGTTGGAGTAACAAAAATGTCTACTCTTAGGACATGCATCTTCTCAGTTGTGAAACCAATGGAGCTCCACAGCATGCGCATTGCATAAACCATTCCAGCATGGATTTCCAAGAAATTGTTCATAACTGTTTACAGCATGAAACAAACCACATACAATGCCCACTACTCTAGTGAAGGGAAAACTATCGCATCAAATAAAGGTCATTGGGTTTGAAAGGGTAAGGAAGGGCAGTTGGGTATCAGCAGCAGTGCGCCTAGACTAAATATGCAGAATAAACCATAGAACAAACACAAACTATGGAAAGGCAGCAAAGCTCTACCTCGTCCCTGCATGGGAGCTTCTTGATTGTAGAAGCCACCATCTTGCTGGGCATCCTGTGGACCATTGTACCCTCCCCTTCCACGGCCACGGAAGCTACGACCTCTGCCTCGACCCCTACCCCTACCATAGCTCCGATTGCGATCATACCCACCATCATCATACTCAGACGGCATAAATCCATTTCCTGGATAAGATAACAGCCAGCATGTCATGAACAATAACCACTTACACTCGCACTCGGTAAAATCAGCCAATTACACATCGACAGAGAGCATCCCTGTTATCTTTCATCATTCCCGACATACGTTGTCATTTAAAAATATGGTGAAGAAAAACAAGAGAGAGTACTCCTTGTACATGTCATTCAAACGCCAGTGACTGTAAGCACATATAACTGGAATTCAGAACATAAAGTGAAAGTATGCATGAAGAATCTTTAAGACAACATTTATCTGCCCCCATATCTCAAACAAGCCTATATTTCATTCAAGCATTCATAACGAATTGTTCAAGTTTACAAAATTGTAATTTTGAGCATATTACCTCACTTGATCGAAATCTACCTCTTAGCAAAAAGCACACACACAAGCACTTTAGATGTTGCTGAGAGAAGGGTTGACAATTGGCTTTCTGAAAGCTTAGCACTCATCATTAATTCAGAAAATTACTTCAAAAACATATATTTGCAGGTGTCAGCTGAATTATATCTTTAATCAGGACAGTGTCGGGAGCAGTATGAGCCTCAACCAAGGCATATTGGATGAATCCACCTAATTTCAACCCTGCTGTGAATCGAACTTGGTGATTTATCTCCCTAGAAATGAATCCCTTTACCAGGACATGTACGCATAATTCCTCTATCCCAGCAATGAATCTCTTTACCAAGACATCAATGCATACTTCCTCTGTCTGGGTTTTACATAAAGGAAGAGAACAAACTTACATTTAAAGGTGATATTTGTTTTGCTTTTTTAAAAATTAATAATTAGAAAGGTAACAGTAAAAGGATTTCTACTCCAACTTAATATTGAACAGATAGAGGGCAACTCCAATGAGCCCCATGCACTGAGAATAAGCAAACTACCGAAAGCATCAAAACATCTATTTGCAGGTATTAACTGAAATATATCTTTAAATCTTACATCATCATCAGAGCCTTTATGTAAAAGTTCCAAAAGATTCATACCTGGAAAGCCTCTGGACCTTCCCCTTCCTCTACCACCGCGGCCTCTTCGTCCACCACTAGGAGATCCTTCTAAATAATCAAATATTAGCAAATAAGACCATGGCGTTTCACATACTACCAACATTTGCATCCATTGATAAATTTATAATGAAACAAACCTCCATCATAATCAAAATCTGTTGACACTTTCACCTGGTCTGCTGGCAATGGTTGTTGGTACCTGTAGGCGAGAGCAAAGCATGAGCCTACAAGTTTTGCAAACCAATTTGCTCGCACCAAATTATAAAACATGCACAACGACCACATTATTTATTAGTTTTGCACAACCATTGAACTTGAGACATAAATATCTCAAGCCCAGTGAATGTGGACAACACAAGTGAAGAACTCTTCAATATTGTAAACAACGCCTCCTGCCCAACTGATTTTACAACCATCTATCTAATATTTCCTACGATTACTGGTAATATGATATAATAATATATCAAACTAACATTTTAAATTCCATCTACATCATAGATAGAAGCACTTCAAAATAGGAAGATCTAATTCCACATGCATTCAAGATTAAGATAGAAATATTACATAACAGACTCAACAATGAGTAATAACGAAATCTGACTTCCTCATGTGCTTGGGGGGGGGGGACTGTAAAGACCAAAATACTCACCCAACAGCATTCTTATCCAGCTCCTTTTTGGAGAGAGTAATTGTGATCATTGATACATGCCTGGTGGTCTCGAGACTGCAGCCAATAGAGCAGTTATGTATATAATTAGAGCAATACATACAGCAACACATCTTAATTCCTAAAGCTTCAAATATGCACTTACGGTAGGAGGCCTTCTTCAAGGGGTTCCCATGTATCAGTTATATCAGTGGATGTAATAGACGTTACTTGGTGAAGACCAACAATTCTCCTCTGCACAAGCCCCATACCAATATGCAAAATTCCATCAGCAATCAGATAGGTAGAAACAACAGAAACTATATAGGAGAAACATTCACTTTTTACCTTAATCAATTCCACAATTGTCACAGTCTTGTTGATTGCCCTGCCCATTGCCTTGAACACAATCTCCTCTGATTCTTTCTCCTACAAATATTTGCATAAACAACAAGGATGTCAAGTTCTGAAGAGTGACACCACGCAGGATAATATCAATTATAGAGTGGTAAAAACATGAATTCACACTATGCAGGCATACGCAAGGTATAAATAACTAAGTTTTGTAACTTTTTCAGGAATCTACACAAATGTCATAATTTGCAAGATATATAATTAATTAAAACTATACACATTTTAATCTTCTGTAAGATGCTTCCCATCAAACAAATATTTTTCCATCGTCACTTCAGTTTCAATCCACTATTACTAATAAACCATGTAAGCCAAATTTAGCATATCATATATAAAAGCATGGCTGCAGTGAAGCAGATAACAAGCACATAACATAACATAACAAAATAAAAAACAGAGCACGGAGGATTCATCCAAGAAAAACCTTAAATTTATACAAGGCGCCGCGCTAAGCAGAAAAAGTAACAAATTTCATTATTTTCACAATATATAATCAATTAAAACTATAGACTTTTAATCTTATATGTGATGCTTTCAATCAAACAATTACATTTCCATTGTCACTTCAGTTTCCTTCCACTATTACTGATAAATTTTATAAGCAAAAGTTAGCATATCTACACATAGCACCATATACAACAGAATGGCCGCAGTAAAACAGATAAACAGGCACATAACACAACATTAAAAAACAAAACACAGAGCATAAAGATGATTCTTCTAAAAAGCCATACAACCTAAGCAGGAAAAAAACAAATTTAATATTTGCACGAAACTATACACATTTTGATCTTCTTCTATTGGATGCTTTCAATCAGACAACCATTTTTCCATCGCCACTTCAATTTCACCAAATTTAGCACATCTAAACAAAACACATAAACAAGCACATAACATAACAAAACAAAAAAATAAAACAGCGCACACGGGGGATTCTTCTAAACAAAAAAATGACATTTTTATAATAGAAATTACCTGAAGCAAGGTCATAGCATAAGTGATATAGCTTCTCATCCTCCCCTGACTAGTAATCCGAATCTCATTCGCATCAATAGGTGTCTCAACCCTTGGCTTCTCCACTTTCTGGTACCGATCCATCTATTCATCATAAAACCATCAATAAGCATCAAATCTCAACAATTAACAACAAAAAAACTTCATCAAATCTCAACAATTAACAAAACAGAAAAATTAATGAAATTAAACTTACAGATGAAACAAATTAGGGTAAAATCAATTAGATCTGAGAAGAAACAGAGTAAAATATGTATATAATTTGTACCTTGGTATAAGAATAAGGATAAGATTAGTATTATTCTTCTCCACGAAAGAAGAGCCCTCTTCTTCGGCTTCGTTTCTTCGTTTACGCCCTAACCGTTTTGGCTCTCATTTTCGATTTATTTATAGTGCCGAGTTTCTCGTTTGCCCTAACTCCATATAACCGGTCCAACCGGTTTGGTTCAAGCTTATCCACGTATATATATATCATCACATTTTTCTCACAAATAAACTATAGGTTATATCATTACTACTCTAGCACACTTTCCGTTTTAGTTCATTCTAGAAAAATGTTCCTATCTTTTTATAATTCGTAATAATTTAATTTTAAAAAATATCCTTAATAAATGATATAGCCATATAAATAATAAAGTTAAAAAGATTTATTTTATTTTTTAAACTTTATATCACATCAGATAGTGTCGTATAAATTCGAATGAAAGAGTATTATTTTAGATAGAATTTTGGAGTGTGTTTATATCTTAGTTATGCATTATTGAATGATGGGATGTGCAAATAATTTAATGTTTTTGTCCGTCTTACTTGATATGATGATTTATTTGTTATAATTTAGATATTTAATAAGCGATTTATAGAAATATTAGATTGCTTGTAATTACTTATTCTAGTGCCGATTACGTCTTTGAAAAATCATACATTTCTATATAAATTGAGATTAAAGAAATGATAATTAGATCACTACTATTTTAGCTTATTAATTAAATTAAATATATGTGGGATATTTTCATGAAGAAAGTTCCTTGAACTTAGTTAATTATATACACACATCACTCTCTAGTAATTGATATTTAAATAAGGAAATTATATAATTTTTTAAGGTGGAGAGGATATACATGAGAGAAAAAAAATGAGAGGATATTATCCAATCATTTTCACAATTTCTAAGTAGCATGGATTTTTTTTTCCTTCTAATATCAGTATGATTGATCGTCAAATTTTAAAATTTTATTGAAATTGATATATTTTAAAACTATGAAGTAGCAAATTTCAATTTTATGTGAAACCTAGAATGTTTATTTTCCATATTATCTTCTAAAAGTTTGGAACTTTGATTACAAAATGATGATGTGGACATACTGAAATCAAGTAAATGGGTGTTGTTCCTCATAAATAACCAATATGACTATCAATGTTGTTCATCAAAATAAAAATGGACATTAATTACTAAGCCACGATTTTACTCATATTATATCAATTTAAATTCAAAATGCCATAAATGAAGTATGTAAACAAAAATGGATAGCAATAAGAATTTCACCGAACAAGTACTATGGTGTTATGTACTATATTGATCTCAATATCATAAGATTACAAATCTAGAATGTTAACAACTAAAGAAAATAGTAGAATTGAAGAAATAGAATTGGTAATTAGAAAGGGGACAAGAAACAAATTCAGAAGATGAGGTGAGAAGAATAGACTGAGTCAAATATGCAATATAATACGCTTAAAACTCGTCCTTCTATAGGTAATAGTTGAGTATGGATTTCGCAAAACTCTTTAATATTATACTCAGTCCAATAACTTCAATCGGGTCAGTCTCCCTCGCCACTTCTAACCCATAGGCCCTTATGGAATCGGCTTGTTCCGATTCATCCTTAAGAAACTATCTTGGTGTATCAAAAGAATTAAATTTTCCACTAGATAGTTCAATTGTGAAATGAAAATTTGAAATTGGGCATCTTGATGAGTTGTATTATGTGACATTTATCCAGTAATGCACCCAATTGGACCAGGCTTGTAGTTATGGGCTACAAAGCCCAATAGGACTCTTTACATGCCTAGGCCCAAACTCTCATTTTAATGGACCAGCAATGCCTTCGAGTGATTTTTTTCTGGGCTGATTTATGCCGTTGTCTCCTAACAGATTTTATCTCTTTTATAAAAGTTATGGAATTATAACTCTTGAAAAATTATTCTTTTGAATAATGTTACACTCGGTAAACGATAATAATTCACAAAGTTTTCAGATCATGATCTAATATTTGTTATAAGATTTTTAATTTGTTCAGAAAGTAATCTATAGACCGTGGTCTAAAGATTCATAAAATTTTAATAAAAGAAATAAAAAGAGGATCATTTATCAAAAATATTATCCTAAAAAAAGCCATCTGGAGATTATTTATTTATTTTTGATTATTTTGGTTATTATGGTTCGTTCTTATATACGACCCAAACAGTAGGGTACTTGTGTTATTACTTTCATTAGGGGTGTACATGGCCGGGTTAGTTAGGGTTTTTCAAATATCAAACCAAACCATTTGTGTCGGATTTTTAAATTTATAAACCAAATCAAAGCAAACCAATAAAACTCGGGTTTTTCAACCTCGGGTTTTTTCGGATTTTTCCGGTAAAGTATTCATACAAACATATAATTTACTTGTACTTCAAATATTTCTTTAGTCCTACCAAAATACAACTATCTAAGATGTTTCTTAAAAATATAACACAATATGATATGATTAATGACACTAAAATATCCAACAAAAATAATAATAATGAAATCGCGTAAAACAAATATTGCAAATTAACAAGTCATAATGAAAATGATCATAATTTAAAAGTACTAAATCATGCTAAGATTAAGTTTAATAAGTATTAGTTACATGACTAAATATTAAAGGAAATTAAAATTAGTATTAATTTGATTTTGATTTAAGCTTTATTATAATTACCAACATCTGTGGACTATAATCTTTATTGGCCCATTCATAATTCTAAGTTTCAAACTTGAAATAATATATTAAAAGATAAAAACTATGAAAAAGTATAAGAAATATTTAAAAATTATATCAAAGTAAATATTTTTATGTATAAAATAAAATTTTAAAATTATATATATAATATCGGGTTGGTTTGATCTCGAGTTGGTTTTTTTTAGTTAAAACCAAACCAACCCAAATATAGTCAGGTTTATTTTTTCAAAACCAAACCAAGTCAAACCAAACCACTAGTCGAGTTTTTTTTTGGGGTTAACTCGATTTGCGATTTGGTTCGATTTTCGATTCGATTTTATACACCCCTAACTTTCATTTACTAATCCATAAATAAACTTTACTTTATCTCCCTTTTTCTTGTGAGTTTTAGTATCAAATCATGTTCACACAACTAGCCAACATTTAAACTTGTGACTATGACTCTAACTATTATCTTTTGACTATTCAATTATTTCTTTAAAGATCCAACTTCATAAGCAATCAATTAATCATTGGTAAGAGTGACTGAGTTGGTTGAGCAGGTGATCTTTCAATGGGAGGTTTTAAATTTGAACCGCTTTACATGCTTTTTCGATCTAGCTTGCCTAATGCAATTCACCTATCTTATATGGTTTGCAGACTAAAATTGAAACAATACAGAAAAGAATAACATAATATGGTCAATCATATCCTCTTTATCTTCCTTTTATTTAACTCTCGCTCATTTATACGAATAGTCCCACTAACCACTTTTGCCACTATTTCAAAGTTTCAAATTTCAGAACTGAAATTCCATGATATTTATCTTGACGTTTCAGTTCTG
Source organism: Solanum verrucosum (assembly GCF_900185275.1). NCBI lineage: Eukaryota > Viridiplantae > Streptophyta > Magnoliopsida > Solanales > Solanaceae > Solanum > Solanum verrucosum. The sequence goes on along the minus strand of NW_026020144.1, from coordinate 939,377 downwards.
AAATTTGAAAATTTAAGACAATGACTATTTCTCAAATACACGACTGAAAAGATATTTGTGATATTTTTTTTCTCATCCTTTATGTCATCCAACCAAAACCTTAGATGATTATTAACCTAACACAAGGGTCCATATAAAAGAAAATGTATAGTGGCCTAACAAATAGAAGAAGGGCCAAATATATATAAACATATAATGCGTCTAATCTTAGAGATGATTACCAACCCATTGACATAGTAAAATATAAATCAAATGCCAAAGTGATCGTGCAAAAAAAAAGAGTATAATTCTCACATCAATAATACACTTTCCATCAACAACAAAGCCTCAAAAAGGATAAGAGGAAAATTTTCAAACTTATCTATCTTTTAAGTGGAAACTATGACCCTTCACCTTGTTTCTTTACTAAGCAAAAAAAGCCCACCTGATCCCAACATATCTACCTTGCCTTATATCATATCCTACTTCATTCCCACTTGCTAATTGAACTAGCTATCCTTGTACCAAAAATAAAAAATAAAAAAAATAGTCAAACTTATCATCTTTAGCTTAGTACTAGACTAGAAAAAATAATTTATTCTATGTTTGTTTTGTTTATTATTTGTTTTTATAACATTAATCAGATATGTGAAGGTCATGATATAATTACTTCATTCAAATTCATATCGTATACGATCTATTAAAGGAAGGATTGTGGTAGAAATACTCTTTAACTAGTTGCTTTTCAACCTTGTTTTTGAAAACTTGTTATTGTCATGAAGTTTCAAATTCTACAGATGAAATTCAATATTTATAGAATTGAGACTCCATAACAACAAATATTTATCGATTTACATAGTTGAAAAGGGTCTATTTGTGAATTTTACCAACTCCCTTTAACAAGTTTTTTTCTTTACCTTCAGAATTAGAATTCAAAACTTCTAATTAAGAATAGAGGTAAGTGTGATCTTTTTTTTTTATATATATATATATATATATATATATATATATATATATATATATATATATATATATATTTATTATTATTTTTTTTTTTAATCCTCTTGCATAATTGTCTTTCTCCATTATTGGCTAATGGTTCTTTAGATCCCTTCCTACTTGAGCCCCACTTGGGCAATCTTGTACCCAAAATATATCAAACTTATCATCTTTGGCTTGGTACAAAAAATGAGTTTTATACTACTACTATTAAAAATATATTTTGTTTTAAATAATAACCTTTAAAGATATTTTGATTAATTTATCAAAAATCCAATCACATTAATAGTTAATTATATAGTAGTTTGGAAGGGCAGTATGTTAGTGGTCAAACAAATTGAAAATAACTTTTGTTTTAGTCCGTAGGTTATGTGAAATAATGGATTCGTACCCTTAATTCTAAATTAATCATCACTTTAAAGAAACTCTTATGGTAATTAGCTAGCACTTAGACCAATCTTTTATCAACTCAAATTATTAATCTCTAAAATGTATTGGACTAATAAACTCCACACACCTGCATAGTTTAGCAAAATAAAAAATATTTTCTTTTTTCTAACTCTTGCCGTAAAGAAAAAGCAGTGTATATTTTATTAATATTAAATATCTCTTCAAAAGTTTTTTGAAATCCACACAAGTGGGTGCTTTTTTATTTTCTTTTCAGGTGACTAGCTAAGGAATCCGTTTAATTAATTTGGTTTGAAAAAATAAATTGAACAAAGGTTATATAGGGGTCCTAGGACATATTTTTGAATAAACATAGCATTTAATAAGGTCACTTAGAAATAGAAACTACATTAAAGAAAGACATCCTCTATATTATTATATTTAGACCATGTAGTACGTATCAACAATGTAATTAAGTAATACTGAGTTCATATAAACTCGATAATTCTATTCAAATATATATATATATATGTGCATGTATTAAGAAATTGACTAAATTAACTGGAAACGTTCTAATTATTAGAAATAATATTAAATAAGAGTATTTAAGTTTGAGATAAAATAGCTTTCAAAAATACTAGACGATTCGTTTTATGTGACAAAAGCTAAAATGACATTTCTGATTTGTTCGCGGTGTTCCAATTTTTATGCCATTTTTCATTAGCCATGACTGGCCAAAGCATTGAGACCCTATTTAAAGAAAACATAATTTTAATGAAGAAAAAATAATTTTATTTGTTTTAGCACGGCCCTTGGTGCTTACAACATACACAAATTTATGTATAAATTGAATTGTAATAATAAACTGACACCCACTACAATAAAGTTGTAATACATACGTTAGTACTTTCAAACAAATTTAGAGGAAACAAAAAGGAAGGAGCTATATAGGTAAATACTAAAAAAAGAAAAAAATTTAAATAAAAATAAATAAGGAAAATAGTGAGGGAGAATAATTGTGGCAAACAACTAAGCAAAAGGCACTAGCGGTGTAGAGATTACAAAGGCACAAAAAGCACAAAAAAGAATAGAAATAATTTCAACGACAAGGAAATTTTTTTTGGAAAGGCGCTATAAAGAAATACAATACCCCTCATTTGAGGGGCAGAGCTAGAAGCTTAGGTACAGATTGGATCGAACTGAATAATTATTATTTAATAATATATTTGTGTTAAGGGGTTTATTAATATATATAAATATTAAATTTATAATTTCAATATGATTTCTCTGCACTAAATTAGTAACATCGTGTTTGAATAATGAGTATGAAATGTTCTATTTAAACAAATTTTAAGTGATGAGAATTTAAATTAAATATAAATTTAAATAAATATATCGAACATCGAATAAAAAAAACGAACGTATATGTGGGGTTGCCATAAAAGTTAAGTGCATGTGTTGCGGAGGAAAGTTTTTGTTCTCTTCCTTGACCTTCAAGCAACGCGTCCTTTTGCTGCCAAAATTTCTGTTTGGGTGTCTCCTTTTTTGTTTTTACTAAAAAAACGAATGTAATTTAAAAATTAATACTCTACCTATGTGGCTCTAAACTCTTACGTGTCGTTTGATCTAAGAAACTAGAATTCAAAAATAAAAATTCATATATATAGATTTTTTATACTCCATTAAAATAGTAGAGTAGAGTCGTGCATAATCAGATGAACGATAAATTAACTGATAGAGAATACATATAGAGTCATGTGTAAACATATGAATTCGATTAATTACAATAATAAGGAAGTGGGATGGGGGTGGGGGGGGGGTGTTATATTATGAACGGTTGGTAATTGCTTTTCCAACTTTCGTCAGTTTCAGGCTTCCAGCTATTACATAGCTACGACCTAGTTATTGTTTGAGTTGTCTCTTGGACACTTAGATTCTTCTCGACCGTTCGAGACTCTCTTGTCTGGTATGAATATGATAGGTTCGAGAGGTTTTTCTTAACTTGCCAAATTATTAGCCTTTGAATTAATCATTATTAATCTTTACGTTCTTCACATGTTTGGTTAAATATTCTTCGCATTTGGTATATTCTTATATCAAAACTAAAATGTTTAATTTCAATAGTTAAAATTAAAGGTAGCACACATACGAATCACCTAATCATAATTCATAATTAGTTGATAAATGCAAAACAATCTTGTATTTATTAATATGCTTCATATAAACCTTGAGTAGGGATAAATTTTACCATCTAATAATGTGAATGCAACGTAACTATCCATGTGAGTTGTTGCTTAGTTGTTTCCATTATTTTTCCTTTATAAGAATAGATATACGTAATTAATTTGAAGAGTTAATTTGCTTGTACCTATAAATTTCAACTTAATTAAGCTACGCGTATAACTAAATTATTCGTATAAAAAAGGTAAAATTAACTTTGTTATGTGATAACAAGACGTGGGATGGACATCTAACTCTCACTTTATAAGTCAAATATCTATTGTCACAAAGTTGTAATATTAAAATATTAGTATTACTCATTCTGTCTGTAATTTCTTTTTTTTTTATAATATATTATTCTTGTTGAAAAGTTGATTTGATTGTATTTATAAGTTTCGACTCAAACTAGGGGTATAATTAAAACATTCTTCAGAAAAGAGGTGAAATCAATTTTATTAGTCGATAGCAAGGTGTGAGATCAACGCCAATCAACTGTTATGTGATAGATAAATATATACTGTCATAATATATAGAATGTTATTAATTACTCATTCCTCCTGATTTTTTTTCATAACAATTTTACTATTATTACTAATGTCATCATTAAATTAATAGATGTTTAGTTATGAATAAATTTATGTTTACGAAAAATAACATTTGAAACATAATTGAGAGAACATAATTTAATATTGAAGTTATGTTTGAACAAAAAATATAACAAAAAATTACATAATTAGACATAATTTATTATCATATGTACTATGATTACTTATATTTTCAAAAGATTACGTATTTTACCATTAGTTAAAAAAGTACATATTACTTGTATTTTTAAAATATTACGTATTTTACCACTAATTAACAGTTTCCTACCATATATAGATGAAAATACACTTACATACATGTATTTTTGATATCAGATACACAAAAATAGGGAGAGAGGAAAGCAAGATGGAGAGGGAGACAAGGGAGACGAGCGATATTTATTATATATCTCAAATACATGTGAATATATATAGATACAATGTATCTAAAACAAATTACATGTAATTTTGATCTCATGTATCAATATACATGTATCTAGATGTATTTGAACATATCTGAACACACCAAAATTAGTAAGAGTGTATCTAAGTAATTAACTCGTAAACTAGTTGGAACCTTACAAATTCCAAATTATTTCCCTTTTTTTTATCTTTGTTTTTCCCAATGTAACAGCCCTTACCTCTCTTCTTCTTACACGTCACTCCTTCTTCAGCCCCATTTCATTCCCAGGTCAGCCCCAGGTGTTAACTCATTTATTAAATTTAACTTTTAAAACTTTTCCATCCAAACACGGCCTTATTTCTCTGTATATAAATACCTCATCATTCCTCCATGAATCTTCCCTCTGCAGCATGGTGTGCCAATTACTCAATTCTTTAATTCTTTCTCTTCTCCTCCGGCGCCACCACCTCCGCCACCCGCCGTAAAATATATATTTTTAGTCATTTTTCAAAAGTAAACAATGCTTGTCTCTGTTTTTCTCGCTCTGTTTCTTCCTTGTGTTGGAATGAGCGCTGTTTTCTTAGTCTACATCTGTTTACTCTGGTACGCTGCTGCTTACCAGTCTGCCGGCCCTGGCGCCGAAAATTACCATAACGAAAAGACGAATCAGGAATTGGGGCTTTCTGCTGCTCAATTGGACAAACTACCGAAAATTACTGGGAACGAATTGGTAATGGGTAATGATTGTGCGGTGTGTTTGGATGAAATTGAGAACGAGCAAATTGCTCGAGTTGTTCCGGGTTGTAACCATGGATTTCACCTTGAATGTGCTGATACTTGGCTTTCGAAAAATCCGATTTGTCCGGTTTGTAGAACTAAACTGGAGCCGGAGTTCTTCAATCCACCTGAAAGTAACCCATGTTGAAGAAATTCATAATTAAAATTATTTCAACTTTATTTTTATTAATGCTTGATAGATTATAGGAGTAGTTTGATATGATTGGTGTTGAATCGTATTAATATATTTTTTTTCCGTTTAATTCTGAATCTGGGTGGTGGATGTTGTTATGAGAAATAGCTTAATTGAATCAAGTACAGTTTCTTGAATTTCGATTTTGCTTTGTTCCGTTTATGTTTTTTTCATTTCAGAATTGTCACCATTGTTGAAGTTTCTGGAGATGCTGCACATTGGTAAAAACCAGAAATTTTATCAACTGGTTCAAATACTTCAAAATGTGAAGTTACTAAAAAAGAGAATTTAACATATAGAATAATATATAAATTTAGTCCATTAAAATTAAAAAAATAATAATACAATTTATAGTTTATTTGATGAAGCTTTTGGAAGGTTAATAGTGCTTGTTCTTGTAAAATGAAGTGTTTAAAAAGTGCTTCTAGGAAATAACATAAATTGTTTTTTAGAAAACTAGAAAAAAAAAGTATTTTCAGAAAAATACACACTAAGGAGCACTTTTTTAAGTTTGATCAAGTAGACTATAAGTTATTTTTATTTACTATATTTTTTGTAAAAATTGAATTGTATTAAAAATAATTACCTCTTTAATGTTACTGGTTTAGTTAAAAACAAGTAATGTTTTGGTGTTAGAATTTTTAAAGAGGTAATTATTTTTAGTTTTTTTAGTTATGAATTCAATCGAATTTAATAATTTTTTAATTATGGAAAATTGAGTAAATTTATTTTTTCTCTTCAAAATTCATAGATATAATTTTTGAATTTTCCTTTGCTAGTCTATTTAATTATTTCTAGAATTTTCATGAAGCTTTTTTTTTTTTTGGAAAGAAATGGGTGTGTAATCAAATGATGATAAAGATAGGTTTAAGAGGTGGGGGTAGGAGGAATAAAAACAGAAGAAATTTTAAGTCTAAAACAGAGGGGAGCTGGCAAGTGTTTTGGTAGGAACCCAACATTACATATAATATCATAATTGAAGTTTGAATTGATTGCAATCAAGTGATTAATACTGGCCATTGGATTTAATTCACATATATTCATATTATAGAAAATAAAAATCATAAAATATAAATAAATTAACAAATAGTGTATAATACTTCTCCACTATGAATGGGGAAGAGAAGTTTGAGAAAAAAGATAGGGGAAGAAAAGCATCACTAGTACAAAAGTTGTACTAGTACTATTATTCAATTTGATGGGTTCCTTTGATTGTGGGTACAAGAATAACTAAGCGGCGAGCGAGAGCGGATCGGAGGTTTAAAGAAAAATAAATATAAAGATTTTTTTATGTAGTATTTAAGTTACATGAAAATTTATAAGAAAATAAAATAAAATTACAAGTGATTTAAACATATAATTTTGCAGAGTAAATAATTACTCATAATTAATTTATTCATTACTAAGTACTAACATAACAATCCATTCACATTAGTTTTCTTATATAACCCTACATGTGATAATGTGAACCAAATGATTACTTAAAAAGGCTTTTAGTTGTAAGCCTCAAATGATTTGGCTACATGTGAACCAAATGGTCACTAAGCCGTGTTTGTTTGTTTTTTTAAAATTTCAAAATGTACTTTTACAAAAATGTTAATTTTAATCAAACTTATATGAATTACTTAAATAAATTAGAAGGTTTCGACATAGCACATAAGGAAATCTTCTGGTACATACCAATTGCATCGTCGTTACAATGGTGGTTAAAGATTGTGATGGGCACTAAGTACTCTCGATTCTTAACAAGAGGCTTCGAGTCGTGTACTCAGGATGAAGTTGTTTTTTTTTTTTTTTTTGTAATTTGCTTAACCAAACAAGACCTAGGCCCGTGCATAGTGAAAGTGAAAGTGAAACTAAAAATTGATTCCCTAACAACTTTTTAGAGTTTTTGATTAGGTAGCTTTTTATGGAGGAAAGGAAGGTAGGGTAGATGCCAGCTCTAACTTTCTTGTGTTTCTGTGAAACAATCAATTGGTTTTAAAACCTTTTTAACCAAAGCTGACTTTCTTTTAAACCACACATCAATTGCCTTTCTATGCCCTCAACGGGTGCTCACTTATACCTACATATAATCACGTTTAAATAGATTGATCTTTAATTTTTTCTTTCTAATAGACTATAAGTTCTAAGGAAATTGAAGTGATATTTGAATATAACTCGTAGAACATTGTGATATGAAAAAAATAAACTTTTATTTATTAACAGAGGAAGAAGTGCAAATGACCCACATTTAATCGCATAATTTGCTCTTCAAATGAGTTGGTCTTTTAACTTTTGTAGTCAACAGTTGAACTTATATTTAGCGACGTATAAATTCTTTAAAGGTATAAAGCATAAGTTATAAAATATTATAATACAAAAATATAAACTTATGTCTCACGAAAAAAATATTTACCTCGAAGGACAAACTAAAAACCAATACAAAATAAAGACTAAATTGCAAATGAACCTTATAGCTATGCTCTTTCTTTTTTCTCTCATCCGATATCCAATTCTCGTATTAAGACCCTATGAATTGACATAAAAAAAGATTTATTATATTTCATAGTCAAAACTCGAAATGAGGGGGCATTTACTCATCCATCAAACTCTTGTTGTTGGTTATAGGTATGCATTATTCATTGTGCATTTTTTGGTACATTAAATTAGATGGAATAGTGAAGGGCATAGATATTTGTTGCGTGTGACTTTTGAAAATTTCAAGTCCCAAATGTCCATCGGTTCGCTAGTTTTCTTCCATTTGTATTTCTTCTCATTTATTGCTCCTACCAAAAAATCATCTGTCCTCCTCTGTCAAACCCATTCCCATTTTTTAATTTTCCCTTTCTATTTTTGTTATTTTCATTGAATTAAAATGATCCGTCCATTCACTTTTACTTACTATTTCCTATGTTAATCTCATAAGATATTCATGTTTTATCGATAAATGATAAGTATTTCTTTATTTTTAATCAGCAATGTTAAATTTGAGAGTCACCTTTGTTAGGGTGCAATTTATCCACAATATAGAACTTTCCAGCGTGAATTCAAATTTAGTCAGACTTCAAAGTGAGTACCAAATATCGTGTGGAAACTGAAAAATCACAAAAGTCTATTCATGTTTTACCTTTGACTCATTCTTTTGTTTTTAGTTAATCTAGAAAAGAATGTCAATTTTTAAAAAATATTTATTCATACAAATATTTAAAATTTATTTTAGAGTATAAATTCACCTTATTTTTTAAAATTTTATATCAAATTAAATAATGCCACATAAGTTGAAACGGGAGAATACTATTTTAACATAAGGTCAGAAAAAGTAACACTTTATAATAAAAAAAGAGGAGTAACTTTTATATATGCTTGGAGCATATTCTTCACGACTGAAAAGTTAAGCAATGAGCAACAACTTTAATTTACTTCTAATTCAATGCCAAAAGTAATTAATGTTAGAGCACAGAAGTCCCCAAGAACAGTCATTAATTACTAGTATTACTGTTTTACTGCTATGTACATGACACTTGTAAAATATCGAATAATGCTAAATGACCAGAAAATTTGCCCAGAACTTGACCAGAAATTTTAAAAATCTATAATATCTTTTTTATTTTAAAATAAACTGATTTTTTTTTTAATTAAAAGATATTAAAGTTAAAAGGGTAAAATGTTCAAAAAGATAAAATAACATAGTGTGAAATATGTTATTTTACTATTCTCGCCAAATTCTCTGGCCAAAAGGATTTTTCCTAAAATATCTACCTTTCTTCCGTTTTAAAATAATTGTCATATTTTTTAAAAATCGTACGATAATGATATCAGAGTATGATATAACAAAACAACAATGGAGATGATGTGGAACCGTGTCTTTGTTGTCTACGAACTAGTTTTGTACCTTAGCTTTACCCGTAGTTTTGAAGGCAGATAAAGAAAAGGAAAATCAATACAAACTAATGTGGATTTGTTTCTGTGATCCCACTGAACAAGTATTGTTGGACGAAGATAGTATTTTACTAATTAGTAAATAAATATTATGATATCACATGTAAGCTTATTTCAGATATATATGCATTAGATATATTGCACCTATCAGCAATAATAACACCATAATGTTTATATGTTTTTATAACAATTTTAAATTAATATATACAGTAAATTTTTGTTTATAATCAAATATTTTGTAAATATCTTAGTAATTACTCCTATAAAATTTGAGGAAAAGTTATTTAGTTTTTGTGGATTCCGATAAGTTGAATAGGCCCCTAGTGTCATCTCTCATATTCTTCTATGGGTAATTACTTTTTTTTTTTTTTTTTAAATTCTACAAAAATAATAGCACCTTATTTAGATACTTTCCTAGATGATGTTCCATTAAATAAGAAAATTCCATATTGCTGATGGAGTGCAAACATGGAAGTCACTTTGAAAAATATGTCTTTTTTATAAGTTTGTTTATTAAGAAAGTAGACACGTTAGTATCTATACTTGATTAAAAAAGTAGAGACGTTAGTATTTATACTTGTTCTCATCGGTGTAGAGACGTTACTATTTATACTTGATTCAAAAAATAGAAACATTAGTATCTTAAGTTACATGAAAAAAAAACAAGAACATAAATACTTATACAAAACTATTCTCTATATGTTGACGCAAGAAAGCTCGAGAGAGAAAAACACAAGTTATTTCGGTTTAGTTTAGGTTATATTTGCCAAGATTTTATTTTCGTATTAAGAAGCTGACTTAATTTTAAATAATTCTGAAATAGTGATTGATTTTCAAACTGCAACCATAAAATTGGTTAATTGTCGACATTTAATTTTGGACAAATTACTTAACTACACTCCTTTACTTACCTTAATATCCATTTATCTCTACTTATTTTAAAATTTTCAAAAATCCCTTATTTATCTATGTATCCCGTGCACAATGCTATGTATCCCGCTATGTGGAATGTATCAAACGCTATGTATCCCATGCATAACGCTATGTATCCCATGCATAACGCTATGTATCCCGTGCACAACGCTATGTATCCCGCTATGTGGAATGTATCAAACCTAATGTATCCTGTGCACAACGCTATGTATCCCGCTATGTGGAATGTATCAAACCTAATGTATCCCGTGCACAACGCTATGTATCCCGCAAACATCATTTTTAAGGGATTTTTGGTAAATAGAAAACTAGAAGGGATAGGATGTTATTTAGTACTTATAATATGTGGTTCCTATAATTTATACTTTAATTTTCGTATTAAGAAGTGACTTAATTTTAAATAATTTTGAATATGGTTAATTGTGAAACTGCACCTGTAAAGTGGCAATTTTTCAAAATTATTCCGACTGGTCCAATCCCGAAAACACTTGGGCTTAAGTTGTCGAAGGGAATCCAATTAAAGGACTTACAATAATAGCCTATTATCGTAAACTTCAAGCAGAAGAATTTCTCATCTATAAATAGTGATTATAGATGTTCTTACGTTATTTTGTTTTTTTAAAAAAATAGAGTGAAGAAATATGAGAAGTATTATATTGTGTTTATATTAAGGTTGATATTATAAAAAGGAGAGTTGAGTTTCTATCTCTGTTTTGGGCCGGGTCACCTTTGGACCAAGCCTTGTAAATAGATGTTGTTGCTTTTCAATAAGGGAAAATTGTATATAATAGTAAACTATTAATTCAAATTAAATACTATAAATATAGTTTCATTTAGTTGTATCTCATAACAAACTATTGCTATTTCACCTCTCTCCTGGTGAATCTCGCTCGCCACTCTCGTTCTCTCCCTCGCCTCTCTCGATTTTTATACAAACGCAAGTGTATAAAGTGCGTTTGTGTTTGTATAAAGCGAGAGAAAATTGTATATATACATATATTTTCGTTCCCCTCTCCCAGATCTCGCTCTCTCACTCGCCTCTCTCACTTTATACAAAAAATGCAAATTGTATAAAATGCATTTGTGTTTGTATAAAACGAGAGAAAGTTGTATATATACATATATTTTCGTTCCCTTCTCTCCCCTCTCCCAGATCTCGTTCGCCACTCTCCCAGATCTCGCTCTCTCACTCACCTCTCTCACTTTATACAAAAACGCAAATGTATAAAATGCGTGAAAATTGTATATATACATATATTTTCGTTCCCCTCTCTCCCCTCTCCCAGATCTCGCTGCCACTCTCCCAGATCTCGCCCACTCGCCTCTCTCACTTTATACAATTGATCTTTTTGTATATGTATACCAAAACAGATTATACAATTGCTTTCTTTTGTATATGTACAGCGAAATATACATATTTATGTTTGCTATGGAGCGCAATTATGCAAACTTTGCTATAGTACAAATATGAATTTTGTGTTTGCTATATATAAAAGTTACCTTGGAGCTCAATCTTTGATTTTTTTAAAAAGAAGAAAAAAAAGAGAGTTGAAATAAAGATTTTAAAAAAAAATGTTTAATTAATTGTATATATATATATAAATGAATTATATGTTGAAGGAAGGTGTTCTAATAGTTGAACTTTAGACTTTCAACATTCAGAGTTATTTGAGTTGTACGATGTTGTTGAACTGTTATATTTTAAAGGAGATAAATCAAGCGATATACCAATAAATTGGTGTAGATAATACTGCAATGAATTTGAAAGTATCTAAATTGAGTGCTAAACTGTTGGTGCGTCGTTAGTAACTACTTTTCTTATTCCTGTCGATGCCCATACTCTTAAATGTTAAATTGTTACTTTCAACTAAAAATATGAAGATCTGATATGATACAGTGGATGAGACTGTTTCTCTTTTAATCAGAAGTCTTGAATTCGAACCTTTAATATGAACAATTCTTGATAGAAAGCGTTTTTTCACAAATAAATCTCTACACCAATATATATTCAAAATAATAGACTTTAATCCAGGTATAGTACGCCCGATGAAAAACCAAAAAGGAAAACAACTAAAAATGTGTGTGAAAGAAAGAGATAAAGAAATTAGACAGGTGTCCTCATCTTTTCGCCGAAAAAAGAGGAATTTATTACGTAAACAGCAGGAAATTCTTAAAGTGCTATGTTTCTTCTTCCTTTAAATTATTAGTATTATAGTTAGCATATACGTGGCCAAAGAAAATAATTACGAATTGTTTAGTTGATTGATTAATCTCTTACTTATTAATTAATTAATTACGTCAAGTGACTAATGATGAGAGTAATGATTATTTACTTCTTTGGGCAATATAAGATAGATATGGTTAGCATTAATCAATAATTTTACTTGTAAACTAATCTTGTCATACTTTACATATCTGGTCGAACTGTTTTAAAAAAATTAAACATTTAATACTTCACTTCACTTCTCATTATTTAAATGATTTGTTCGATTTAACTCTTAAAAATTGTAAATTTACACAAAGGTGGTAATTAATCAAAATTATCAATAATTAATTTCATAATGGACGTATCAACATAATTTGAATATCAAAAACGGAAAGTTAAAGATTAACCTGTACACATTACACTTTTTTTCTACTATACTAAATATGTTATTATTAATATCAAAAATAATCTTTCTCCTTCATATAAATATAAAGGTAAAACTTAACTTAACATATATCTCATCCTTTTCGAACTCTATCAATATTTGCGAGAATATACCGAATATATTATTGTGGTTGAGTAGTTAAAAATAAGAAAAAGAGTATAGAATTTGGAAAGCACAATATTGATGGTGATGAAGGACGAAAAATTAAAAGGAGAGAGAGAAAAAAATGCTACGTGTTACAAACTAGGCATAGCTATATACGTATAGGGAAGAGATAGGTAAGAGAGAGAAAAATAAAAATCAGAAATGGCGTACAATTATAACTTTCCCAAACAACACAAAAGCACCTAATTCCAATTCTGAAATATCACACTCAGTATTAATAAACTTTATTAAAAGGGTGAATATTTTTTTTTGTTAGTGAGATTGGAAAAAAATGGAGGAATTGGAGAAGAAGAATATTACTAGTATTAAGGAAGAAGAAGCAGAAGAAGAAATTGATAATAGTTTTGTTCCTGTTTATCACTCTTTTGCTTCTAAAAATTATCATTCTCATCTTGTTTCTGATGATTATTTGTCGATTTTAGCATCCAAAGATGGTGATTTTCTTCTTTCGCCCACCGGAGCTCAGGTATGTTTTACGGTTTTATTTTTCATGTTCTGTGAATTCGAACATAGAATCTTCGATTTTATTATTGTTAGGAATAATCAGTGCTTACGATTTACTCGTTGAAATAAACTATTAAAAGAAGCATTTTTATTCAATTTCACAATATTTTTTTTCGACCTTTTTCTATTTTCTCTATAAGTAGATTTGTTTTACTAAAATAGTGGAGGATATAAAGAGTAGCATTACGGCGAAAGAGATAAGTTACAAAAGTTGCTTATATAATGTTGTTGTTGGTGATGAGATGGATGTGATTCCTTTACGTTTAATCAGAGGTATCGGGTTTGAGGCCTGAGTATGAAAAAAAATGTGATAGAGAATGTTTAAATTTAACGGGGGCGGATTCGAATTAGTGGAGATCTATGGACACTGAGTGGGAAAATTGAGATAGCTAAAGTAAAATCTATGAAGGCCTGGTTGTAACTTTTGGTTGGAATTCAAACATATATAATAAGTCAAGTTTTATGAAATAAAATTTACATATTCGGAAATTGCATATGAAGAAGCCTAATAGTTACTATTAATATGAGGGAGTGAATGTGTATTGTCAAGTTATAATCTTTTTGTTCTAAGTAGCACGTACAAATGCAAATCTTGAATTGCGATCTACATTTGTTTGACGAGCTAGTTTTGTTGAAGGCAAAAGCAGATGATTTGAATTAGGACATGTTGGTGTCTCAAAGTAATAGTAGATGGACTAATGTGATTTGAGATCTTTGGTATGACAATTATCTACTTGGAAAGTTACCAACTCGAAACATTGTTAAGCTGCAATTGGTATGGTCGCTCAGCAATTTGTTAGTATCGTGAATATTGCGTATGATAGCATCCCCTTTTATGTACTTGCCCGTTCTCTGTTGATGTAAAAGGCTCATTTCTCTCCGGACATGAATATTCTCTGTGTGTGTGTGTGTAATCCTTAAACTCAGGGCCATGATTTTATTTTTTTGCTCCATTGGAATAATCTTAGCTTGTACTTCACATGATTTTATGATATAGCGGTTGTGTTGACGCAGGTGAAAGTTTCGGAACTTGAGGGCAAAGTTGTTGGCCTTTACTTTTCAGCTAACTGGTATTCACCATGTACGAAGTTTACAAACCTGCTAGTCAATGTGTACCAACAGCTTAAGGAATGCAGCAATATCAATCTCGGTTTCGAAATTGTATTTATTTCGTCCGATGAAAACTTAAATGCCTTCAATACTTATAGGTCATCAATGCCTTGGCTTGCAATTCCATTCTCTGATTTGGAAACAAGGAGGGCCCTTACCCAAAAGTTTGATGTCGAAGGTATCCCTTGTATGATAATTCTACAACCTAACGATAACAAATTAGACGCTGCAGTTATTAAAGATGGTGTTGAACTCGTGTATCGATATGGAGTGCAAGCTTTTCCGTTTACCAAAGAAAGGTTGGACGAGTTACGAGAGAAGGAGAAGGAGAAATGTGACAACCAGACCTTGAGCAATTTGCTAACACACGATGCCAGAGATGTTCTTTTGGGGCATCCTAGTCCTAAACAAGTAAGTTTGTCTTTCATACACGAATAGATTGTGAAACATATGCGTACTCGAGATATTCACCAATTTGCTGTGCATGCGTATATACGTTTTATTTTGTAGGTTTCTGTTGCTTCTTTAAAGGGGAAAACAGTTGGACTTTACTTCTCAGCTCAATGGTGCATTCCTGCGAAAAAATTTACTCCGAGGTTAATTTCAGTCTACAAAAAGATTAAGCAGCAGCTAGAGGGAAAGGAGGATGAGGATTTCGAGATAGTGTTCGTATCAAGTGACCATAACCAAGTGGATTTCACAACGTATTTCGAGACCATGCCCTGGCTAGCAATTCCATTTGATGATCCAACAATCAATGCTCTAGCTAAGTATTTTGATATCCGAGGGATTCCGAGCCTAGTGATACTGGGCCCTGATGGTAAAACAGTGACCAAACAAGGTATATAGTATTATCATGTGTGACCATCTCATTTGAAAGCTTTCATTACTTAACTAATATTATGGCTCGACAGGTAGGAGCCTCATCAACTTATATAAGGAGAATGCTTACCCATTCACAAAGACTAGAGTAGGCATATTAGAGAAGCAAATGGATGAAATAGCAAAAGGCCTTCCTAAGACAGAGAACCATTCGGGCCATCGACACGAGCTCACTTTAGTACCAGAAGGCCATGGAGGTGGAGCTTTTATCTGTTGTGATTGTGATGAACAGGGCTATGGATGGGCTTATCAATGCCTTGAGTGTGGCTATGAGGTACACCCCAAGTGTGTGAATCCCGTGCGCTGCGACCCAGACAACTAAGTTATTGGGCTGATCTTAGGTTCTTACATGTTATATGTAGAGATAAATAGGTAAGAGGATACCATAATGTATAATTGGGTATAAAGCATGTCTTTCCGACATGTTATTGTGAATTTTTAATGGGCCTTTGTTTATGGAACTCACAACTTCTTGTTGTTGGTTTGAGAAGTCATCAAATATGAGCCTCTCGAAAATCACAAATGTACATAAAAATGTTTTTATTATACTCCAGGATGAGTCATTATCATTCTTTGTTCTATTATGATGAACATGTTATGAAGTATGAAGCCCCATCTCCACCACCTCACACCCTTACACCTCCACTCCAGTCTCATAGTATTTATCGAAATTATATATAAATATTTTTAGAATGATATTTATTATTTATATATCGAATATAAGAAAATAAGTAAGAAAATTCACTTATTTTCTGAAAAATATTTTTCGTGAACATTTTCCATGAGTAGTGAAGTTAGTCGCTCAATAAGTTTGACTTAAGTTGACTGGTGATATAAATTAATATTCACGTTGTTTCAATTTGTTTGATTTACTTTTCTTTCTAGTTCATTTGAAAAGAATGACCTTTTTACAAGTTACCTTTCTCAAAACAAAAAAAAAGAATGACCTTTTTAAACAATTTTTTAAATTTTAGTTTTTCACTTGACATATTTAAGACTACAAAATTAAAGTAAACTTTGATATATTTGACATATCTTTAATTATAGATCACAAGATTCAAATTTTTTTATACTTTTTAAATTTTTTGTGTCAAGTAAATATAGTTCAAATAAATTAAAATGAGGGGAGTGTATTAAGAGTAGTCAATATTAACAATTTGATTGTAATAATTTATGAAAGAATTTTCTCACCTAATTCAACACGTTAAAGTAACGACTGGAATAGTCCAAAATCATTTTTTTTCTTCTCATATAGATATAATTTTTAAATAACAGTGGTTCAAAAATACTAGACGTAACATTTTTATAATTACCTGAATTTCCTTATTAGAATTTTTTATTGCATTCGATTCCAGCACCAAGGGTGTAGTCTAATGATTAATAGTTTAAATTTTAATAAAGATAAAAAGTAGTAGGTGATTCTTTGTTATTTATTCAAGCCTTCGTAAATAAAATTGCCAAATACGTATAACGTATGTTAGTGATAAGTAGCAAGTATCCAATAAAATTAATCGAGATACTTATAATAATATGAACAAAGTTACTCGATATCCGTAATGGACAAACCAATGTCTGGTCCACGTCTTGTTCACATTTCAGTTTGTATAAACCGTAAGCTAGCTAAAAAGTAAGAATAAACCAAAAACAGAGCAACAAAATATCCAAAAGTGACACGGCAAAGCCAAAGCAAAGCACCTCTAAAAGCTAAACAGTCTGTTGTAAAAATCACAAAAATCTCCATCAAAACATTCTCAATGTGAATTAAAATACTTTACTTAACACCCTTTAAATATCCATCAAAATCCACAAATCTCTCTCTCAAACCAAAAAAAAAAAAAAAAAAAAAAAATCTCCTTTTCTCAAAAAAATAATCACCAATGGGTCTCTGTTTTACTAAACAATGTTGTTGTCCACATTATAGAGATGTCCCAATTTCATCATCCCCTGAGTATCATCCAATTCCAGTAGTATCTCAAAAATATCCACAAGAATCGTCACCAGCACCAGAACCAACACCAACACCAGAACCAGCATCGACTTATATGCCAACGCCAAGGACTAGTAATTTCATGTCATCAACAACTCAAATTGGTCCAATATTAGGAAAGCCATATGTAGACATAAAAACACTTTATGATCTTGATAAAGAATTAGGAAGAGGTCAATTTGGGATAACATATCTTTGTACTGATAAATCAAGTGGATTGAAATACGCGTGTAAATCGATTTCAAGAAGGAAATTGGTAACACCAAAAGATATTGAAGATGTTAGAAGGGAAGTTACAATACTTCAATATTTAAGTGGACAACCAAATATTGTGGAATTTAAAGGTGCTTATGAGGATAAGAATAATCTACATTTGGTTATGGAGTTGTGTTGTGGTGGTGAACTTTTTGATAGGATTACAGCAAAAGGGAATTATTCAGAAAAAGAAGCTGCAAGAATTGGAAGACAAATAGTGAATGTGGTTCATGTTTGTCATTTTATGGGAGTGATGCATAGAGATCTTAAACCTGAAAATTTCTTGATGGTTAGTAAGGATGATGATTCTCCATTGAAGGCTACTGATTTTGGGCTCTCTGTTTTCATTGAAGAAGGTTAGTTTGTTTCAAATTTTCTCTAATATTGTTAGTCTTGATGTAACTGATAAAGTTGTTGTAACGTGATTGAGTCAGTTGTTCGAGTTGTGAAAATAACTTCTTGTAGAAACATAGGGTAAGCCTGCGTACAATAGATACTTGTGCTCTGACCTTTACTCGGACCATGTGCATAGCAAAAGCTTAGTGCATTGAACTGTTCTTTGCACTTCTTTATTATTAGACTAATATTTTTCACTCAAGTTATTCTCTTTTACTTCCTTTTTCATCGATTTCAGAACATATATAGGACCTTGATTTTAATTTAGGGTTCACGTTGAGACTTCCAGATAAAATGTTCCCTACCAAATGCGATTGAGTTCTTATCCTTGACCCTCCTCTATATATCACAATCCTTGTTAGCTTTCTATGGTGGTTTTATTTGTTCACTTCCTACATTAATCATGTTATTTTATTCTCTTTGATGTCATGTGATAACTACCTTGAGCAATAAGCTTGATTAATAGGCTTGATACGAGGGTTGATTACTCAACTTAGTTACTATATTATTTTAGAAAGTCATTTTTCTTTTTTTATTTCAACTTTTTTTTTTCCACAAAAAAACGACTTTTTGAGATAATAAATACAATCATCCGAAAAATCAACTCTTGAATACAGTCTTTTAAATATTCAGAATAATTGATGATAATGTTAATTAGAACAATAGTTTGTCTAGTGACCATATAAGTTAAGCTTGATTACTGGGCTGAATGAGACATGATTAGTCACTCAAATTGTTTAATCTTTATTAAATTAATGCTCTTCTGGTCTTTTTATATTTGTTGTTTAAGGTTTTAGCACAACACACTTGTTAAAAAGCCTATTTAAAACCCTAGGCTTATGAGCTATATGCTACTCTAAAGGTTGATTAAGACTTATTAAACATGTTCTAAAGAACGAAAAATGATCACATGCTTTTATTTTATTTTGTCAAAAGCAATTTTATACCAGGACTAAAACCCGAGACTTCTACGGTGATAAAAGGAGACTTATGACTTACTGTTCCTTTACGCGGTTTAAAGTTTACAAAAATCATGAAACATGGATTGTTGCAAATTGAGAAGAAAAAAATAAAAGTGTCAATTTGATGGGACCACGTAATAGACTTTGGTCCTAAGTTTACAAGACTATATATGTGGATGGTTGACTTAGTCAATTGAAAGTAACAGGTCAATGCATATTTTCTTTATGTTCCCGTGTAAAACCTGTAAACACAGTGAATATAATGATGATGATTAAATTCGCAGTTTAATTGAACACGAATTTTTTTTTAAATATAATAGTATGACTTACTTAGTTCTTTTATTTTGGTATAATACATAAACATGATTATTAATTTGATTTCAGCTGACTACTACGATCTTTAACTTTGATTGTATACAAGTAAACATTTAAATGTGTATAAAATTGAACAAATATACACATTCGTCCGACATGACAATTTTGTGTGGCGAATATCTATTTGTACAGATCCAAAATTGAAGGACATAAATGTCCGTTGAAATCAAATTAAATGATATATTTATGTATTATGCCTTTTTTTCCCCCTGGTTGTAAAAGAAGGAGCTTTATATCAAGTGGTTTAATAAATAATATTGTGTGGGACATAAGTCATAACTTTGGTACGTATTGTTTCACAAAGTTATATTGGATAAACAAAACCTGTCATATACACAAAGTTATGACCGGTTTGTTCATTTTGGTACAAATTGTTCACAAGGGGATTGACGAAGCTTACTATGTGTTGCTCAATCTTTCATATCCTTTGAGGTTTTGCCGGACTGTAATATTCATTCTACCTATTTTGTTAAATTGTTTATGAGTTCTATCGAACTGGCAAAATGTAGCAATATATAATAGACATGTTTATTAAGTTGAATCGAATTGAACATAAATATATAAATGTTAAACATTTTGATTATCTTCGGATATTAAACTTGTAATAAGAATTACATTTTCGCGAATTTATTACTTTGCAGGAAAAATTTACAAGGATATTGTTGGAAGTGCATATTATGTTGCCCCAGAGGTGTTGAGGCGCAAGTATGGGAAGGAGATAGATGTGTGGAGTGCTGGAGTTATTTTGTACATTTTATTAAGTGGATTTCCTCCTTTCTGGGCTGGTAAGTACACTTTCTTTCGCGTAAAATTCACAAATAGTCACTTGTCGTGGGGTTTCAAATTTCATAATATAACTCGAAACTCCATGACAATAGCTATTTTTCAAAGACGTGGACAAAAAGTGGCATGTAACACTATTTTTACTTCTTTTTTCCTACAATAATATGTTCTTAGGTAGAGTAGAAAAGTTTTTAGTTGCAAACTACTTTGTCAAGAAACTC
The DNA here is from genome assembly GCF_900185275.1 of Solanum verrucosum. NCBI lineage: Eukaryota > Viridiplantae > Streptophyta > Magnoliopsida > Solanales > Solanaceae > Solanum > Solanum verrucosum. The sequence goes on along the minus strand of NW_026020144.1, from coordinate 918,690 downwards.
ATGATGAGTTTTAACTAATTCTCTACATTGATGGTGTACTATCAGGTCGCCTAAAAGATAATTGCATGTAACTAACTAAGGTGTCGATTTTGATGAACTAATCTTTTGTTGTAATAGAGATTTTATTAGGGGGAGATTATTCTCTCTGTAGTTTTAATATTTTCTTTTATATTAGTTTTTTATACGTAGATCAACTGAACAAAATGTCTTAAAATATCATATCTCTACTCTTTTAGTATATCGCTCTCATGATTTGCAATTATTAGCTTCCGCATGACGCTCTATCAACTAATGTTCTGTTTTCTTGTACTTGTACATCAGAAACTGAAAAGGGCATATTTGAAGAAATTGTTAAAGGCCAATTGGATTTTGAATCATCTCCATGGCCTTCTATCTCTACCTCAGCAAAGGATCTTGTGAGGAAAATGTTAACAATGGATCCTAAAAAACGTATCACTGCAGATGAAGCCCTCCGTAAGTGCATATACATCTCAATATGTATTAATTTCACGTATAATCACTAAACGTTGAATTGATAACGAAATCATGTTGATAATGTATGATGCAGAACATCCGTGGCTTATGAAAGACGGTGAAGCATCGGACAAGCCTATTAATAGTGCTGTTTTGTCAAGGCTGAAGCAATTTAGAGCAATGAACAAGATGAAGAAACTCGCTCTTAAGGTACTGCAAAGTAACATTTTCTCCCTTTGTTCCAGTTTATGTGACACATTTTTCGTTCTGATGCTGAAATATATATACAAATTCCTTGAAAGGTTATCGCGGAGAACTTATCAGAAGATGAAATCAAGGGACTGAAGCAGATGTTCAATAACATGGATACTGATGGGAGCGGTACAATCACATACGATGAACTTAAAACAGGGCTATCTAGGCTAGGATCAAAGCTCAGTGAATCTGAAATAAAACAACTGATGGATGCAGTAAGAATGTTAGATTTATTTGTGTCAATTTTATTATAATGTATACTTTTTTTTTGCATTACATTTTCATGATTGCAGGCGGATGTTGACAACAGTGGGACTATAGACTATATCGAGTTCATTACTGCTACTATGCATCGACACAAACTCGAAAGAGAGGAGAATTTGTATAAGGCTTTCCAGTTTTTTGACAAAGATAGTAGCGGGTATGTATTTTCTCCATTTTCTTTAATGTCGAACTTATCATGTTCCAAAGGCGCAATATAACAACACTACGATGCATTTCAAAGCATGTTTTACCTCCCCTGACTAGTAACAGAGTCGGAAATTTCTACAAGGGGATTTAACATTTAAGAAAATACAAGGTATATACCGAAAAAATGTTCTTTATCCCAAATGCACAGTATAAATTTCCAATAAACCGGATTCAATTGATAACAACCTAGGGTCATGTTTGTGTTTTTTGAGAACTACAAACATGCAACCTTATTTGCTAATACAGTCAAACCTCTCTGTAATAACGTCGTTTGTCTGGATATTTTTAAGCTGCTATAGTGAAATGTTGTTATTGAGAACATATAATGGAACATAACATCAGAAATCTGCTTCAAAGAAAACTTAGCCATTATAGTGAATTGTTATTCGTGAGTATTGTACATGATTATTGGTTTGATTCAACTGTTTCTCGGTTTTCTTTAACAGATTTATCACAAGAGATGAACTTAGACACGCGATGGAAGAATATGGAATGGGGGATGAAGCTACAATTGATGAAATCCTAGATGATGTTGACACAAACAAAGTTAGCCAATTCTCTTATAATTCTTCTACTTTTTCTTTTCAATGCAACAAAGTTTTGTCATATAATTTCTGTTTTCATAAATGTAGGATGGGCTAATCAACTACGAAGAGTTTGTCGCGATGATGAGGAGAGGAACTGTTGATGAAGTGAAGCCAAGATGAAAAAATTGACCATTTCTTCATCTATATGGTAGAGTTGCAAGCATTTTCCTTGAATAAGATCCTCCTGTTGTGTAAAAATTGTAAAATAACAGCAGTTTCAAAGTTGGGAGAGGAGTGTTCAGTTCTTTGTACAACCAGAAAACTTATTTGAGTGATAAAAAATGTAACGAAGTGCACCTTTGCTTTAAGCTTTTACCAATGTAAAATTAAGTGAAAGTTAAATAAAAATACACACAAAATCTTGTATATTGCTCGTATTCTTTGAAAATATTGTTGTATTCATGTTGGTTTTGAAAGGACTCAACATGCCATTTCGTCATTTTTGAAGAGTCTGAGCAACAAAATAGTATTTAACAAGATCAGAAGATTGAGTTACCTTCAATTTAGAATTTGTAAATACTTGTTCACACATGATGTTTACATCAAATCAATTCAACTTATCACAATTATATGATTTAATAAAGTTAAAATATATTATGTGATTGTTATGTATTCAAACACATACCATGCATTCATCTGATTGATGTAATCATGTAACCGGTGTATGTGTCTTTTCATAAAAATATTAGATAATTTGTTCCTGAAGTCCTCTAATATAACACAAAAGAATACTAGGTAATTGATTTTTCAACTATTCATTAAAATAGTCAAGATGCACGTGATCTGGTTCAATAATACTCTTATTAATCCAAAGGAAACAAAAAACAAGGGAGGTAGAGTACATTCAACCAAGGAACGTTCATCGATTTACATGGATTATACTGAGATGATTTGATTCTCAACCTTTAATCAGAGGCATTGAGTTCAAGCCTCTAGTCCCTATGAATCCATATTTAATCCACTCCAATGTTATTACCAGGCACCGAGCTGAAAATTTCGAAGAAAAAAATCTCTACCTAAAACGACGACGCTTTATTTCATATCCATCTTCTTTTTCACCTGTTCTGAAAATACCGCTAATCCCTTCCATCCTCAAGGGACATTGGCAATGCTAGCACTCAATACTACGTCGTTCTCTTTGCTACCACAAAACCCAAAACCATTTTCTCTTTCTAGGGTTTCAAGCTTCATTTGCAGAGCATTTACCAAATTCCCCGGAGACTCAGATTCCGACGACTCACCGGATGAAATTCCCGGCCGGAGGTCCAATTACTCCGGCGTCAAGCTCGAAGAAACAGTTGGTGGCAAAACCGGAAAGCTCCGACTAGATTCATGGGTCAGTTCCCGGATCGACGGAGTTAGTAGAGCTCGTGTTCAGTCTAGCATCCGCTCTGGCCTTGTTTCCGTCAATGGACGTGTCACTGATAAGGTCTCACTGCTTTCCACTCAAAATTATACATATACTAAAAAATTGAAATAATATTACTAGTAAATCTTTTCAATAATAGAATGTACCAAAATATTATTTAATTTCGTAGTTTTAAACGCGTCACATGAAAAATTGAAATTAAATTGTTGTCAAAACAGGATTTCTACATGATATTTGGAGCCTGATTAAACATTTCTTAAGGATTTCACTGGCTTAAAGTTATGGATTTTTCTCAGTTTTGTTGGTAAAGATTTGATTTTTACTTTGCAGGTCTCACATATGGTAAAAGGTGGAGATAAGGTTGATTGTACAATAGCTGATTTGAAGCCTTTAAGAGCTGAACCAGAGGATATACCATTGGATATAGTGTATGAAGATGAGCATGTTCTTGTTGTTAACAAGCCTGCTCACATGGTAAGCTCTAGAATAATCTACTTCCCTCCGTTTCAATTTGTTTATCTGGTTTTGACTTGGCACAGAGGTGGTGAAAAAAGAAAGACAGACTAAAAAGAAAAGTAAGACAAACAAATTGAAACAGAGGAAATAGTTGTTTCAGGCATGTTATGCATCTTTCTTTGATGAAACATTAATTTTTTTTTTAGCATGCGAATGGAGATATTCAAGCATTTGACCACAGTGGAATCACCTACCGTAGTTTTTTTTTTTGGAGTCTTGTTCGATTTATGTGCTCTTGGATTAGAGGGATTTGAGAGTTTTATTTTGTTGTCCATTTCTAGAGCACAAGTTCATTAACCATGTAATACTCATTGTTAATCAGGAAAGAGAACTCTGATACATGAAGTTCGATGTAATAGTTCCATTCTGGATGTCAGTGTACTTGAACCATTTCCTTAGTTCTAGTAGTGATACAGATTGATTGAAATTAATAACACGGATGTTTGAACTACTACTTGACTGTTTTAGAAAAGCTCAATGGGATTTTTGTTTCAATACAGGTAGTTCATCCTGCACCAGGAAATGCTACTGGAACGCTTGTAAGTGGTATTCTTCATCACTGCAGTCTTCCTACTGTTTCATTTCCGGGTGAGGAAGTGCTTTCTGATGTGGAGGATGCTTCTGATGATGAGTTGAACATGTTTTCTGCCAATCGAAGTCCTAATTATGGTGACTCTTCTGTTATGTGTGAGTCATCTGTTCGGCCAGGAATTGTGCATAGGTTAGACAAAGGAACAAGTGGATTGCTTGTTGTAGCGAAGGTGATTCCTACTTACAGGCTCTGAAGATGGGTAATTCATGTCTAGTTATCTCCTTTACCTTATAAGATAAGTGTGCTTGTGTTACTAGACTATCTTGCTTAGTTTAAATATCTTTCATGTTGTCTCTACAGAACGAGCATTCCCTTGCCGGTCTAGCTGAGCAGTTTAAGAAACATACCATTAAGAGAGTATACGTCAGCATTACTTGTGGGGTACCAGCTTCAGTCGCAGGACGCGTTGATATTCCAATTGGTCGTGATTCTAATAACAGAATCCGTATGGCTGCTATCCCTGGGACACCTAAAAGTGGAAAATCCCGTCATGCTGTCAGTAGGTGCTGGAAACTCTTTCATACTTTGTTTTCTTTGCAATGCGTTGATTAGTATTTGAATGTCAAATTCCACAGCTCCTTCCCTGCTCCGTTTAGATCCACCTCCACAACCACACACACACAACGCACAATCACCCCAAACAAATGTGAAATCCTTGTGGAAAAGGTCTACCTGCTTCTCTTCAAAGTACACGCTGATGTGAATCTTCCAGTGACATATAAATCAAGTAATATTTTCAGGTATAAAGTAATTGAAAAACTTGCTGGGGGTGGCTCGGCATTGGTTGAATGGAGGCTAGAAACTGGTCGCACTCATCAGGTACACAATATCACATGGACTCTTAGTTACTCATGACAAATTTTCACTCTTCTGCCTAAACATTGTCAACTTCATGCTTTGCCATCTTGATTTACTACATTCTTTCAAATCTCAAACATATGTGCTTCAATCTTTCTAGCCCGTTATTCTTAGCATTTGGTTTAACGAAACAGATACGTGCTCATGCGAAGTACCTAGGTATACCTCTTATGGGTGATGAAGTGTATGGAGGTACGAAGAACATGGCCCTTTCGCTTCTTCAGCATAAAACACCACCAATGTTTCATGGGAAACTTTCACAATTGGTGTCTCAAATTGACAGACCTTGCCTCCATGCTTTAACCCTCGGGTAAACATTGAATATTATGTTGCATCAATTCTGCATGACTAAATACATATACATGTATCAGTATCGATATGTGACTTGATTTGCAGATTTAGGCATCCATTCACAGGCGAGAATATACATTTTACGCGGTTGCCTCCTCCTGATTTTGCTGAGATATTAAGCGATCTACGTGCCATCAACACTGAGAAGGTAACTCATCCAAATTACTTCTAATACTAATAATTCCAATCCTCGTATCTCACATTTGGTGATGTGAATAATTTACTTTCAGGTTTTATGAATTCAACACAACATGATACATTGTTTTGATTGAATGTCCATGTAAAAGGAGCAGCAGATTCTTTGATACTAGTTCAACTAAATTTTCTCATACGCTGACATCTCGAACACAGTTTTGATACTGTAATAGATAGTTATAATGAGTTTATTCTTTTTTGTTGTTATATAGTTAAATTACTCTCCTATATTTAATCAGCAGAACTCGAGAAGGCGACACCTGAAGAAGTATCATTCTTTTGCGAGTTTCCTATTTGAACTATCAAATATTTGTGTTTCTACCTAAACTATCACTGACTATTTGTCAAAACATGCCTTGAAACTAACGAGTTTCCTTATACTTCTTGTGTGTTTTTGTACCATTATCTCTCTTTTTCATTTTCCGAAGAACGTTACAGTAAATCAGTCTATAAAACCTAGCCCCATGCAATAAATAACATAATTCAAACTCTTATTTCTAATACATTTAGCTGCCAACTATTCTGTCCTAACTAGACTACCACAACGGTATATTCAGAAACCACAAATATGCATGAGTTCTTCAAAACCGGCAAGCAAATGGCCTGCGTATATGTTAATGGAAGTCTGGCAAATAAGCCTCACATCTGCCCCAGAAGTCTAAACAACCCAAGCAAGCACCATTCTCCACAACTACAATAAGGTTGGGATCCATTACCCCTTGTAACTCGGCCTAAATATCTGAAACGCAAGAAAAAGGTGTCATAACCAAAGTGAAAATGCATTTTCCATGAAGGCAAATACAGATTCTTTCACATTTTACAGCTAAACTGCTTACATTTGGATATAGAGCAAAATATATTGATTCTAAGAAAGTCGTGCATTTTGTGTAATAAGGAGAATTAAGGCTAGCATGCTATAATCCAAATCGGGAAGGCCCTAACTCAGCCAGGATTTATATAAAATCGAAACATCTCTTTGCTGAATGCAAGATGAAAGCTTTCTTCTTCCCTCTAGCTATTAGAGTCAAAGAAATGAATTGCATTCAATTTGAAAGAGAGCGAGAGAGATGATGGTAGCACTTGAGAATTTGATGCGACACTAGCATGAGGCCCTAACTGTCTCACAAGCCTATTTCATTGCTACCATAGAGGAATTGACAGAAATCACAAGTGTTTGCAAGTAATCATAAGCCTACAGGTAAACGGTTAGGGTTGTATTGATTATTAACTCGTTCAGGTGCACAACATACTTTTCACAATACTTGAGACCATGTTTTAATCATCAATCAGCATATATCAAGAGAAAGTTGACTGTGAGGAGTTTTAAGCTAGATATTTGAAAATAATTTCCAAAATGAAGATACCTTTTTGAAAGAAAATTAGCTCTTGTATTCACCAACATGCATCCACTTGGTAGATGACCATTTGTTCCCTTTAATCACAGGGCAACCACCTGGAATAAAATTGTTAAGTTGCACAGATCAAAGTTGTTAGAAGACTAAAAGAAAAAATTAGTTCTTTTAGGGAGTAAAATCAGACATCCACTGCCCAAGACAAGAAGAAACTGACCAAAATTAAACTGTTTGCTACAGGTACACTTGCATCTTTTTCTATCAGAGTTCTTCTAGGGAAGGAAGGAAAGGGGAAACATTTAAATAAGGTTTAAAGGGTGTTAATAGTGGGAGATTAAGGAGAAAGAGAAGCACCATGCAGACTTGACGGATCCAAAGTAGCATCAGGCCGCATGCTCCAGAAAAGCAAAGCATCGCCCATCTTTGGTTTGACAGAGAGCCCCCCTTTGGCACATTCTGACAACTCATTCCACCCAGGACTAGAACTGAAGTTTCCCTTTGCTGCTGGGAAAACAGTCTCACCCCCTTCTTCAACATCTGATCTGCATATGCCCCAAATATGCAAATAAAACAAGCAATTGCTGTGTATTCCTTATGGATGCGACTTAGAAAAAATTCAGAACTTTTACCATATCTATCATGTAATTATTTGAGGAATCATAAATCTTACAGATACATGAGAAGAGTAGCTATGCGTTGGCCCCCATTTTTGGTGTTGAAGTCGTCAAGAAAGTAGTCATAATGAGGCTCATACTTCTGTCCAACTTCATAGTGTAAAACTTGTAGACCTTCTCCATGTTCTGTAAACAAGCTAAGCTAATCAAGGCATTCACAAGGGAAGAAAAACATTATTATGATCCTAACACAGGATGAATACACGTCTGTGCAGAATCAATCTTCATTTCCCTTAAAATTAACATTAGTGACTCTCACAAACAAAAATAGGATCACCCCCTCACGTTTTTGTGTTGTGAAGAGGAAAACCAAACTAGTAAGATCATATTTTGAAGGCCAGGCAAAAGAACAGCCTAAGATATCCCTAGACAGGACAATATATATTTAAGTTCTGCAACTAACATGAATAAAATGGAATGTAAAAATCCTAAACCTCACTTAAGTTAAGCTTAACTATCTAAACCTTCAAAATTAAAGTAATAGAAAAATTTGAAATTTAATGATTACTACTAAGAAGTTTTAAGTTACAACCATTGCTTCTTATAAAAGAACAAATAAAGCACGTAATCGGAGAATGTTTCCCATATATAATTTTTTAATAAGAACTTGTGGATGACAATGACAACAAAGAGTTCATACGCTACGATTTTGTATGGTATCGCACAGTCCTCGTACCTGCAGGAATGAATGTATAATCTGCTATCCTCTTCTCAATATTTCTGATAATTTTATCTCGCCCCCTCCTCAAAAACATTCCCGAACTTGTACGAACCCTGTTATATAAAACTGTCAGAACATCAGTTCCATAGAAAAAACCTTTGTTGTTCGGACTCTCAAAAAATGATGCCGCTCAGGTGTCGTATCCTACAAAAAGGCACTACTTTTGGAGGATCCTACAAACATTTGGTTTCATTTTTGAAGAGTCCAAGCAACATAGGAAAAAGCAATTCCCTCTTCCATCCTATTTCAGATGACACCATTTAACCAACACAAATTTTAGAAAATTAGTAAGATTTATCTACTTTCTGATAGCAGTGGAAAAGAGTAAGTACCGATCGAAAAGTTAACACGTTTGGAAAACATCGCTCAAATTTAGTTCTTAAACTGTGTAGAAGTTGCATAAAATAATTAGTACTATTAAATAGGATGGAGGCAGACATTTTGAGGTGTCTTCAAACTGAAATAGTATCAGATATTGGTTTGGAATGAAGGGCAAAAAATATTATAGATGACGAAGACTTAAAAGATGCTGGTTGTGGCAAACTGGCAATTAATGGAAGTAAAGAAATTAGCAATACAAACCTGCTATCTTTACTCTGACCGGTTTTGCTATCAACAACTGATGACTTCACCATGTGAGGCTTAGCTTGATTTATTAAGTATTCACATTCTTCCTTGGACTGTCGAAATGCAAACCACATTGTCACATTAAAACTTTTCCATTTTACAATACCTTAGTGAATCACAAAAGTAAACACATGTTATAATTAGTATGATCTAACACACATCCAACCTCAAATTGGTTGGGTATACTATATGAATACTTATGTTTTATTTTGATATGTCTATTCTAACGCTAAATAACTAACCTTTAATTCAAATGAGTGGTTCTATAAAATTAGCATGGGTGTTTCCCCGTTCCCCAATCAGATGTTTGGAAGTGAGCTATACTCCACATGGAGCCAAGCAAGTGTATGGCCTTGCCTTTCCATTTGACCTCTTTTCCCACATGACTAGGAATGCTCAGTGACAACCTCTCAATTTTCACCAACTGCCTCTCTTGTTACTAATGTGATCGCACCAATCATGTTCAAGTAAGCTCACTAGATCTCACCTTATACGAGCATACAAATCTCTAACCAAACACCATAACTAATTTTATAGAACAACAATAACAAAACCTTAGCTCACTAGATATTCTCATGCTAAATAATAATTAACCTACAATGCAAATGAGAGATACTATAAAACTAGAGGCTCTCTAAATATCACCCTTACGCGAGCATAGAAATCTCTAACCAAAAACCAGAACTAAAGCAATGTAACAACAACTACTAAACCTTAGCTCACCTATAAGGATATTTTGCTAACAATTCAGTAGACAAATAAGTAACAATTTAACAAAATCAAACCAAAAATGCCAGAGATTATGGTTACATAATGAAGAGCAAGAGCGAAACGCTCACCAAAAAATTGTGGTAAACAAACGCACGAGGCTCCCAAGATAAGATCTCCGTCCATTGCTCGCCTCTTTTCCCCAGTCCGTCACCTTCCCCTCTGCAAATGAATCTCTACTCAGCCATACAGTCCAACAAAAACTCATTGGATCGGAAGCAACAGTTAAAACATACTCCAAGCATATAAAATCAGTGCAATTAATCAATTCTCCGAAATCCAAAACAATATACGTACATGTCTAAGTTGAACCGCTTGAACTTGATGTGATCCTGAGCAGTCGACGACAACTCATCATCAGAACCAACAGGAAGATTGAAAATGCCAAGAGCGAGAAGCATTAGAAGCACAACTGTTAGCATCAGAAGCATCGAAAGTACTAAAACCACTGTCGATGATCTCTTCCCTTGATGCCGATTCAACCTCCCCTTCGCCATTGCTTCACTACAATCTTCACCGAAACCCTAGATTGATCAAATTTAATGCAGCATTCGTTTAGCAAATAAGAGTATTTCCCGGTAACGGAGTTGCTTTTCCCGGTGAGAGTTCGTCAAACGGAAAAAATGAATCGGAGAAATTGAGAAAATCGTATAGGAAGTCTTATTTGACGGTGAATTGTAACTTGTAAGAGAGAATTTATATTTTTATGTATTTTTAGATTATGCTGGAAGAAGATTAAAAATAACGGTTTACGTGAAATGACAAATTAGTCCTTTATGTTGTTTTTTCAAAATTACCTGATTGGGGACTGAGCTTTCGTATTTTGTTTGAAAAGGTATAAAAAGCCCCTGGTTTTCGAAATAGAGCACACTGAATCTAGTTCTCTTTCTCTTGTTTTAATAATATTTAATTAGATTGATTACTTGATGAACGCTCACCAAATTAAGTCATAATTTCAATAGGATAAAGACATTGACGGTAAAAACAATTTTGATTAATGCTTCTGCTCGCGATTATATCTTCTGCTTCAAGTTAAACGCTCATCAATCATCTACATGAGTATATAATCAGAAACCATAATGTGAATTAACATCTTAAGCTAACTATTTCTTAAAACCCAATCAATAGCTTTAGTACGAACCCAGGCTTTGTCTTAAGAGTTCATTTGAATATATACAAATTATCAATTTCAGAATTCAATAACTTAACAAAACTAGAATCCCAAAGTCGTAAGCTTCAATTCTGGCTCTGGCTTTGTTACAATATGGAACTTTTCGAATAGTTTAAGGGCCTCTGCTATGTGGCACTTAAGCTTATGACCATTAAACAGACAAGGTTAAATCCCTACACAAACCAAACAAGTCTAAAAATTCTCTAAAGTTTCTCCTGTTTCTGGAAAGTACAAGTATAATGAAGGTTGAAAGAGTAACGAGAAGATTATAACAATTACAATTGTATTGCATAATCTCCACGCGGAAGAGCTTCACTTGTTAAGGTTCTTGAACTATCACTGTACATTTCACAACACCTGCACAATTAGCATAGCTGAATATCATTCAACAATGGAGAAAAGAAGTGGGAGAGTGAATTGAATAGCACATCAGGATTGTAAAGTAAACCCAGCCCACGTAGTGATGGAGTCTGAATTTTCACTAAGGGGGTTCAAGAATATGAAGAAGTAAAGAGAATTCAACATCAACTCTATATACATACAAAATAATTTTAGCCTAGTATATACAATGCAACTTTCCGCAGAATCCCTTGCCCAACCTGACTCCGCCCCTGAGCCCACTTTGATTGTCAAATTGACATTAATAAGCTTCAAACAGTAACATCACCCTATTATTACCGAGGAGGGGACTGAATTTTCATTTGCGAGCTCGTGAGCATGATTCTAATTCTCCATCTCATTGGTCTACTTTTAATTCTACACGAGGAGAGCTATTTACTCCAAAATAAAACTTCATTTTTCGAATGCCAACCTACATTTACAATTTAGCTCTGCTAACTATGCAATGAAAAGTACTAGTAAAGTATAGTAGATACTATCAAGTTTGATTGCAAAGAAGACATACATTTATCAAATAAACATGTCTAACAATAATGACAATAGTTCCAACTTCCAAACTTTTTCTTTTTTTAACGTTGAAACTGCGTCTTGATTTTATAGGCACTTGAGAAGAATCTTTGTAAAAGGGGAACTAAGCCTGACCTTTAACTACAAGGGTTGATCTTGGAAAACCAAGTTTTGAGAGCTAAATAGATAACAAATCGCTATCATTCGGACAAATTCATGATATTGCGGTGAGAGGAAGGCACACAACATATCAAATTGCTATCATTCTCCTTTTTCTGATTGATTTATGTGGTCATCCATCGACCTTTTGAAACGGACACAAATTTATTAGCGTTTCCGGTAATGCATTTATATCCAATGTAGTTAAGTTCTGCTAATTGTAACTTTCCTGCAAAATCAACCTTACTTTATTCATTTGAGTTCCATTGACCAAAAGTCAATCTGTATTAAAGATTTTAAGTATGTACCAAAAGTCGACCAATCAGCATCTAACTTGAATCCTACTTTAGATTATCCAATCACCCAATCAGTTCCAATTCAAGAAAATAAATGTAATAATGTTCAACGCTAAAAGAAACTGAAGTTAACGTCATCCTGTATATGGTAATATATCTTATAGATAATGTTCTGAGAAAAACATGTTATATGATGGGTGTGTATTGAGGGAAAAAAATTTGACTAACCGGAATATCAAGGAGTATTTGAATTGCCACGTTGCTTTTCGATTTCTTGCTTTTGTTTCTCAGCAAGTTTATCCAAAGCAGCTTGCAGAGCATCCCGGCCTCCAATAAGCAACCTGGTGATGACTTCTGGATCTCTCTCAAATCGTGCCTCCTCAAACTCCTTTCGGACATTTTCTCTGAGTACATCACGCCATAGGTTGCCTTGAGAGTTGGCCCACATGAAGAACCGAGTAGCACGGATGACATCTCGGTAGAGACTTAGAGCCTCACGGCGACTGCTAGTGAGTCGCTGTCTATTTAGGAGCTCGTTCTCGTCATCATCAAGGCTCTTCTCCTTTTTGACCACATGTCTATCCAATAATTCCTCCATAGTGTCTGGACCATGGTGCAGAAAGCGACAGTGATGCAAGAGACATCTTGACTCAAAACTATGATTCACAGCAGTTGAAAGATTTCGGAATTTTTGGATATTAGCAGTCATCTTTCACCTCAGTGACTTGGCTGGTAGGAGCAGAGAAATAAGACTTTAAAACAGGCATATTTTATCCAATTGTCGTACTTCACAAGAAAAAGCCAGTAGATCAAAGTGAAGTGAAAGAAATGATCCAAGTTAAAAACACGTTTCTTCAGAATTTACCAACATCCACACAGAACAGTCTTGAGTTTCTTAAGAATCTATCAAACACAGCAACCGAAAGAGAGCAGAAGGGAAAGAAGTGGTGCATGTCTTGTGGTATGCAAGATACTAGGTGATGGAAAAAACTCCCAACTGACTCTCAAGACCCCTTTTTGGGATAAAATAAGAAACAGATTGTACTCAAGATACTACGTGATGGAACAAATACGCTAGCATGCTGGCATGTATCTAACAAAAGCAATTTCAATCGAACTTAGAACACCTTTCTACTGCGATGCCACTATAGGACTAGAGATACAACGAAACCAAAAAAAACGACTTCTCTTTTTCATTTGACCACTGTGTAGAGAAAGAGCTCCAGGTCAGACAATGGGAGGACTACCGGAGAATCTACATACTCGTTCCATTCAGTTTAATCAAAATTCAAGTTTTAAAAGTTGCTAACCATAGATTTCAAAGCAAATATATTATTGAACACCACAGAAAAAAAGAAAATTAGCAGCAAAGAACCAAACTTTGGCACACATTAAAAGAAAAAGATGAATTAGAATATAAAAAAGATAGCTCAATGCACTAAGCTCCCATAGCAACACATAATACATCAATTTATTCTTCCCTGGCACCTTTTCTAACAGTTGACAATATGATTGAGCATAAAAACTGAATAAACACAATGTAATCAACATCTCAGTTAAATTAAACAACGTATTGGCAATTTGGCAGCATAATACAATAAATTTGACATTTCCCAGAAGAAAAAATAAACAACAACAAGAACAACGTAGCTTTTATAGGGTAATTAATTATAGCATAAACAATTCGGCAACTTTAATATCATTCAGAAAGAGATACAAAGCAGAAAAAAATAATTAAAATATAAAAAAAACGTATTTTGAACCCTAATTAGAGAAAACATTTGAGATCTAACCTGTTACAGAAATCTGCAAATTACTGACTGGAATTAATGAAAGAGAGAAGGAATCTGTTTGTTGTTGGCAAGAACACTTGGGGAAATTAGCATTTTAGGGAGGGAAGAGAAATTGGAAAATAGTGTTGGCAATTTCGGGTTCGAAAATGGGTCAAAATTCAACCCGTTCATATTTTATCTCAGATTTCTGAATCGATACTTCTCGTTTTCTATTACTTGACTCTAGTTAATTTGATATATCTAATTTTAATGAGAGATATATTTTACTAATTACTAGTATTGCTATTAAGTATGTTATATCATTATTATAAGATTATAAGATTTTAATTAACAAGCAATACTAACTAGTTATTTGTGTATTTTAGTTAAGCAAGGATAAATAAAAGAAGGCATAATACGAATGATTGAAAATAATTTATTTATATAGAATAATAAAATTACTAAGTACTTGCATAAATATATAAAAATTATGAAGCTTTAAAATATCTACTTGTAATTCTATATTATCACTTCGTGATTACAAGTATTATTATTTCTACGCAAATTAAGTATTGGGACCAAAAACACTTTTAACCCAACGTCTCAAATGCCAAACAATAATTTCACTAACAAATTCTAAGAACGTTTCACATGAAACCTTTTCCATTGAGTCATACAGTATCGTCTTCAACTCCCAATCACTTTAACGCCATTGATTAACATTGATTCTTTGACCTTTACATAATATAATGTTGTTTTAATATTCAGATTTTGATAGAGGTAGTTGCAAATCCTTTATTACTATAAGCTTCACTTTTTCGTTAGATATCTTCATCGGTATAAAAGATTATCATAATTTACTTTTAAATAATTTGGTGCAATGTAAATGTCAAAGGACTATAATTTCGTTATTTATAAACAATTATCAACACGGGTTAGGAAAAAAAATTGTTCTAATTTTAGTAGTATTAAAACCATTCCTAATTCCAAAAAGAATTGGATTAGTTTTTTTCTTCAATCTTTTTTTAATTAAATAAAATAAATTATTAGGGTTTCAAAAAAAAAGTGTTTGGGGTGGAGAGTGGGAGTGGGGTGGGGTGGGGTACATAGGTTAGTAGTTAGCAGCAAATTCCTGAACACAGCTGAATCCATGGCCGTCACAAAATCTATGGCACGCTTGAATTTCTGCCGCTATTTCCTCAGTTCATTCTCTTCTCAGAGCAAATTTAGATTCTTCAGCTCTGTTTCAACCTCTGAGATCGCCGCCGCCGGAGGAGGCGGCGGAAGTGACGGCGACGGTGAAGGTGAAAATGGGGGACCCATTTACCGAACTGAGGTGTTATCTGAAGAAGAAGCTCAAATAGCTGAAAAGATTCATTCTTTAATCAAAGATCATCACCGGAAAAACCCTACAGCTAGTCCCACTTCCATTCCCTTAAACCCTAACATCACTTTCCCAACTCTCTCCTTCGATTTTTCTAGTATCTCCGATAACCGGTCCATTTCCCCGCCGGTCGTCAGCCGGGTCATCGAGAAATGCGGGTCGGTTCGCCATGGTATCCCATTTTCACAGGCTCTAGCTTTCTTCAATTGGGCTGCAGCTCGTGATTCGTGTGGATCTTTCTTAAACCCTGAGCCTTACAATGAAATGATTGATCTTGCTGGAAAGGTACGTCAATTTGATGTTGCTTGGCATTTGATTGATTCAATGAAACTGAAAAATATCAAAATCCCAATTGAAACTTTTTCGATTTTGATTCGTCGTTATGTTCGTGCTGGTCTTGCTTCTGAAGCTGTTCATACGTTTAATCGAATGGAGGATTATGATTGTAAGCCAGATAGGAATGCTTTTTCTGTAGTTATAGGGATTTTGTGTAAGAAAAGAAGGGCAGCTGAAGCACAATCGTTTTTTGATAGCTTGAAGGATAAATTCGAGGCTGATGTTGTGTTATACACTAGTTTGGTTCATGGTTGGTGTCGAGCAGGTAATATATCCGAAGCAGAAAGGATTTTTCGAGATATGAAGGATGCAGGGGTCCAGCCTAATGTGTATACTTATTCTATTGTGATTGATGCATTGTGTAGGTCGGGGCAAACTACTCGTGCCTATGATGTTTTTTCGGAGATGATTGATGTTGGTTGTCAACCTAATGCTATTACGTTTAATAACCTTATGCGTGTCCACGTGAAGGCAGGGAGAACAGAGAAGGTACTCCAGGTGTATAATCAGATGAAGAGACTATCATGCTCTCCTGATGTTATCACGTATAACTTTTTGATCGATGCTCATTGTAGGGATGAGAATCGTGATGAAGCTCTTAAGGTGGTTAACGTTATGGCTAAGAAAGGATGTGAACCAAATGCTTCTACTTTTAACCCTATTTTTAGATGCATTGCCAAGGCTCGTGATGTAAATGCTGCTCATCGATTGTATGCCAAGATGAAGGAGTTGAACTGTAAGCCTAATACAGTGACGTGCAATATATTGATGAAGATGTTTGTGGAATCAAAATCTACTGACATGGTTATCAAGCTCAGAAAAGAAATGGACGAGAATGAAGTAGAGCCTAATGTGAACACTTTCAAGATTCTGATTTCCATGTACTGTGGGATGGGACATTGGAATAATGCTTATAAATATTTCAGAGAAATGATCGAGGAGAAGTGCTTGAGACCAAGTGAGTCGGTTTATGACATGGTTCTAAAGCAATTAAGGAAGGCAGGGCAACTAAGGAAACACGAAGAATTGGTGGAGAAGATGGTTGATCGGGGCTTTGCTACTCGTTCTGTGTAAAAGGCGTTTGGAATGTAGAACATATCAAAGCTTGGAGGAGAGAAGCCTTTTTCGATCTTGCATTGGTACTCCACTCTTCACTTTTGTCTACTTACTGCTGGAACATTTCAATCATAGTAGCAAATTCATTTCCTTTTAGTAAGTTAAGTGAAGATCGTTTTTCTTTCTGCTGAATGATAACTTAAATGAGAAATATCACGCGTCTGTTGATCTCAGATAATCAAGGTAAAGACATTAGAGTGTTTGATCTTGCAGTATAGACTTTAACTCGTATCGGGTTGTTTTCCCTTCTAAATTTTTGAGTACATTGTACAATATTTTGCTTCTTTTTGCCATGTAAGTCAAAGAGTAATCAAATGTTTGGATACACTTTTCTTGAAATAAAGTTTAGCATAGTACATTGCATAAATGACATGTCAAATTATATTGAGAGTGTAAATAATCTTTACATTGTCAACGTATATAACTTAATTTAAATCCGTTGGATCGGACCTTTTCAGGGGGCCTTTGGAGTGGTCATCTGAATTGCTAGCCCCGGCAACGAGTTAAACGACTGCAGCCTCTGTGATAATGATTAGCTGCAGAGCTTGAAAATGCGACAAGTAAAATGAAGCAAAGAACAATAACAACGTTAATGTTTTTGTTTCCACTTGTTGATGCCATTTTCTTGGTTATGTTTTTTTTTGTGGATATTAGAGACTAAAAAATCGTTAATATTTATACTAATGTTCAATTCTATTAATATGTAAAAATAGCCTAAGGTAGTACGAATTTTGAGGAATTCCATTGAAATTTGGACAAAGATATTTCTTATTCCCTTTTCTCGTAATGTTTGTGGTTTGTTAAAATTTTGATACTACAAAATAGAGATAAATCCAAAATTTTAAAGATTAATATTATTCAAAATTTCGTCGATCCGATGTTACTAATTTTAGTTTTTGTATTGAAACCTCATTTTATTACAAATGTATGTTTTCATCAAAATAATAAGAAAAAAAAAAAAAAAAAAAAAAAAAGAAAGAAGAAAATATACGTCTGAAAGAAAAATAGCTAGTACTAGTGAAAGAGCGTATATTCTATAACGAAATTAAAATATTTTGAGAACTCTACAGAGATCAAATTAGTTCTTAGCGAGCAAATTATATTTTTTAACTTCTATCATTCCCAAATTCTCAATCCGACTACACCGACATGTATCTCTATCATTCACAAATTCTCAATCCGACTCGACCTATACGTATCTCTAATCTCTATCATTCACAAATTCTCAATCCGACTCGACCTACACGTATCTCTATCATTCACATATAGGTAATCTTTTAAAAAATAGTCAAAGTTAACCTAATATTTAGCAATGTTAATTTTTTTTTACCAATAAGTAGAATATCAAAAGTAATATCATACTTTTGGAGTATTTCAAATCTATTTCATCAAATCAAAATAAAAGAAATGGTTCGGTACATTTTTTAAGTAGAATGCCAATAACTTCCTATATTTGAATGTAGTTTAAAAATCTATTTGAAGTGAAAAAAGAAAAAGAAAAAACTGATTTGTTTTACTTTTTTTTTCATCAGATGATTTGATTTACTTGGGGCTCTATTTTTGGCGCTTAAATCAGATGCTTTTGTGGGCTTAAAGTATTATTCACCTTGCGCGATAATTAAGGAGCGTGAATTTGAATTTCTCCCCAAAATAAAAAATAAATTTCGAAATTAATTGACTAATTAGTTATAAGAATGTGTATGTTACTATAGAGATCAAGGGGAAACCGATTATTCATGTAAAATCGAAGAGCAAATGATTTATTAATTCCTCATGTTTATTTCACATATACATGAATTGATACATAACTTTTCGAAGAAACAATTAAATAACATAGTAGTATTAAAGTATATTAATAGTGTAGATATTTATTATATTTTCAACATATATATATATAATGACGCGAATCGACCTTTTTAGGGTTGGCTATCTGTATCTTTGCGGCAACGAGTTAGAGCACTGCATCCTCTGTGATAATGATTAGGTGGATTTTTTGATTTTTCGCCGCTTGTACTATGATTTGGTGGAAACTTTATATGTTTTTTGCTATCGGAAACATCCTTCGCAGAGCTTGAAAATGCGATAAGTAAAATGAAGCAAAGAACAATAATAACATTAATGTTTTTGTTTCCACTTATTGAAGCCATTTCTTCGATATGTTTTTTTGATGTATATGGACATTAAAAATTTGTTAATATTTATACTAATGTTCAATTCTATTAATATGTAAAAATAGCCTAAGGTAGTACGAATTTCGAGGAATTCCGTTGAAATTTGGATAGAGACTACTATTTGTTATTCCTTGGTCTCAAAAACAATTTGTGGTTAGTTAAAATTTTAACCAAAATTAGTGGTGGATCAAATATAGTCAAACTTAAAATTTTCATACGGGGCATTGATAGTTCCTTATATTTGCAATATTGATATAATTTTTTATCCTTTTTCAAATTATCGTCTATTTTTAACGTTTTATTTTGTTCATAATTTAGTATATGAAATGTTAAGTCGTTTTCCTCTCTATGATAAGTAGAAACAATTACTTCATTTGAGCAAAGATGAGAAGAAGAGTGCTCTCACCTTTATGTTATTGCACGTGAAATAAATTGACGTGATGAACTTCTAATTTTTTAAAAAAAAAAGAAAAAAGAAGAGAGAGACTATTAACCTGTTTGGATTGATTTAAAAAAAAGTAGTTCTTAAATAAAAAATAAAAAGTCAAACTTAAATAACTTTTTTAAGTCAAAAAATAAAAAGTAGGGGATACTTATTTTTGGTTTTAAACTTATTTTAAGTCATTTTAAACTTATTTTAAATTATTTTTTTAACCTTGACAAAAACTTCCTAACTTAATTTAAGTTATTTTTGGCTTATTTTAAGTTATTTTATATTTGTCAAATACTTTCAGAAATAAAAAACTGACTTAAAATAGGTTTGACCAACTTTTAAGTCAATCTAAACACCCTTTAAAGTATGAGGGTGGACCAAAAATGTACTAATACTATAAATATGGAGGACCATTAGTGCTTCATGTAAAAGAACAGAGATGATATTGAATCTAACCCAAAAATAAGTGGTCGATTTAAGATTTTTCTCAAAAAAAAGATGCAGCAATAAATAAATCAAGAACCAACTTCTCATGTTGAATTTGTGAACATTGTTACATAAGAATAAAGTGTTTTGTTATTGAAAAACGAAAATGTTAAACTCAATAGTACAAATTATTAAAAATCTGTTATTGACTTATTGCTTTCTCAGAGCTAGAACTCGAGATTCGAGAATTAGGTGCCATCACCCCGGGTGCGGTCCAAATTACCACCACGACAACGAGTTAAAGGACTGCAGCCTCTTGTATAAGGATTTGCTGGAATTTTTGGTTGATTTTTAGTCTCATTTAGAGGTGATGGAAATTTTATGTACTTAATGGCATTAGAAACCTCAAAAAACATGAAAATACAATTAGTGAAAAGCAAATTAGAATAACAACGTTATTTTTTGTATTTCCACTTGACATAGTCATTTCTTGGTGATGGTATATGTGAAAGTTACATGAAGCATAAATAATGCAATTTAATGAACTTGTAACTTGCCTTCAAGGTATAGTAATTAAGAAAATTGAGATACATCATGTATTGGATTTTTTTACTAATCATATTAATTAAAGAGGAACGTGAATTGATAGTAAGTAGTAGTAATTAACATGAAACGGAAGGAGTAGTTAATTAAAGGAAGTCTTCTTTTGTGTTTTTTTTTAACTATCTCGTGTTATTTACTTATTAACTTGCAATTTCAAAGGGGTGATTTACAAGAATGATCTTGGGTGAGCGATTTTGATTTTTTTACTTCACTTTGTCCTAGGAACAAAACTTCAAATTTAACAATGTTTTACTTTTGACTTTTGACGTTGAAGGTTTTCTTATGTGGTAAACGAGAGTCAAAAGTTCAAGATCACCTATTTTAATTTTATGATTATTGGGTGTAATATTCATCATTCAATCTGATTCATGATATCTTTATTCCTCGAGATCAAGATTTTTGCATGTTAGACTTACAGAAACACTTGAGAAAAATCTTATACCTAGATTAAATATTGATTCGTTGGAATTTTGATAATATGGACTTTTAGTTTATGAATTTTAAACCATATTTTTTTTCACTTACAAAAGTTCAAATAGTCAAAGAAAATAATGGAAGCGGGTCAATAGGAGAATCCTTAAAAACTTTGTGCTAATTGTTTCGAGATCCAATATTCTCCTCTTATCCCAAAGTTTTCCCATAAAATTGTAATTAGATTCTATTCTTCTCCCACCATTCCCCAAAATAAAGATGGAATATAAAATTTACGTGTTTCTATAATAAACTATAATAATACGGGTAAACAATATAAATCCCACTAGTTTAGGAGCTAATTACCTCTCTTCCCGTGAGTTTTCGATATTACAATTTCTGCCATATTTTGGTTTCAAATACATGTACATAACATGTTTAGATACATGTATCTCGGATACATACTATGCAGATACATCTAATTATATGTATCTAAATATAAAAGGTAGTTTAGATACATGTATCTCGGATACATGCTAAGCAGATACATCTAATTATATGTATATAAATATGGAAAGTAACGTAAACACATCAATTTAGGAGGAAATCACGCGTTTTCCTATTAATTTCTTCTCCAATTCTTCCATGAATTTCCTCTCCCAAAAATTTCAAAAAAATAATAAATTTCTTCTCATTTTTTTGAGCATCAGAATTTTTTTCTTATAGGTACATAATCTTAATTCAGATACGTGTACACTTTATGAGATACACAAATTTTTAATTAGATACATGTATATACACACAACTAACTAGATACATATTTTTACCACCATCTCTCTTCCCTTTCCCCTTCGTCTCTCTCATCTTTGGCAGTAGAAAAAGTGGCCATTGATGCCACTAGTAAGAAAATAATAAGTGTTTTGCTGTCAAATCAGTTCAATATACAAAAGTTTTGATTCTTCAAGTTATAATTAATTAGATATTAGACTTCCGCATGTTGATATATAGTCTTAGAGAAGACATGCCCATTGATGCATTCTTCTGCTCCATCATTGTCTTTTGGGATGCGATGGGAGTGGAAGGATTAGGAGAGAGAGTAGGTTGATCATTTGGAGTGACGATAAATTAGGGGAGAGGGGATGACGTGAGAGATAATTTGAATTGCTAATCGGAATTTGAATTTTAAGATAATTATTCAACACAATATTTAAGGAACTTGTATAACTGATTAAATTTTTTAAAATATATGATATAATTATTAAAAATGATATTATATGTAATTGTTTTAAACTAGAGGTAAAATAAGTATATATGATAGTGAATTATGTTTAGATAAGTAGTTTTTCCTTCTTTTTTTAGTAACATTTTAATTTCAGCTTTTCACGTGACATGTTTAAGGCTACAAGATCAAAGGGCATTTTGTACATTTGACATAACTTTAATTTAGGACCACAAGATTCAAAAATCTTCTTTATTTCTTAAACTCCGTGCCAAGTAAAACTAGACCATTCTTTGTGAAACGGAGGGAGTATGATTTACAATCGTGTATATATATACTCGCATATATTCTTAAAGTTACACAATAGATCCGATTGGCAAACACGAACTAACTCAAATTCAAAGAAAGAGTTGTCACTTTAATTGCAAACTCATCATACATTCAACTCTTATAACGATCTTAAAGTATGATGAGTTTATAACTATTACCGTAGATCCGTCGCTACGAACATCACGCACACGAAATTAAAGAAAGAATAGCTACTTGACAGCTAGTCGGACGTATTTTTAATTAAAATCTTGTAGTAGGTCAATGCCAATGTTGGTTTTATAATTATAAGGAGTTAACCAAGTAAACGTAAACAATCAACCATTATTTTATTTTTCTAACTTATAATTTAAAAATCAAGTGGAATTGTAAATCAGAAGGCAACAATTTAATGGTAGTAGCTGCTTCCACGTTACATTACTTATATTACATGTAAGGTTCAATTGATATATATATATATCATACCCTTCTTGTATATTATATTATGAGTATATCCATGAGTTATATATATCATACACATTACGTAAATGCTTACGACATTCTGCAGCTATTAGATTGCTATTGACTTTATATGTACATGTCTTTTTCTTAATAATTATATATAATTACCAATTCTATAGTATTAATCATTTTGAGATCTGACGAAATGATAAATGTTTTCTAGTTTTAATCGATAGTCTCAAATTTATAATTTGATCTCACGAATAATGTTATATTTGTTTGTTGTGCTAAACTCTTTATAATGGACTTTCTTAATCGAATCAAAAATGTATTTTTTTAAACGTGCAAAAATTTCATACTCCAAACAATTAAAAATATGCTCTAACAAATTATCTGTACAACATTAAAGAATATGTGAAATATCTTTGAAAACTATGGTCCAAATTCAATTTTGGCTGCTTATTTGGACCCTACCCAAAAACTGCATAATAATAGTTGCCACCAAACAAAATTTGTTGTTAGATGTGAAGTATGAACATACATATGCCAATTACGTGTGTGTACCACAAAAATTACGTGTCCGATCAAAATAACACTTTTTTTTTTTCATTTGGTATTTAAAGTTTTAATTAAATTTGAACAGTGTACTGCATAACCGACGCTCCCCATATGATTTTTTTTATCCTTTTACTAGTGTATTTTTTCTCCATTTAGTAGGGTTGATATTAGACGACTTTTTATTGTTGTTCTAATTTTGAATCCCCCCCCCCCCACCCCATTTAGTACTAGGGTTGATATTAGACGCCTTTTTTTTGTTCCAATTTTGAATTAAGAACGTGGCCACAAGGTTCATACAATTTTTTCCCTTCTATCTCGAAGTATCTGTTCACCCGAAATTCTATCGCCAAACGAATTTTAATCGTAACATGAATATATATCAGAGTTCAAAATCCTCCAAAATCCTAGATTACGATTTATTATTTTCAAAATTCGCGTGCCTCTATATTTTTGAAAGATTCGAGCAAAATATCATTTCCAAGTAAACTAAGTATAGGGTGAAATGAATAAAGAACAACGAATCAATGAAAAGGACAAGCTTTAATCGTAACATGAATATATACAGGATTTCATAAAAATAAAACTAAACTATATTACTTAAATAGTTGAATTCTTCAAAAATATTGTCATACCTGTATCAGATCCAAGATTCAAGTAACATAGTTTACAACATGATCATTTGTAAACTAATTATAAGCTTAAATGAATCAACAACACCAAAATCAACTAAACAAACTTATTTTTTCAATTGAAGAGGATTTGGTTTTGTCATAGTTCTTCTTTTCCATAAATTAATTTCCTTTTTTGGCTCCAAAGTAAAATTTGGTCTATTATCTCTTCCTACTAAAATTGGAGCTGAAAATGGAATTATTACCTCTTCTTCATCTTCATCTTCATCTTCATCTCCAACGCGATAATTATCTCTATCATCATCGGAATAATATTTCCGATGATCATCAGGTGTAATTTGTACGTTTTTCCAATCGAAATTCGATAAATTACCTTCACGACCACTAGCATATTTCCTCATTTGACTCAAACAGGGTGCTCTGTTTTCTACTTCACAAATAATATCACTTGAATTTTTATTAACATCGATTTTTCTTCGTCTTTGAAATATATTTCTAAAATTAGAGCTTGATGACGATTTCTTCTTCTTATTACTCGGATTTTTTTCCAGTGATTTGGGGCATTCCTTTTTCTTCGATTTATTGAGATTCTTCCTCTGTTTGATCTGACCAATGCACGAAACTTTTGGCGATGTTGGTTCTTCTTGATTTGTTTCGCTATTTGATTTTCTATTTCTAGCTTCAACTGGGATTATTGATATAATTGGACCAGAAAATCCTTTGTGATTATGATGAAATCTTTTTTCTCTACCAGGACTAAAAGGGTGATTTTGGAATATAACTGTTGCTGCTACTGCTTTTGGTAAAAACTTCAAGATCATGTTTTTCTTTGGCTTGGTTGGTTTTTCCTTCTCCATTTTACAATTTTTTTTAGATTTTTTGAATTTTTGTTGGTGTTGATATGAAGAAAAAAAATATCTTAGTTTTTGATGTTGAAATGAATAAATTTGAGATGTTTAGGTTGTATTTATATAGGGGTGGGTGGGTGGGTGGGGGAAGGGTACAAGAAAGGAGGTTATATAAAGGTAAGGATTGGATTATTGACTGAGAAAATGTCTAAAGAGTCAAAAATAGATAAATACTATTGACTAAGCAAAACCACAGGACAAATCAGTGTAATAAGTATTAAATAAGATAAGATTGATTTTATTTTGATGCAATTTTATTTAATTTTTTGGAGATTTTTCATAAATATAAAGGTTTTGAAAATATTAATGTTCCCCAGCTAAATATATAATATTAATTTGGGGGAAATCATTATGTATAGATTGTATAAAATTTAAAATAGTCTATAATTAAAGATGTTAATAGACAAATATGAGTTAAATTGACTTTGTGTATTTATACATATTGTATATGTCCGCAACCTTTGGGTTGGAAGTAGGGTGTTTACCATCTGAACAATTTTCTCTTGTCATAGTTGTAGGGTGTAATTTTTTTCTTCTATTAATTTATTGATGATGGTGGTGTTTTGTGTTTGCTTTCTTATTAAAATTGCTTTGAGATGTTATACTTGAATTGAGGGTCTATCACAAAAATAGTTTTTTTTTTTTAATCTCTATGTGATAGAGGTAAATCTGCATAACTCTATCCTCCTTAAACATCACCCGTAAAACTACACCATAATTATAGTTGATATTTTGGATTCAATTAACTTACGCGTTTCAGATATGAATTTCAAATATTAAGTTTATAAGTTTTCAATGTTAAATTTGCTAAATTTCAATATTCTTTAGATTATAGGACACAAAATATGTATTAAATAACTCTACCCCCAATAAAATTAAACTTAAGCAGATTGGAAGATATACCTAATATTCTTTGCCTAGCTAAATTTGAACATGAGATCTTTCTTGTTTCTTGTTCACTTCATTAAGCAAAGCAATTAATAGTTCAAAACTAAGTAGTATTACGTATTTACTATTCCACTTCATATTAGTTGTGTATTTTTTTCTTTATATATCTTTGATGAAATAATAAATAAGAAGAATAGTTTTACTAATTTACCATCTTAGAAATTTTCTTACACTTTCAAAATCATTAATTATAAGGGTAAATGAAAAAAATTAATTAATTCCATCTTGATTTATAAATTAATAAATAATTTGAGATAACTATTTTTAGTAACGTGAACAACAAATATAGAATGTAGAAGTATATTCAAATCTTAAAAGGCGTGAAACTACGTGCTAAATCAACTTTGCCGACATACTAGGAGTTGTTGTCCAATACAAGTTGCCATTGCTAATTAATTAGTACATTAATTGACCTGTTAAACTTATCAAATTAACTCCTAGGCATTTTCTTAATCTTTGTTGTACTTTTTCTCTTTTAGGTAGCTAGAGAATTAGTGTCACGTAACGTAATATATACAGCAACAAAAAAAACGACTCAATCTCAAATTATATTATATTATATCTAGCTTCTGATTTGTTTTTTAATATAAATAAACTCAATTTATTTAACATTAATGAAGCTTACCTAATTGCTTAATTTATTATTTGATGGGATAAAATCAAGATAATGAATAATCAAAATCTCCTTTGTCATAACGTTTAGTGGCAGAGGCAAATTCGAGATATAAAATTATTGCAATCAAAATTGTATATAATACTAGTGGTAAACCTAGAAATTTTGTTAGGAATATCTAAAATTTAATATATATGTATGAAAAATATTTTTTATCAATATGTTACGCACAATTTTCTATAGTAACGTATATAATTTTTTGAAAGAAGGGTATCCGTAATACAAATACAAACTTAAGCCCATAATGATCGTCTCACAAATCAAATGTCCCAGTGATAAAATATAAATACCCTCAACATTTCTCAACAAATTTTAGTAAGTAACCTTAACACCTTGTTATATAAGAATTTTTTTGATAAGTGCCTAATTTAATATTGCGACATAATGTGATGCCTCAACATTTCTCAACAAATTTTAGTAAGTAACCTTAACACCTAGTAATATAAGAATTTTTTCGATAAGTGCCTAATTTAATATTGCGACATAACATGATGCCTCAACAAATTTTAGTAAGTAACCTTAACTCCTTGTTATATAAGAATTTCTTCGTTAAGCGCCTAATTTAATATTGCAACATAACGTCATCACATGACTCAACTAGAACATCACAAGACCTCAACTAATCTAGTTGAGTCATGTAATGATCGAACTCACCACCTCAATAATATTTCACTCTCTTCCCATCCTTAAACATTTTTTCTAAGTTAGGATTTTTCGAGCGCTTTAATTAAGATCATTTCAAGCTAAATGATTCAACAAAATCAAGGGTAATAAGGATTACTTAACTAAGAACATTCTCATTCAAAATCAATTATCATGACAATCTTAATCACTTACAACATAGTTCACAAACTAAACATACCAAAACTTAAATCTCAACTTGGTTTTTTTCCCACTTAACTAGTCCCCATAATCATTTAACACAAATCAAATGTCCCAATTGAGTATATAATATAACTTCAACAATTTTAATAAGTAACCCTAACTCCTTGGTATCTAAGAATTTCTCCAATAAGTTCACCTTTCCCAGAACCAACATACCTTCCACAAATCTCACCATCTCTTATAAACAAAAATGTAGGCACTTCAATAACATCCATGTCTTTCAAAAACTGCATACAACTATCATTCTCATCGCCATTCATTCTCGCGAACACGACTGTATCAGCCATCTGCTTCGATAGCTTGATCACCGTTGGATAAACTTTCACACATGGTCCACAATGCTTCAATCCAACATCCAGGACTATTAACTTTTTATCGATTTTGTGATCTTCGATTACCTTTTCAACGTCTTCTCTGCTGTGGAGCTGCACTACTTCCGAGTGGCTGTCACCGTAGTAGAGTACATCACCCGCTAGTTGGTCCGGCCCAATGCCTTCTTCCTCGTGGATCTTCTCCATGCTTTTGTAGAAGTTGAAATGTGGTACCTATAGGGAAAAAAAAAAGAGACCTTAATATTTCATTTATCTTTTAATCATCTCGAGTTTGATAGTAATTGATAACAATAGGGGTATATATGAGCCACGAGGGGTATATCAACTTTAAATGACAAAGTTGAGGGGTATATCAGACACTTTTCTCTATTATTATCGGGTCGTGCACGTTATATATATGGGTGGAAGTTGTAGCGAGATAGTAACTATAGACTTTACTTTATACATTGGAATGTAAGGGTCATAGTGTGTTTAGTACGAGTTCAATCAAAACTAGTAACTAATTTGGCTCATCCTATATATTTATCGTGAAATTCACCAAGTATATTATACATATAAACTTCAAGTTTTGAACCAATAAATTTCAAATGCTCGATCCATGTCTAGTTATTAAAGAGATCATCTTAAGAAGGGGTTGTAGGTTTACTTTATATGGATTCACTATACTGTTTAGTATTATAATGCGAAATATATAAAAAAAAATCACTAAAATTTCAATTAATATTATAGTTTTGAAGTTTGATTTCAAAATATCTGGCTAAGATTTTCCAAAATTGAACCTATCAAGTTAGTCTGAATATTGGAATCGCCTCTGATCGAAAGCTAGATCTAGTTCCATTATATTATATATACGCCAATCAATTTACTAGTTATATTCCATGTATATCTCCATCCATTTCAATTCATGTAACATCAAGATCGACAAGTTAAATTTCTTAAAACTGCATGCTTATTTAGACTATAGTCACATAAATTGAAACATACGTAATAATATGTGTAAATTTCTAACGTTACCTTGTCAATCTTTTCCCTCCGGCAGAGTGCCTTAGTCTTGTCCGTTTCATCTCCGATCACCAACAAGAAATCGACATCGTTACACGTCTTACTTAAATTCACCATAAAAGGATAAATATTTTTGGAACGTTCACTATCTTTGCCTGCAAATTCAACCACAACTAGTCGATTTTTCGCCTTTTTTAATGCTTCATCCAATTCCTCCATACTATTAACCTTTTGTACTCTTTCACTTTTGGCCACTTTTTTCTCAACATCAGGTGCTGCTGTTGCCTTTGTAATCAATAAGGGCTTGTTTGTTTTGAGGTTCTTGAAAATTGATTGTTTGGATTTCTCAAAAGGGAAATTGGAGTAAAGTGAAGGGCTAATTTTTGTAATTGAAGCTAGATTTGGAGAGGGTTTGAGCAAAAAATTTGTGAGAGTTGCCATAGATTAAAGAATTTTTTTTTCAAGAATAGCCACAAAAGAAAGAGGGATGTCAAGTTTAGAAGAAAGGGGGGAATAGAAGTGTAGTTGATATGAGGTTGTGACACTATTGGATTGGAGTATCTATAGAAATCAACTTGATAGACTTTGGTTACATAAGAACCACATATATATGAAAAGAATATCAAGTTATCTAGATTTTTTTGCTTATTTGTTGTCTTTATATGTGATATTCTTTGGGTCTTATAAAAATCATAAAAAAAGAGTTTGATAGGCAATTGACTTGTAATTTGTTTGCCAAGTTTTTAAAAATTAATTTTATTTTATTTTTTAAAAAAAGTTGATAAGAAACAATTGTGTGATAAGAAATTTTAAAAATACTTTTGAACGTAATTAATGTTTGATCAAACTTTTAAAAAGTGTATTTATATTTTTCTCAAAAATGCTTTTAGTAAAAATTACCTTTTTAGCTTCTAAAAAGCAGTTTCGTTACTAGTTGAAAAATGCTTATTTTCTCCCAAAAGCCTGACCTCCCAAAAGCTTTGCCAAATAGACTATTAGTTAAAAGTTGGATAGTTCGATGCACCGATGCAAGCATCAGTAGTTGATTCATCAGCTCTAATTCATAATTTATAGATTTCACGGAGGTAACTTTATTTTGCTCCAAAAAAATTCTTTTATCATAATAGACTTTAGCTGAAGATTTTTTTTGGTTTTATGTATGCACTTCTTACATAATAGATGTATTTTGTTATATTATACGTGGACTAGCTTATTTCTTTTGCCGTAAGAGGTTCGATTATATAATCTTAGTTTGACTTAGACACATTTGTTTTCTTTTTAAGAGTTCTAAAATGTCAAGTGATTGATATTTTGTAACAAAGTTTGAAATGAGAAGCAACGTGTTAGGCATACGATTATTCTTCCATTTATACTTTTTTCCAATTTGTTTTTAAAAAAATGTTCTACTTATTTAGAAATAATTTAACTTTAACCTTCGAATTTCATTCTTAATAAAATGATTTATATCCGAAATGTTTTAGTTGTCTAAATTTGTTTTAAATCACGTATACAAAAAAAAGATCTTTTATTCTTTCTTGTTCAATCAAACACTGTCACATAAATTGTGAAGACGAAATTAGAAATTGATAAAAATTGAAGAGAAATCCACACTGGACTGTATAAGAAGCCCAGAGAATAATCACATGAAATTTCAAGGGTACCAACAGGCATAGATCAATTGCAGAGCCCAAAGACCAGTTTTATTGGAGCCCATATAAACATCCTAACACTAAAGTTTGTCTTGGCCCATCTTCAAAACCAGTATGGGTCTCATCTAACTTTTACAAAAAGAGCATACAATTGCACCAGTGGGCTTTATTTTTCTCATAGGTCCGATCTATAACGAACATAATAATTCGATATTTGTGATGGTAGAAAGTAATATTACCCGAAGAAATATAATTGAAATGCACTAAAAGTTAACTCAAACATAGACATTGTTATGCATTGAGTTTTTGACTTTTATGTATGGTTTTTAATGAACTTGCTAGCTACACACCATTTCAACGTTGCTCTTTAATTTGATGACTCTTTCTCAACAACAACAATATACCTAGTATGATCCCACATAGCGGGATCCGTGGAGAGTGAGGTGTACGCAAACCTTATTATTCCTACCTTGTGAGATAGAGAGGTTTTTCCGATAGATTGTAAGACTCCTCTTGTTGAACCACATTTCGTTTCCCTGTTTTTACATGCTTATGTATCAATTGTCTGCAATGGATTCACTTACCAGATAGCTATATTTTCAAAACACTTGGAAGAGTTATTTTCCAGAGTTTAAATATCACTAACATGATAAACAACAATAGAAAGAAAGATAATCACAATCATTCTACAAGAGTTGTATATTTACATATCATATTGAGAATTGGATGGGGTACATTTCTTACCTCAATAGACCATAGCGTAAGTAAATTTCTATCCTTCCCTCATCAATCCATAGCTCTTCAAGGAGAATTTGGCGAAACAAGACTTTCAATGTATAGATTAAGCTCACTTCCACGATCATATTCACAACGTGTTTGATCCTCAGGACGATCAAAACTGTCATCATCTCTTGAAACATACCACCACACTAAACCTGAAACGTCTTGCAATAGAATTTCATCATTATGAGAGATGAAAATCGGCCAAACCACCTTATTTACAAATTTAGGGATCGAACCCACAATGGTCCATGATTCTGCAAGTCCATACTCCTTCATTATCCACACATCTGTCTTGTTTCTATAGTCACAAGTCATACATAGATTACCAGATGAAGACACTAATTTCCAGTTAAAAGTGTCACCACTTGGGTTCGGCAATGCTACATTGCCAAACTTCTCATCTCCGGGGTTGAACCATGTCGCGTTATTACCACTACCACCACCAGTGATCCAATGAAGCTTTCCTTTAACAAATTTAACATTTTCAGGCAAAGAGATGCTTGGGAACTCTTGAATGGTTTTCCACGAATTATTTCGTAAACTATAAACACTAATATCAGCAATGAGATAACTAGGTTTACTTGCCACAATTTCAACAATCTGGTAATCATTTTGACATTCGATATAACCAAATCCATAAGCAAATCTACGTTTGCGCACATCAATTCCTGAATAAGGAAGTTTACTCAACTTTCTAATTGACGGATTCCATAGAAACAGATTCTCAATGTCATTATCATACCAGGTTTTGAAATAACGAACAATCCATCACATGAACCCAAAACATTATAACTTACACCAAAATTATGAAGCTCAACAGGAAAACAGGGAGATTCTCCATATAGAACTGCGTAAAGAGAAAAGGTACGGAAATATCTCCATCTAGTAATATGTCCGTCGTCGTGAATGTGAGAACCTGACCTGATACTAAGAACCCTGTGGTGAGAAAATTCTCGATTATTGGCTGAAAAATTTAGATGTGCTTTGACAAATTCGGGAGTTGAGATGCGAGAAATCCAGGATTTTGAAACAGATCTCATCTTTAGCAAGGTTTTCACAGGCAGCCTTATGAGTATTTCAAAAAATATTAGTTCTATAGGAAGAACTGAATTATCATTGGTTAAGCTAGCAATTGATGCTGTTGCTGCTGCTCTGCGTTTCGAGGTTTCCATTGACGGCGGCGGCGACGACTCCATTAGAGAGGCGAGCTGGGGAAGTTTTTCTTTTAGTATTTTTTTTATTTTTTTTGTTTCTTTCCCTTCTATTCCTAAACTCCAGGATTATTTATTTCTTATTTTGCTTTAATTTTATTTTAAGTTTAGGAAGAGAAAAAAAAACCTATTTGAAATCAAGTTTTGTTAAAAAATAAATAAAAAAAGGGGCATAATAATAAGGAAAAATTACCCACACATTTATTTAAAAGTGTCATTTTACTTGGCATGACACGTATATTGTTAAAAAGTAGACACACATGTCCTACTTGACTTCTTACGTGGCAATTCATATCCTACGAGACATCCTACATGTATTATGTCACGTAGGATGCATGTGTTTACTTGTTCAATTTTATACAAGTTTAAGCATTTATTTGTGTACACTCAAAATTGAAAGATGTGCACGGGGGCAAATCTACGTGGACTTCAGAGGGTTCATTCGAACTCACTGAATCAAAATTATACAATGTATATATGTTCAATATGTATTTAATGTCTATATATTTAATATTGAATCCCCTCAGCACAAGTAAATGACTTGGTTCAGTGGCTATGGGGTTCATAAGCTAATAGGCGTGTAGGTTCAAATATAGCCAACTAACATTTTTCAAATTTTTAGCTTGATATCTAGTACAACACTATTTAGCATGTTTTTTTTTTTGGAACCTCCTCAACGGAAATCCTAGCTCCGCCACTGGGTATGCATTAGTATACACTTAAACTCGTATAGAGTTGAACAAGTAGACACACATATTCTACTTGGCTTCCTACGTGGTTATTTATGTCCACACAGTATCCTACGTGGCATCTACGTGTATTATATCATCTAGGGTGCATGTGTCAACTTGGTCAACTTTATACAAGTTTAAGTGTTTATTTGTTCACACCCAAAATTAAAAAACATAAATATCAACTAACTTTAAATTAAAGGATATATATATATATACGAATTTTCAAGTTGTGTGTGTTTCAATTTATTCCTAAAAAGAAAGAAGTTAAAATTGTGTTAGCATGTGAATTTTACTTGAAAAGAAAATGGGAGTTTGTGGTGGAAAACATGAAATAGAGGAATTTGATGTTTGGAAAACTCCTAAAAAGAAGAAATTTCAACTTTAAATTCTTTATTTCAAGTTAAGTTGTCAAAATATGGATTATGGAGTACTTATTAATTTGCTTATAAAAAACTTATTTGAGATCTTTTACATTCTTTATTTTTTAAAAAGATGCTATGTGTATATCATAAGTTTATAATTCTCTATTTTCTTTTTTCTATGCTTCCAAATTCCAATAGCTAAATCGTGTGAATCCAAGAAAGTAAATATATGTAATTCATTTATTTTTTATATTTGGTACATCAGCAAAAAGAATTAATATTACTCTAAAAGATTGGTATATAATCTACCGTGCTAAAGTTGAGGTTCTGTTTCTATGGAATCCGTCGATTAGAGAGTTGTATAAACTTCCTCATTCAGGAATTGATGTGCGCAAGTATAGATTTGCTTATGCATTTGGTTATGTCGATTGTCAAAATGATTACCAAATTGTTGAAATTGTGGCAAGTAAATCTAGTTATTTGATTGCTCATATTAATGTTTATAGTTTACGAAGTAATTCCTGGAAAACCATTCAAGAGTTTCCAAGTACTATCTCTTTGCCTAAATCTGTTCAATTTGTTAAAGGAAAGCTTCATTGGATCACTGGTGATAGTGATGGTGGTGGCGGTGATAGTTATGTGACATGGTTCAACCCCAGAGATGCTACGTTTGGAAATGTAGCAATATTGCCGAACCCAAATAGTGACGCTATTGACTGGGGATTAGTGTCTTCATCAGGTAATCTATGTATCACTTGTGACTATAAACACAGGATGTATGTGTGGATTATGAAGGATTATGGAGTTGCGGAGTCGTGGACTATGGTGGGTTCGATACCTTCAATAAATATGATTAGGCCAATTTACATTTCTCGTAATGATGAAATTCTATTGCAAGATATTTCAGATTTAGTGTGGTGGTATGTTTCAAGACAAGATAGCAGTTCTCATAAAGGATACGAGCTTAGTCATTACGCTGACACTTTGTTAGGATGGGTGTTATCTTCTGCATCATAATGTATCGTTGTATTGATTGTTATGTATTGTTTCATAATGTATGTGTTACAATACAACAGATAACAACTATCCAAACAAGGTGTGGAAGTCTTGTTCACCATATTCTCATTGGTTTATGTCGCTTGTCGTGTTAATGATGTTTACACTTGGATCGTTCATGTATTGTTTCATAATGTAATGTAATGTATTATATTGTATTGTAATGTATTGAATCATATTGTACTTGTGTTGTATTGTATTGTACTGTATTGTGTCGTAACA
The DNA here is from genome assembly GCF_900185275.1 of Solanum verrucosum. NCBI lineage: Eukaryota > Viridiplantae > Streptophyta > Magnoliopsida > Solanales > Solanaceae > Solanum > Solanum verrucosum. The sequence continues at coordinate 883,757 of NW_026020144.1, read as the reverse complement.
ACTAGACAAAACATAATTTGACATATCTTTCATGAATATTAAAGATGTATTTGAAAAAAAATGTTAAAGAAAATTTTATTAACTAGCAAATATATATTTTTTATTTCTCATATTGTAATACTATTTTCTAACAAATACGAGTAATAAGAATAAGTATTATTTGAACTCGAAAAACTATGGTAAGCATAAAAAATTACTTATCACTCTAGCTATAGTGTCACGTAAAGTAGAAAAAGAGTACACAAATAAAAGTAAAAAAAAAAAGAGTACAACAATTAACTTTTATAATTTTTAGGAGATTCTTATGTTTAAGAATCCGAAAAGTGTTTGGTAAACATTTGCTAGCTATCGGGGAAGTAAGTTGTTTATGCTTAAAACTAAGAGGAACTTTCACATATAGCCACTCAAAAATAGCATAATTATTCTCCATAGCTATAGTTTGATAATTACAATTCGTAGCTACATGTTATAGGGAGGAGAGAGGCGAGCAAGACTGGGAGAGAGAGGAGAAAGGCGAGCGAGACTGGGAGAGAGAGGAGAGAGGCGAGCGAGAGAGGGCAAAGAGTGGGCGAGAGGTGAATTGTATATGTATATCGGTTAGATAATTGTATATTATACATATGTATTTGTATATATGGCAACCGAGATTGGGAGAGGGAGGAGAGAGGCGAGCGAGATTGGGAGAGGGAGGAGAGAGGCAAGCGAGATTGGGAGAGGGAAGAGAGAGGCGAGCGAGGTTGGGAGAGGGAGGTGAGAGGCGAGCGAGACAGGGCAGAGAGTGGGAGAGAGGTGAATTGTATAAGTATATCGGTTAGATAATTGTATATTATACATAATTAATGTATAATGTTAGTCGCGAGTGGTAATTATAGCAAACTATAGCTATGATGAGTAATTAAGTAGTATAAGTTTGCTTAACCGCGTAATTTTCCCTAAAATGAATATGATTTTTGGCTTAGTTTAAAAATTCACATAATTAATATATGTACTAGCTATGAGGAAATTGATCTATTATCTCATGTTAGGTCGAAGATAAAATAACTAATATTAACATAATTAAGATTTGCGTAATGTTAATCAGTTATCAAACGATTTTTGAACTTCAACTTGTAAATGAACAAGTGATTTTAATTACCATATTAATCTAAAAGGTTAGATAAAGAAAAGAACAAATTTAACTAAACTCTCTCAACCGAAAGGTTTAAATTTCTATTAAAGAGTAAAGTCGTAATATTATTATAATTACCTTCTAGTGTACGTAAAGAAATAAGTAGGACCAAATAAAAAAGAAAAAAAGACAAAACAAAATGACGAAGATAGAGGGCCCCACTAAAGTGTGAGTTGCTCATCCTCTAGCTTGTACGCTTCAAAGCGTAAGCCACACATGCACCAATTCTTTTTTATCTCGACTGTTTTAATTAGACATTTCGAGTTCGAATTTTGAAATAATACTTTTTTATCAAGGTGCAGTTCAAACATTGAGTGGGAAAATAACTTTTTATTTACATATTTATTTTTTATAAAAAAATTAAAAAGAAATAAAAAAAAATTGATAAATTTATAAGAAAAGTGAAAAAAGAAATAATAGTAACTTGGCCATCTAATATATCCACAATGATCGGTCATGCTATTACTGTTCATAATGGAAAAAAAATAAGAATATTTGCCTAGTAATATAACGGATAGTATATGATAACAATAATAATAGTAAATGTTATAATTATTGCAAAAATAAAAAGGAAATGTCCTTTTAATATTCAAGTGATCTCTATTGAAGATATAATAATAAAAGCAGAGAGGAGATAATTTGAAGCAACAACTTTGTATTATGATGGCTATCTCTATCAACCTCATTAAATGCGGTCTTTTTTCAAATTATATGTGAAAGTGAGATGCTTTGTGCATCAAATTATCCTTTCATGATATAACGATATTTGGAAAGATTAATCTAAATTAAGTATATATATAGATTTTAAACCTCTTCAATCTAAAATTAGAGATTAATTTAGTGATTGAGTGAATTTAAGATTCACTTCTAAGTTTAAATCTCAAACACTGTATTTTTATTTTCAAACCTCCTTAGTAAATTTTAATAAAAATAATGAATCCGCCACTGATCCTGACATGTGAATTTTTCACTTCTTACCGTATGTTTCTCTTGCAAGCTACGCATCATTTCAACGTCGCACTTTCATTACTCTTTTGACTTATATGACTCCTCTTTGTATATATTATTAATGTTCCATTATATTCCCCCCTTAAACCAAATATTACAACCACTTTTTCTTTTCCCCCCCTGTTTTTACTTGCTTAACTTTTATTTAATATAATAAAATATCTTTTTTTTACCTCATTTCCTTTTACTTTAAACTGTATAAATACTTTTGCTAGCTAGAGTAAATATAATTTACCAAATTGTCATGCAAAAAAAAGACATAAACTTAGAGGAGACAATTTTTCTCCTATGAAATTCTGTCTTAGTTTCTTTTTCTGCTTTTTATAAGATTGTCTTTTTGCTCTTTTCATTTTCTTTAAATTCAGTGTGTGTTTTTGGGATTTTGTAAGAAAAAAAATTAAAGCAATGGAGAAATATTGTGGTTTGAGTCACCTATTCATGACAGTATTTTTGAGTTGTTTCTCTACATTCATGGTGATTCCACCTATGACTGATATTACATTATCAGCCATTTGTCCAGGCCAAGATGAATGCTCACTTGCTATTTACCTCACCGGAGTTCAACAAGCGGTAATCTTTCATCCTCTGTAACAATCTGATCCATCGTTTTGAGTAGTATTATTTTGAACTTGTTTGTATTTGATATTAACTTGTTTGTGACTTGTTGAGATAGCTAGAGTTTGAGTTTAGAGGGATTCAAACATGAAATTTTTGAACAGTCAATAACAAAGTCAGAATTATTATTAAAATGTATCATATGAGAAAGTTAAGAAAATTCACTATATATTTTTATGGTTATGCTGCAATAGCATCATGACTACTTTTATCACGATGGAAAATAGTTGAAATTCTTTTACACTTAGTTATAATTTGAGATTTTGAGTTTGTATATTGATAATTTCTTAATAGAAAGTGTTCTCTCATTTGATGTAAATTAAGATTAGTTGAATTAGTCTAAAGGAAAAAAGAAAAGTTTTTTTTTATCTCCTTTTCCTTTTTATCAACATTACTTTAATTTGTGGAGTTAAAATCATACTAATACGTATAACCATTTCAAGGAAAAAAAGTAGCAACTAATTTGCTTTTATTATCCATGTGAGTTGTGGCTGTTACTATCTACTCTTTCTACTTATACATCGGGAATCACTTTTAAGATTTGAGTACGTAAAAATTATTCACAGAATATTTATATAAAATTAATGAAAATAAGACATACATCATGCATATACGTTTTAAAAATATGTTATCATGATAAAGTAATATACATCTCATAAAATCAATACTAATATTTATTCATTGCTTATCTTACCATCAAAGCTATCTCTTTAGAGTTTCTAGTAAGTTTGATGGTAAGTTTCACCACAAAATTTTGAGGGGAAAAAAACACAAAAATATAAGGAATGTTTGAACTTTTACATATCTATTACACAAGATATTTGTATACTATTAATATAATTTAACATGTTGTAACATGTTATATCGGCTTTATTTTTTCTGATTATTTCTTAAATATACCTTTTTGCTAACCGAACAACATTAAATTTGTTTCACTATTGGTATAAAAAAGCTAAACTCTAAATAAAATATACTAATATAGTAAGGAAAATGAATGTTAGTATGAAACTAAGAGAGAAAACTTGAATTGAACATGAAAAAAAGTTGGTAAAAGAAAAAGGAAAAAAAAAAGAGAAAAAGGGTAAAGTGAATGCTTTTAATTTGATAGCTAGATAAAGAATCTTAGTGCGATGATGATGATTCTTCTTTTCCATTAGGTGATTAAAACTTCGATTGAGTTCTAATTAATTCAGATTTCGCATTGTGTAAGGCATATTTAGGGACAAACATTTTTTAACCTAAAGGATAGTTTAAGTGTATTTTTAACACTTATCTCTTTTTTTAATCCAAAATTCGAACGTAAACCTTCAGTTAAACAGTAAGGATCATATATTTACGTTTTTGGACCAGTTCATATAGGAAGTTTCCTTTCAGAAAAAAGTTAAATATATAGTCTATTTTTTTTGTATAAGAAGTTTCTTCTTCATTGGCTCGCTCTTTAAGAAACTTCCTTTTTAACTTTTTTGATCTGATATTTTTTAGAATTTATCACTTGTCAGTGAACAGAGTTCTCATGTTTTTCCTACTTCCCTCTTAAGCTTACCATATAAGGAAAGTGACATTCTTTTTTGGACTAACCAAAAAGGAAATGTTGCCACATAAAATGGGACGGAGGGATTATTATTTTTCCTACTTCCCTCTTAAGCTTCCCTTTGAACTATATATTTAAAAGTGAGAAAAGGGTCAAAAATATCCTTCAACTTTGTTTTATTGGTTGACTAAATTCTTACCGTTAAAACAAAGTTAGTTTTACCCCTGCCATCTACAAACTCATCATATGTACCCTCCAAATTAACGATTTGCCCCAAATCAATCTCAAATTCTCAATTTCAACCCGAATTACCCATTTAAAACTCATTTAGAATGAAATTCTTTTCTAATCTGATCCGACCCATATAAAACCCACCACCATTATAAACAAAATTTAATTTAATTTTCAATTTTCTCAATCTTGTTGAGTCCACCAAAACTAAAAAGAATGGATTTCTCCCTTGTCATTGAATTTGTTGTAGTGTTACTCATTCTGTAAATATTTTCAAAGCCATTGTTAAAAGCTTCCAAGGGTACTAGTTTTTGAATTGGAGCCTGAAACTTGAAGAACCAACCATGGAAACTTCATAGCCATTAATGGAGCTTGGAGCTTGAGTTTGATTTTCGAATTTTACAAGCGAGTTCTAACTTCGAAAAATCAATAATTTAAACTTCTTCCCCAAAATACCCAAATCGAAAACATCACACCCATTTCTTCACACTGAAATCACAGATCTGAATTTGTGTAATTAGATAATTCCCACCCAAAATTGCAGCAGCATGAACTTTTTAGTTTCTTTCTTGTTGTTGTTTTCTGGTGGAATTCAACCGCCTAGTACTGCCTTTTCACCGTCGTGTGCGGCGGATTTGAAGAACTAGTGAATATATCTATACAAGTGACTTTTGGGGAAGAAGGTTATTGGATTATTTCAATAGCAATATTGTTCTTATTTTTGTGTATGAACATAAGGCTGGCATGTCTTCTTCCTCTGCTTTTGCTCCTAACATTGCTTCTTAAAAGCTCATTAATGGCTGGAAATTTATTTGTTCATTAGGAATTGAAATGGGTTTTGGTGAATTCATTACTTTTTTTTTATACATTTGGTATGTAAGATCAGATTAAATGGGTTATGGGTCGGATTTAATTGATAATTTGTTTTTAAAGGGATAATTCGGGTCGAAGTTGAGAATTTGGAATTGATTTTGGGAAACCGTTAGTTTGGAGGATACAAATGATGAGCTTGTAGACGGGCAGGGGTAAAACTAACTTCATTTTAACGGTAAAGGTTTAGTCAACCAATAAAACAAAGTTGAGGGATATTTTTGACCCTTTTCCCTTTAAAAGTCATTCAGGAAAGATATAAGGTATAATAATTTTAAAATAAAGTTAGAATTGTTTTATCGCACGTTGATTGGAAGTACTAAGTAGTTCTTAAATTATTTATCCCCTCATATTTGTCATAGTGATGAAATAAGTTATCTCATATACATAACAGAATAACTTATGACGGAATAAGTTATTTCGAGATTAATTATCCCAAGATAACTTGTTCCCTATCAAACGACCTTTTACTCTCTTTTTTAAATGTATTTTTACTTTCTTATTTATATTTTATTTCCAATGGATTTTGGCACTTTTTTGGGGGACTAATTGAAATCAGTTGCTCGACTAATTTGAATTCATTACGAAGGCTTAATATTGAAAACAAGATGATATTCACCAAAAGAATTTATTCATTTGGTTCAATTTATGTGACACTCTTTTTTTAATCAGTTCCAGAAAAACCACACATTTTTTATATAATTTAGTAACATAACTTCAAACTTCCTATTTCATACCATTTTTTGTGGCTTGTTTTATATTACAAATTTTAGAAACGCAAACTCGAAATCTCTGATGAATATTTTTGGGCATGGTTTTTTTCACAACATTTCAGATAGTAGGATTGGGATCATTAGTGATGATGCCAGTGTTGGGGAATTTGTCAGACACATATGGGAGAAAACTCATGCTTACTCTTCCTATGACTCTTTCCATCTTCCCTTTAGGTAATCTCTACATTTTCTTATTCAGTTTAACTTAATCTAATTATTATATTTCGTTTTTTTTTTTAAATCGAGAGCGTTAAGAAAAGAGTTTAAGTTATATGTCCTAACGAACGACTTGTTATTGAAATGGCCCTAGCCATACTGGCATATAGCAGGACAAAATACTATTTCTACGCTTACTACGTGCTGAGAACACTCATTGCCATGATTTGTGAAGGAAGTGTTCAATGTCTTGCTCTTGCCTATGTGGTAATTCTCACACTTTAAAACATGAATTTTGTTATCGATTTTTTTTTTAGATCAAATAGTACTAGTTTGATATACTAAAATTACGCGATTTTTTGTTCATTTCAGGCTGATAATGTTCCAGAAAGTCGTCGTGCCTCTGTTTTTGGAGTCCTCTCAGGAATTGCTTCCTCTGCTTTTGTCTGTGGAAACCTCTCTGCTCGCTTCCTATCCACTGCTTCCACTTTCCAAGTACGCGATATTTTCAACTAGTATGATTTAAGTTATATATACTGATCGTTTAATTTTTATTACATTGTTGTTAATCGACTGTTACATGTGTGTAGGTTGCTGCAGCAATGGCAGTGATAGCTTTAGTATACATGAAGATGTTCCTCCCTGAATCGATAACGAAAGGTAACATTTGCTCGAAAAAATCAGAGACTAGTTGTCTATTGGAAAAAGCTCCAAAGAAAGGATTCCAATTTTTCAAGACATTGCCTTCTTTCAGTGATATGCTCTGTTTGTTGAAGACCAGGTTAGATTAAGACTTGTCTCAATTTTATTTTTTTATCGTTCAATGAGTCGATCAGAGACGAATTCAGGATTTGAAATTTATAGTCATTTTGAATGGACTTTGCAGCTCGACATTTTTACAGGCAGCTATTGTTTCATTCTTTGTCAATGTTGCACAAGTTGGCCTTGAGGCTTCTTTACTTGTAAGTTTGATATCGCATCATATTGTACTCCTTTCATTTCATTTTATATGATGACGTTTTAGTTGATACAAAGTTTGGAGAGAAAAGAAAGACATTAGACACATAGAGAAAGTACACTTGTATATAACTTGTGGTCTATATGGTACTAATGACGTGTCGTTAAGGGTAAAATGAGTAATTTAAAATTTAAAAAGTCTTCAAACATAGACATATGTCATTCTTTTTGGAACATCAACATTCTTTCTATATGGATTTTTGAACTTGAATGACAAGTTGATTTTTATCAAAATCTATGCAGTTTTTCTTGAAGGCACAATTTCACTTTAACAAAAATCAATTTGCTGATTTGTTGATAATTTCTGGGATAGCAGGATCTATATCACAGGTAACTTGATTTTATTTTATTTTTTTGTCATTTTTATTTAGTATATATTCATTTTTTTCTGATGTTTAATTAGTTTAAAAAATATTCTGATTTCTTTTTGTGCTATTGCAGCTACTTCTCATGCCCATATTAGCTCCTGCTTTTGGAGAAGAGAAGTTGCTTTCGATTGGCCTCTTCTTCAGTTGTCTTCATGTACAAAACAAATTTATCTATATATACTTAACTACATAGCCCCTTCGATTCAATTTATTTGTCTGGCTTTGACTTGACAAGTAATTTAAGAAAGTAAAGAAGACTTTTGAATCAAGTCGTCTTAAACTAAAGACATGAAGAATGTATTAAAATGTTCTTTAATCTTGTGGTATTAAACATGTCAGGTAGAAAGTTAGAATTTAAAGTTGTCAAAAAAGGAAAGTGAGAAACAAATTGAAACAAAGGGAGTACATGCTTTTAAGCTATTCAGAAACTTTGTTTTACTGATGTTGTCTCCAAATTCAATTGCAGATGTTGCTTTACAGCATTGCTTGGTCCTCTTGGGTAGGTCTCTCACCTCTTTACTACTCCTATGCTGTTCGGTTTCTTCAAAAATACAGTCGCACTCATATCAAATCCTTCATTTTCGGAGAATCTGACATGAGTGTTACAACATTTTTGAAGGATCCGAGCAACATGGCTTTCTCTCCTTCATGCTCCATAGGCTTTTATATGAGTGAGGTGTTTCTAACAAGTTAAATTCATGCAGGTCCCTTATGCTAGTGCTATGATCTCAATTTTGTCTATTTTTGCAATGCCATGTGTAAGTTCATTTGAATATAATCCATCTCTTGTTCATTAGTTATAAACATCAAAAATTGACAAAAAGGTTTATACTTAAATACAGTTAAAGAGCATTGCATCTAAGCAAATTGGGCCAAATGAGCAGGTACATATTCAACAATCACTACTAAACTTGTTTGGTTTAGCTTTAGGCCACTAATTTTATTGAGCCGCCTCTGACAACAACTAATTTTACTTTAATTTTTCCGTTTTAGGGAAAAGTCCAGGGATGCATCACAGGCATATGTTCATTTGCAAGTGTAGTTTCTCCACTAATTTTTAGTCCTTTAACAGGTAACTAAATAAGCCCTCTTTCTTTTGTTCTGTCAATTCTCTGTTGTTACATTTTTCGAACTTAGGTCAACTTAATCTGATGATATCGTTTCATTCCAGCTTTATTTCTATCGCAAAATGCCCCGTTCCATTACCCGGGATTCGGTTTAGCTTGTGCTGCATTTGCATCAGTAAGCACTTTCTCATAATTCATAATTCATTTTTTTTAAAAAAACTATGTTGCAATTACTTATATTATATGATTCAATTATATCGCAGATGCTAGCCTTCATTCAGAGTCTTATGATAAAGCCTGATGAAAATGTAACCAATTGGAGTGTAAATGATTCAAACTTAGCAGAACCATAGCCCATAGCCATGATTGGAGTAAATTGATTGTATATAGTATATAGTCTCATGCAATTAGTACTTTGAAGCCAAAATTTTAGTTACTTGAGGCTTTTGCTAATAGGATATTAAGAATGTATAGAAATGTATGATAATCCAAGTAGATATATTGAAGGTTCTTTAGTATATATGATCCACTATTTCTTTTATTTTTCATGAAATATTTGTAATTTATCTAAACATCATGAATGTCGTAGAATATCTTTGAATGGAACATGTTTCCTTAATTCTCCTTGATAATACTATTTATTATTTATTTTTTGATTTTTCATTCGTTATTCGTTATTCGTTATTCGTTAACAACTTCAATAATTTCTTTTACTTGAATATGATATTTTAAATATATATAAATCTTTATTTGTAGGAATTGATGAAGTATAATGTTTAGTGAGTAGGTGTAACTGTTCTTTTCTGAAAAAATGTGATTCTATCCGTGTGTACTAGACGATAGATTTAATTAATATCGATATAAAAATAAATGTGGTTCCACATAACTTATGATTTGAAAAAATCTCTATCTAATCTTTAATAGTGAAATCAATGAAATGGGGCCGTATGAAGTGACATGAATATATAAAATTCATTGACTCGCCTCTACAGAAGGTGGGTGGGGATCAAGAGAAGGAAGAATTTGTTTTCAATTATTCTAAGTCTGGCATAGTCTAGTCAATTAGATAATTAAACTTATGTATTTTGAACTATGTAAACTTAATCTTTTTTTTAAAAGCGGATGAGATACGGTTTTGTTATGTAAAAGATTGAGTTCAACCCACGATGAGTTATTATGAATTAATATCCATTTGGTAACAATAGAAATTACTATCCAAAAAACCAATAGAAAGTAGAAACAAATATAATAAAAAAGGGCAAAGCAGTCTGATGCACAAAGAATCCCACAATCATGCATGGGAAAGAGTCGCATTTTAAGGAGTGTGATATAAATTATTCAGCGTTAGTAACTTCTTTCACAACTCAAACTCGTAATCTATAGATCACATACAAATAATTTATCGTTATTTCAAGACTTCTTTTCATAAACAAATACGACATTAGTATATAGTAAAAAGAAATATTGGACGCCTTGTTTTGGTCGTTTCGTGACTTGCGAGGATTAACTTGCTTAATTTATAAATTAAGTAATGACAATTAACCGATTGACCACATAAGTGTTAATTTGTGCACAACATTCAAAAACAAGTTATCTTGGAATTGGATAAATAGAAAACAAAGTTGTTGTTGTTTTGTTGGAACTAGAGAGAATCAAATAATCTTTATATATATATATATATATATATGAAAAAAACTTTTTGGCCAGAATGATATTTTATCTATGTTATTTTATTTTTTAAAACATTTTACCCTTTTAACTTTAATATATTTTAACTAAAAAATGAAAAAAAAATCAGTTTATTTTAAAATTAAAAAAATGTTATAGTTTTTAAATTTTCTGATCATTTAGCACTTCCCTATATATATATAAAGATTGTTCGTGAAACTAAATGCTTGTAAAAAGAATATACAGATTAATTTGTGAGAAAATTATATATTATTATGTCTAACAATACTTGTCAACTATTGATTTTGTACACTTCTTAAGAAACTATAAATAGAAGGAGGGTAATTTTACTATATCACCCTTTGATTGTAATAAATATAATGTCTGAAAATGTAATAGAGAAATAGCTACAATTAATTATAAGGATAAATTAGGAACTAAGTATAAAATCATCATTGATTTCATAAAGTGGACAAATATTGTTGGACATCCAAAATAATAAAGTGAACAACTATTGTTGAGAGAGTAGTAATTTAAGAAACGTTAATAGTGTGATACTATTATTCAAAAAAGAACATTAATTTAAGAAACATTAATTTGTCTAAATAATATGCCTATTTTAAAACATTTCAAAATTGAACATTGATATATAATTTAAGAAACATTAATTTGTCTCAAAAAAATTTCTTGTGTTCTATAATTTGTTTTGATGTGGCCTCAAAAAAAATTGCTTGTGTTCTATAATTTGTTTTGGTATGGCCATGGCTAAAGAGAGGAACATTTGTTTGGATTATATGCAAAAGGCATAACAAAAGTAAATGCATAAATGAAAACTTTCGAAATCTATTGGTTTATTTATTCCCTATGTCCATTTTATTTATCATATTTTCTTCACATTTTAAGAAAATATTAACTAAAATAATCTAATTATTCTTGATTCTATTAATATTATTTACTTTTTTCTTCATATTTATTTGGCAGGGATAAAAATTACAATTATCAATTTATTATATCTTCCGATTCTTAAAAATAACAATTAACTACATCTAAAATTGCAAGAAACTTTAAATTGGACGTATTCATCTTTTTTTATTTCAATAAACATCCTATCCATTATTTTGGCTCAATTACATAAACACGATAATTAAAATGCAAGAAACTATAAATAGACGTATTCATCTTTTCTACTTTTGATAGGCATCCTAACCATTATGTTAGATCAATTACATAAATACGATAATTAAAATGCAAGAAATTTTGAATTTGACGTATTCAACTTTTTAAATTTTGATGGGCATCATATCCATTATTTTAGATCAATTACATAAACACGATGACTAAAATGGATCGAAGAAATATCTAGTAAAGGACACTTTTGGAATTTTAATCATTCGAAACAAAAATAAGAATTTTGGGGTCAATTTGACCAAACTTAGTATTGGACACGGAAAATAGCCACGTGTAATACTATTTATTGTAAACTTCAAAGTCCAACGCTTCGAACGTGTGCTCCATTTCTCTCACAATGTATTAATTTGCTGATTTTCTGTTTCTTCTAACCACCACCTTTCTACTTTTTCCCACCACCGTTGGCTACGGCGGAGACACCAATTTTTGTTCATTTTTTTCCTTCCCGTCGGTTAAAAACTCCGCCATAGCCGGCGGTTACACGATTCACCTTTCAACTTTTTATATATCACATTGCCTCATTTTTTGTGTGGGTAAATTTGTGTATATATATATCAATGGCGGATGAGAATTGTGAAAATGTGGTATATCTTCATGGAGACTTTGATTTGAAGATTATAGAAGCTCGAAGGTTACCTAACATGGATTTGGTAACCGAACGTCTCAGTCGATGCTTTACAGCTTTAGATATCTGTCGGAAACCGTTTACTCGCCGGAGAAGGAAAGGTCATCACCGGAAAATCATAACTAGTGATCCGTATGTTACGGTTTGTTTAACCGGCGCTACTGTGGCGCGTACGCGCGTGATATCGAATTGTCAGGATCCTGTTTGGAATGAGCATTTTAAAATCCCGCTTGCTCATCCTGTTTCAGTTGTAGAGTTTCAGGTTAAGGATAATGATGTTTTCGGTGCGGATTATATCGGCGTTGCTACCGTGCCGGCTGAGAAGATCAAGTCCGGTGAGCTAATTGATGATTGGTTTCCTATAATTGGACCTTATGGAAAACCTCCAAAGCCTGATTGTGCGATTCGGCTGCAAATGAAATTCATCCATTGTGATGGTAATCCGGCGTATAACGGCGGTGTATCAGAAGATTGCGGCCTGAAAGCGAGTTATTTCCCAGCGAGGCACGGAGGATCTGTTATTCTGTATCAGGACGCGCACGTGCCTGACGGAATGTTGCCGGAGATCAAATTGGATGATGACAAGATATTCGAGCATAGCAAGTGTTGGGAAGATATATGTCATGCGATATTGGAGGCACATCATTTGGTGTACGTGGTAGGGTGGTCAATTTTTCACAAGGTGAAGCTGGTGAGGGAGCCAAGTAAGCCGTTGCCAAGCGGCGGAGATTTGACACTTGGAGAGTTGCTTAAGTATAAATCGGAGGAAGGTGTGAGGGTATTGCTGTTGGTTTGGGATGATAAGACTTCTCACAGCAAGTTCTTCATTCAAACGGTATGATATTTGCTCCTTTATGGATAATCTTATGGTGATGATTTTCAATTTGATTAATAGATTGTGCCACTTGGTATTATATAGCATTAGACTAGTTGGTGAGGCACATTATAATAATCTACTTTAATATGCTTTCCTTTTTGGAACTTTATATGTTTGTTGGGATCATGTAGATTGTACAGTGATAGAATTCTCTCTCACCCTTTTCCCTTTTTGAATCTTTGTTCCTATTCATTTTGGGGAAAAAAAATTCTAGGCTGTATCTTTCCTCTCCTAACATGGAAACTTTAAAATCCTGATCTTTTCTTGGTATCATAGAAGGATGAACAAATGAATTCTTTCATTGCAGCTGATAACTATGCTAGGTCCAGGGCTCTGCAAAAGTACATGCCAATTATAACTTTATTTTTGCTTTTTAAACCAACCAGAAAAAGAGGGAAATACCGTGATTTCCCATTTTGGAAGTTGTTAAGTGGAGTAATGGACTATGATATAGGTCAAAGATCTAGAGGCTTATGAAGATTGACACATCGTGTATTGTGAGTTCATGAAGCAGTACCAACTTTATAGGCGCTTGGCTTCATCCGTTGGAGGGCCTGATTTTCCCTAAGCTTACACTTCTCGATATTTTTGGCACTACCTTTATGCCCTCAACAAGAATTGTTCTACGGAGGACACTTGTTACCCTCATGCACTTTTGAAACTTGATGGTATTACTGGACACCTTCCTTGAGCGCATTTAAAGCTCTTCTTAAGTCTATCCCCATAGCCTGTTCTGTAAGAGACCTCAATAATCATTTTGTTGAGCTTTCCTGTTTCTGTGTGCAGCACCAGCTTAATATGATGTCAAACTGTGTTTGAAGTTTGTTAGGTGGTAGTCTACCTCATGGAATGAGTGGATTGTAAAGGTAGAATCTTTTATAGCTAGAAGATTACTGGTGCTTGTTTCAAAAAAAGTTTTTAAAAGCCTCTCGAGAATATATACTTTGACGAATGATCTATGGCAGCTGAATGGGGCCATTCAAGGGCCATAACTGAATCTCAGACTGTGGGGCTCTGTAGCCTTTCATGTGACTTACCCCTGCGCATCTACAATGCCTTGCTTTTCTTAATATTTGAATTAGTTGTGTAAGATCTTAACTTAATTGCATTTATTATTCTTTTAGAAATTTTCATGTAGTTGATAGTCTTTTGACAGTGTACTTCTGATTCAATAAGCACTAAATTTTGCAGGATGGAGTGATGCAAACTCATGATGAAGAAACTCGGAAATTTTTTAAGCACTCATCTGTCAACTGTGTGCTGGCACCTCGTTACGCGAGCAGTAAGCTAAGCATTTTCAAGCAACAGGCATGCTTCATACCATACCAATATTTCGTTGTCCTTGAGTAGATGATAGTCTGATTATGGATGATTTCTGGCTTTTAAGTTCAAGGGACAATTTTCATGCCTGAAAACTCAAAATTAATGATCTTTGTGGCAAACTGCTGCCTCTTTGTCCATGGTATCATATCTAAGACCTACAATAAGAAAATTTGCATTCCTTATCTGAGATAGGAGATGTAGAGAGACCTACATGGAAAAAGTAATTTAACTTTTTCAAAAATTTACTTTAAAATGTAACGAAGAAAAGCATAGACATAAATATTCAACCTATATATCAATCACTTGTAAGATGTGCTTGTGTATGTGTTTTACATTATTTCTGTGAAAATACTTGTGTCCTATGCAACAGGTGTGCCTCCTCACCGTTTAGACATATAATCACCTTTCTATGATCTTGCATAAGATCGCTCCCTCCAAAGACCTGACAAACTATACAAGTTCCTTTTCATTTAAACCATCCAGATAACTTACATTTCTGTTTATATGATATCCAGGTGGTTGGAACCCTTTATACGCACCATCAGAAGTGTGTGATTGTGGACACACAAGCCAGTGGCAATAACCGAAAGGTTTCAGCTTTCATTGGCGGTCTAGACCTCTGTGACGGGCGTTATGATACACCTGAGCATAGATTATTCCGTGATCTTGACACAGTCTTCAAGGATGATTATCATAATCCAACATTTAGTGTGAGTATTGTTTATTGTTGGTCTAGACCTCTGTGATGGGAAATATATAACACCTGAGCATACATTCTTTTAGTAATCTCAACCTGCCAAAATATAACATATAGGCAATTCAAAAAATCTGTTTTTTTTAAGCAGTTGATATTTTAGTTTTCAGTTATCTTTTTCTCTTGCAAGCCTATAAAAATGATGATACACTTGTTCTCTGAACTAATGTTGTTCCTCTCTATCCGACCCTCATGTATTGACCTGGTGTCAAGTTTTTTTTCCCCGACTGATGTTTTGGGATTTTCCTGGCAGAGATATAATTTTGTCTTTTCGATAGGCAGGAACCAAGGCGCCTAGACAGCCATGGCATGATTTGCATTGCAAGATCGAAGGACCTGCCGCATATGATGTACTCACAAACTTTGAGCAGCGGTGGAGAAAAGCCACAAAATGGTCAGAGTTTGGAAGACGTTTGAAAAAGATATCTCATTGGCACGACGATGCTTTGATCAAAATAGAAAGAATTTCTTGGATTACAAGTCCTTCCTCCTCTGTTCCAAATGACGACCAATCTTTGTGGGTTTCCAAGGAAGACGATCCTGAAAACTGGCATGTTCAGGTTCGTAGGAACTAACGTTTTTCTTCACAAAGGAAAATATTGAGTCATTGATTAGATTTAACTAAGTTACAGCTAACACTATGTTGTTTGAATGCTTACAGGTCTTTCGATCTATTGACTCAGGGTCCTTGAAAGGATTTCCAAAAGATGTTCTTTTGGCTGAATCACAGGTGCATACTCTCGTAGCTTCTTGTTTCTTGAAGTCCATACTGAAAGTTGAATGTCACATGCCATCTTTATATAGCGTTGGTTTTGAATTTGCTTTACTTTCTAAAAGGTCCTTGACATTTTTCATTGCAGAACCTTGTCTGTGCAAAAAATTTGGTGATTGATAGAAGCATCCAGATGGCATATATTCAAGCAATTAGACAGGCACAGCATTTTATCTATATTGAAAATCAATATTTCCTTGGGTCATCATATGCTTGGCCTTCATACAAAGAAGCAGGTTTATCATCTTTATTCGGAATGATTGTTGTTCCTAATCTAATTTAGCATCATTTATCTTCTTCTGTGCTTTTGGATTGTCAAAGGAAAGAAAGAACCATAACTGCCTTGAGATATAATACAAATCCAATGTCTCTGACTAATGGAGTTTTTTCTCATTTTATGTTTGGTTGGGTTAAAGAGGAGGGTTAGGTGGAAGGTGAATAAGATGGATTGTAAGGATCATTTACCTTGTTTAATCATATGAATAAATAACAGGGTAAAGTAAATTTGTAGGCCATGATACCCTTCTACCTCAGAAGTTGTGATGCCTTCAGTTTTGGAGAGAAATATTGTGATTTTGATCACAAATAGTTAAATTACCCTCATGATTCAAATCCCCCTCTTCATAAAAAGATAGGTGATTTCTTCCCATTTGTTTACGCATTGATGGATAGAGTTAGTTGGTACTTGTGCTGGTGAGGTACCAGAGGATTAGTCAAGACTTTTACTTGTACATTCATTTAAACTTAATATGGAGAATAACCCCTTTTAAGTGAACAATGGTAATCCACTTCTTTTCCCTTCTTTCCCCTACATTTTAACCAAACAAGGTGTTAAAGACATACTATGAGTCGAAATTCATCATTGCATGCCTATTGTTTTTTCACCCAATAATGTCCATTAACATGAATCATATTAGAAAAACATGAATCATCTCTACTCAAGGAGTTGTACCTTAATGAGGCTGTTTGGTCACCTAGACTACGCCAGTGAAGAGCGGTTTCCTTGGTTCTGTGTGCAACTCTTTTTGGCTCCATCTTTTTTTGTTCCCTCACAAGTGTTTGCTTGTACTTTAGGTGCTGATAATTTAATTCCCATGGAGCTTGCATTAAAAATAGCCAGCAAAATTCGGGCAAAAGAGCGATTTGCTGTTTATATTGTCATTCCAATGTGGCCCGAGGGAGTCCCCACTTCTGCCTCAGTGCAAGAAATTCTGTATTGGCAGGTTATGCAGCATACTATTCTTTAAATGTCAGCATTGTGTGTACTTCTTGAGTATTGTAATCAATAAAATAAGAATGTGATTTAACTTAATTGACCGAAAGAGTGATACACATTGTCCAACTTTTCAGATTACAGTGCATGATTTGCTATTTCTTGCCCCTAACACGGGGATAAGTGAGCGAAATGTGATAATCTAATTAGTTTGGTGGATAATTGAATATTTTGAGTTTATATCTACTTGTAGAGGTCCTCCTTTAAGTTTGGTGCTCCTCCTCTTTTAGTTGTTTCTCTGTTTTTTCTTCTCTTTTGGATGTGATCAACACTTTCTTAGTTCTATTGCCATTTCCAAAAAAGAAAAGAAAAAGTCCTTTTTGTTGCTGAAGGCTACTGACAATTCCATTACAGTTCTTGTACTTCAGTTTTGCTTCGTTTAATATGTTGAGTTTGTTGTAGTTTGATGCCAGCAACGGGTGATATGCCTATCAAAGATTATTCTCAGTTACTAAGAGACTATCTCTTTTGCTGCTATTCTCATTATTGTGTTTCTCTTGCAGAGGCAAACTATGAAAATGATGTATGCAATCATCGCTCAAGAGCTAAAATCTTCTCAGCTTATAGATGTACATCTTTCTGACTACTTAAACTTCTATTGTCTGGGTAATCGAGAAGAATTACGTGGAGAATCAAAGTTTAACTATGCTTCAAATGGCGATTTGGTAGGAATCTTTATTCTCATTATATCTGCTAATTGTTATGCTACCCTTTCGCTAAACAATGCTTTAAAATCTACCTGATGTTTTTTGGAATTAAATGTGGTTCGATATACTTAAGGATACCCTCTTTTCCTTCAGTTCAGCTACTTGTCTAACTATATGTGCTTGACTGTGAATTTCTGATCATTGAAACAATCTTTTAAGCAAAAGTTAGAAACGTGTTTGTCACTTTATATACTCTGTACGCACAAGTATCTATGCTAGTTTTCTGGATTAAAAGAAATAAAACTATTCTAACTAGTGAATGGAACATTGGAACTAGATTTACTTCTCTGTAATTTGATCAATTCATGACATTGGCTGAGTACACATCAAGTCATCTGTACTACATTATAAACCAAGAGAATATCTTTAACAACACTTGACAAGTTATAGGAACTGCCTCTTAAATATTTCCGAAGAACTAATAGAGTAGCGCAGTCGTATTTGGATCTATTTTTTCTTTTGTATGTTAAATATGATAGAAGTACACCAAATTGGTGTGATTTACAAAAGAAATCACAAAAGATTCAGATATGGTTGTATGAATCTTTTGAAAATCCTACACTATTTCATTATAGATATCCTTGTATGTCCTTTTCTTACTTGAGCCGAGGATCTACCGGAAAGAGCCTCTCTACCTTCACAAGTTAGGGGTAAGGCTGTGTTGTTGTTGTTGTTATAGATAGACTTGTAAGTGCACATAATGATGAGGACTAATTTTGCCATGAAACTGCCATCAGATTTCAGCTTCACAGAAATTTGGACGGTTTATGATTTATGTACATGCCAAGGGGATGATAGTGGATGATGAGTATGTCATTTTAGGATCTGCCAATATTAACCAAAGATCTATGGCTGGTTCAAGAGACACAGAGATAGCTATGGGTGCATATCAACCTCATCACACTTGGGCTATGAAGAAAAGGCATCCACATGGCCAGGTCTGTGAATCTCCTTCCCCTAATAAAGCAAACTAGAACATTTTCATTTTGATCAAAACTATCAAATCTTAATCAATAGCAGGAAATTTTTTGTTAATCATGCTACCCTGTCTATAAAAGGATCTTCTTGACAACTACAACTACATGAAGAGGGGGATAGATCTTCTATTTGATGTGTTGAACTGAAATCAGTATTTTCAACACTGAACTTAGATATTGATGTGAAAAAAAATCAGTAACATTGCAATAAATATTACCTTCTAAACACCTAAATGCTGAAATCACATTTGAATTCCGGATCCGCCTTTGGCTGCAGGTATATGGTTATAGAATGTCTCTATGGGCAGAGCACATGGGCAAGTTAGACGATACCTTCACAAAGCCAGAAAGTTTGAACTGCGTGAAGCATGTAAATGAGGTTGCTGAAGATAACTGGAATAGATTTACAGCTGACGAATTCAAACCTTTACAAGGTCATCTTCTCAAGTATCCAGTCCAAGTTGGTACTGATGGGAAAGTAAGTTCCTTGCCTGGTCATGAATATTTTCCTGATGTTGGTGGTAAAATACTAGGAGCTCGAACCAATCTTCCTGATGCTTTAACCACATAACTCTTCCCGTCTTCCGGTTTTGTAATGCCTGTAAATTAAACCAATTTCTTATAGAATTGGTGAGAATAATTATCAGAATTCCAACTCAGTGAGCAAGAACTATATCATCTTGGTTGCTGTCGAAGTTGTGCATCGTGTTCACTAATGTTATACCATTCTTTGTTGTATTAATCATGTAATAAATATCTTGTTCATGATGATCTCAAGAATCTCTCCAAATGTACAGTTAACTTTAAAGATATATAATTTCAACAGATGCAGAGTGAAAATTTTCGGCCATTTGTTGTTATCTAATTTCTGTCTCTTCTATAATTCTATTCTACTATGAGAAAGATATTTTTATTCTTTGGTTTCATTGCTGTGATCATATTTCCTGTGAATACGGGCTAGTTCATACAGGTTAGGAGATACTATGTTGCTCGGATTCTCCAAAAAGGCTCTACTTTTGGATGATTTGGCAACATTTTTGAAGAGTCTGAGCAACTTAAACGGTATGTTGTTTACCATCAGGAGAAAGGTTGAACTTTTTGATGTTACAAAAGCAATATTACAGTCCAAAAAAGCTGGTATTAATCACAAAATGACATTACATGGATAAATATGCAACTTTAATTTCCTGAGTTTTCATTACACCTCAAAAAGAGAAGGGCAATACTAAAAGGAAAATGTTGAAATTGATGGGAACTCAAATCAACTTTTACATAACAGAGAGGTGAGAAAATTAGTTAACAGTAACTTTGCCAACCATTCCAGCTCCCTGGTGAGGTGCACAGTAGAAAGTGTAAGTTCCTTTCTCACTCAAAGTGACACTGTATGTCTCTCCTGCTGCATTCAGAAGATCCTCTTCAGCCATGGAAATCTTACTTGCATCTACACCAGCTGGGATTTCATCCTCATCGAATACGACGTTGTGTGGGAACCCTGCATTGTTCTTGAATGTAATTTTCTCACCAGCGCTAACGCTGAAGTTTCCAGGAATAAAAGCAAGACTCCCATCATCACCACCAAGCAACACATCAAGTGCCATGGCATTGCTAGCAAGCATCGCGCTAACAGCGGTGGCAGCAACAACAGCACCGACATCTTTCAAAGACGCCTTCACGGTCAATCTGGCAGCTGGGGCAGCTGCCACCTTGGCGGATGCAGCGGTGCTAACTCTGGAAGATGAGGAAGCACCAGCCTTGAGGCCAGTGAAAGATGGAATAGCAACAGCAGCAGAGGTAACAGTGGCCATTTTGTTAATAGATATGATTGTTGTTGTTGTTGCTTTTGTGATTGAAAATTTGGAATCAAGAAAAGGGGAGTAGGGGTTGATGGGGTTTTAATATGTGAGGTTGTGGATAGAGTAGTGAAGGAAGAGGTTGATTCTTTGTATAAATGAGTGGTGTATACTGTGATCAAAGGATGGACAGTTATCTGCTGTGAAAGAATGCTATTGGTTGATATGGATTATATATCCTATGACGTGTATATGTTTATCTAAAGATGGAAATTGAAGGGCTACAATTATATTGAATCACAAAAAGTTTAAACTAGTACAAGACTGAAAATAAAAATCTCAATACGTAGATTTTCCATTATGTGGCTCTATAGAAGGTCACAATTCTTTATTTTTTTCCCTTTGAGAGATGCAGACATGTAATTTTTGATAGGTTTAAGATGCGTTTTCGACTTGAATTATATATCTATAGTTAAAAGAAGTTTAATTATGTTAATGGAAAATACTCAAATGTCAATATCGGTTATTGTGTGGTATGGAATGAGACACGATTAACTTAACCATAGCTCACAAAAGGAGATATTTCAAAACAAATATAACTTAACTTGTACACACTAGTAAGTAAAAATATCTACAGTATAAGTGTAAATTTATCGATTATGGAGTAGTACATTACTTGCATTTTCCCCTCAATTAATCTAAAAATCCTTTAACACTATGAACACAAAATATCTCGTGTTAGCAAAAGAAAGGGTGTGATGCATATAAGCAACACTACCCTAATGTAAGCACTAATGATTGCTTCTACGATTCAAACTTCTGACCTAAAGATGGAGACAACTACATTATTTAATATGGAGTCTTTACATGAAGAGTGGACTAACCTGCAAAGATCCACAAATTTGATGTTCCATGCATTGACATAGAATAAGCCATAAACATTAGGAAATGGAAACTCATATATATATTTATGCTTCTTGTAGGGTACTCTAATGTACTACCCTTATTTCTGTTGTACTGCAATTGTACTAAGTAGTTTTTGGTACAAGCCTCAAGGCCTATTCCATCTAATTCTGCTTTACAACTCTAATTCAAAATATCTTCACATGTGAAGTGCATATCTTGAGTGAAGGTTTCATACTTAAGTATACACAGAGCAACAGAAAATGAAAACCCCCAAATATTAAACACAAAACAGAAGATTTAATATAAGGATCTTTCCTTTTTTATGTCTATATTGTTAGTACAAACGCTAAGTGACTTCTGCCCACATGATAACTCTTGGTGAACAGCATTATGCCGTTACCCAATGCTAATGGAAAGTAAAATAGTCGAGGTGTACTCTCAAGTTGCCCCGTTATATATGTAATAAGATCATCCTGAGTTATCTGAATGATTGATCTAAGAGGGAAGATCGCCATTCAGAGAGTAGTAGTGATGACAAATGAGGAGACTCTAGCCCAAGTTCCATAACTTCTGAAGACCAGGGTAGGAGGAGAAATTAGAAGCAATGACTCGAGATAACGACTATAGCAATGTCTCCAAACACCGTGAACACTTCAAGAATGTAGCCTTCAGCTACACTCACACAATAGTGTGTCCTCCATGTCTTATATCAACACATACAGTTTTGAATGTCTAAGATGTACAAATGCCTTATAAATGTTCTCATGATGTTTACATATCCTAAAGATAACATTTATCTAAATGCTTTCATAATTGCTTATAGAAGATGCTTTCACTTACAATCGAGATTTACAAATGATGCAAAAGATAACATTTATATTGGCCCATGAGCCCAACGGCTAGATAGTCAAGCCACCCCCACTAAAATGGGGCAGAGGTGCTCAATTGAGTCTCCCGCTTAACCAGGACAAGAGACTCAAAGATAGTGTTATATACAGAACAACATCAATCCATGCGGCAATTGTGCACAGATCAAATCATGAACTAGACAGAAGCAACTGCCAACTTAATGGGATTTAACTGTTGTACAATCCTATGGACAAATGAGAGACAGATGAGAATGGCATATTCTCTCTACTCTCTTCAACATAAGATGAACTAGGTATAAATCAGCTTATCTTCCTTCTACGGTAACAGTAAGGATGAGCTTAGTGCAAAGGACCATTAACCTCACTGCAGAGGCGAATTCAAGTCTAAGTTTGTGGGTTCCTACAATGTCCTCAAGTAAATATACAATAATAGTTCAAATATTTATCGATATCTAGTGAAATCGTAATACATATAGAGAGCTTGTGCAGAAGCTACTGTGTTCACTTGATGAACCCCTAGGTTCCCATTTAGATCCGCCCCTAAACCTCAGGCCAAGTCACCTAAGTGGTAAGTAGGAAAAGCCACTATCTGACCTTCAAATGAAGTGCCAGCAACACACTTCCTTCAATCAAAACCAAAATCAAGCAAGGTTCCATTCTGGATAAGTAGCTTATCCAAAAGATTCCCTAATATAACCAACTGGCTTACATCGCATCGCCCGTCATGCTCACTGGCTTGCTTGTAAAAGTAAAACAATAAATTCCAGCTCAAAAGGTTGACAGCCCTTGAATCTAGAGCTGCTTTTCATTCCAACCAAGTTACTACTCGATTTCCCAAGTTCACAACAGGCATATAATGTCAAGATGAACCAGCAAAAAAACATAAACTCTGGCATGATAGTACAGGGGTGCAAAAACGCTTTGCTTTGTTCAATAAAGCCAAAAGGGAAGAAAGGGGTAGGAACAATCTAGTTTAGGAAGGGCACTGAAGATATCATGGAGCTAGTTTCTCTCATTTCTGACTCTTATAGGGGCACTGAAGTAACCATCTCTGTTACTTCCCCCCCTATGGACCACCTTATTCACCCAAACCAACCATAGTGTATAAAAATATGAAAATAAAAAGGAATTTGCCGAGTTAGTAAGCACATGAAAACAAAAGCGAAAAAGTGGTTGGCATTTTGACATCCTAGCCCCAAACGAAGCAGCATAGAGAGGATATCCTTCAGTGAGATTGTGATTAGAAAATATTGAATAAATTCATCACATATATAGAACCCAGCAGCACAAACGTATACGCAAACATCAATAAGCACAGGCACTTATCCAAACAAATTCCATAATGGAAATCACAAGATTCAAGACCCAACCAAGATAAGACATACCAGTATGCATATTCAATTATTAACAGTCATAACTCATATAAACAGGGTATACTTGTTATTTACAGTCATGTGATTAGAGAAACTGCCTAATAGAAGCAAGGGAATGTATAACACTCTAATTTTTACACATCCTTCTATCAGACCTTAAAAAAGTGGAAAGACGTCATCATTGTCATCATCCATATCAAAATACTTGAAGCCAATATCATTGTCTGGACTTGGATTGAAGTCGGGACTCACGTAGCATTTCATCTCATGAAACAGGTTCAAATTATCCACAAGCTTGTGAAATACATTGCATCCACAACACTGCCAAAACAAGAAACCAAGTAAATTAGCTTATATGCCAAGCAGGATAGAATGGTAAGCATTTGGCAGTTTATCCTCCGACAAAGATAAGAGATTCCATTAAAGCGGCAAGTCCCAGGCATATTGTATGGACATTTTGTCGCACAAATTACATAATATTATAAATAGCCACCCCAGCTATTACCCAACCCCCGGAGAGTTTATCAACAAATGCAAATCTTTGGTCTCATCCTCGATATTGAAATATATAAGACCAATGCGATGATTCAAAATCTCATTTGATCCCTCGCCCTAAAAAGTTATATTTCTCAATAAATTTGGTTGATTAGGGTAAAATTGCATCCCTTAGGAAACAAGTCCTCTTTACTTTTCTCTAGAAAGTTCCTTACCAAGTCCTCATTACTTTTTTCTAGAAAGATCCTTTCTTACTTCTAAGGGTAGCATTTGTCTTCTATTTTTCAATAAACATATAAAATAATAAGCTACATAAGAAAGGGTCACTAATTCATTCTTTCATCAACCAATGTAACTTGTAAGGTTCTTGTTAGTAAAGTACCTGGACAAAAACAGTGCCATCAGTATAGGCATGAGGATTGATGGCACGAGTAGTTCGTTGGCCACAGACGTTGCAAGTAAAGGCCACACGCATACGCCTTCGTGGAGATTTAGTAAAGAGAGACCAAGGGAAGGTGGAAATCTGGTCAGTATTGGATTCAGAATCAGAACCAGCAGGCACAGGTGGCCCCTCCATACCCGAGCCAGTAGTCCAGCCTCTTACATTAGCTGCACTAAGGACCAAACCCATAGCTGCATCCTGGTAAAAATCCCCAAAAGACACACTGATCAGAACCCCAAATTCACCCCAATATAGTTAAAAACCAACAATTTAAACGAAGAAAGAACTCAATATTGAGGATGATAACTCAAAATCCAGCACAATCCACCAACTAGAATCCCAAATCACCACAACTTCCTGGAAAACTCAACAATTAAACAAAAAGAACGAAACCAACTTTAAAGTGAAAAATCAAAACTACTCTTGCACCCATCAATCAGAACCCCAAATTCACCATATTTTTGAGGAAACCCAACAATTCAATCAATGAAACCAAAGTATATTCGAGATGTGATGTTTCAGAATTACCTTAAATAAGTAAACCTACCAGTCAAAACCCCAAAATCAACCAAAATTCGTCAGAACCCAACAATAAAATCAAAGAAAATACAATTTAAGCAACTTCGAGGTTGATTATTCAAAAATACCCCTAAATAAAGTAGACCCACAAATGAAAACCTCAAATCACCATAATTTTATGGAAACCTAACAATCAAATAAAAAAAAAATTGAACTTTGAGGTCAATGAATCAAAAATACCTCTAGACAGAACAGACCCACAAATCAAAACCTCAAAAATCACCATAATATCATGGAAACACAACAATCAAATCAAAGAAAAATATCAACTTTATGCTCGATCAATCAAAAATACCTTGGAGAGAGTAGGATTGTTGAAGATGGGAACGATACTTGTGCCTTCATTTCCGTCAGATTGAAGATCGGGTTCATTTCCATTATCTGAAAAAACAAAAACAAAAACAAAAAGATTAGCATTAGAATCAATAAATGCTTGAAAAAAAACTATGAGAAAAATGATTGAATACTCCATACTTTTGCGTGAAACTGAAAACTTGACAAATTTACGAGAGGAAAGATGTTTTGATTTAGGAGCAAAAACGGATAGAGAAGGGGCAGTTGTGGCAGAAGACGTCAAAGTTTCCATGGTTATCAGTGAAGCTTTGCAGATTTTTATTGACTTTGTAATGTAAGGAAGATGAAACAAAGAAAAAATTGAGACTCAATATATATATACGGTTGCCTTTGCCGATTTTACCGTGTAAAATCTCTTGCTGTCTTGAACAAAATTCGACGGTTAGGACACGTCAGTAACTCAGTTGATTGGTTATTTATACAACGTTAGTAAGAATTAAATCTCGGATGTTTGGTTATAATTTGAATGTCTTGGACCGTTGATTTAATCTTTTGCATATATATCTTATATATATATATATAAATATTTAGTTTAAAGGTTCGGGTGAATAGCCTTTTGTCTCTCTAGATTTGTAGTTGCTTGTTGGTAAAGGTTCGATTTTTACCATATAATTCTCTTCTATATTTCTCCTGCCTCCAATTTAAAAATAAAATCGCAATCCTACTCCTTTAAGAGGATACATTTGTTTTTCAATCTTACATTTTTCATATGACAGGTTCTTTTTTTCATTGTTTCTAGCATGAATTTTTTGCTAATGTATTTGTTTTAATTAAGTGGCTATTGAAAATAGACTCTCTACTTTCATACATGATAGCCTCGTTAAAGCCATGAGTGCATGATTAGATATTTAAAGGCGCAGTACACTGAACTTAAGCTAAACTCTACCAATTGTTAGTTGGAACTTCCTTAATTATGTCATTAATCATAATTATGTGGAAACAACTTGACTTCTTTAGGAAAATTTCCACATTTTGGGCCCAAGCCCACATAGAACTGGACTTCAATAGAAAAGGCTTGGACCAGTTATGGATCTGTTAGTGAAATGTTCATTTCCTTTTAAATGATGCAAGTGTATATACTATAGATATTCACATTTGATCATAAATGGCATACATACTGTATTTTCATAAATATTATTGTACGATCCCTTTCCAAATCTCACTCATAGAGTTACACCAGATCTATTTTTGTTTGTTGTTTATTGTTTATATGTACGAGCAAAAATGCATCAGATATAATTGATTGATAAAATGATCTTTTGTTTTATCAAGAGAACATTGGAATTCCATTGATAATGAAGAATTTTCGCCATCCTTCCTTTTAGAATGGTATAGGTTCAAGATCTAAGTGGTTCTATCAGAGCGGAACTATTGTTCTTAAAAAATGACTCGATATGACCTATTCGTTGAAATAAGTTATCACCTTACGATGTTGATAACCAAATCTCTAATATAATTAAGCCCCTATCATGAAATCAAGAACCAAATCTCTATTTAAGATTTGGAAAATGAAGCTACTCATTTAAAGTTTTTAATAATTCTTATCTTAATTAAACTATTCTTTGACACTATGTACCGTTCATGCTTAATTTTAAATTAATATCAATTTGACCATTCACTTGCCCCTTTTATTCTATTCAAAATGAGAAAGAACAACCATACCCTCCCAAATTTTATATTTATTCTTTCTCTATTGTGTATTCTTCTCATTGGTAGTAGTTTTTTTGTATTTAAAAAAAGACCACCATGATGTATTATGAACAAACATTTAATTATGTACCTACTTTTTTGTATGTGTTATAATAAAATAATAATCGTATAAAATAGTTTGATGAAATATTAGTGTACA
Organism: Solanum verrucosum; assembly: GCF_900185275.1. Lineage (NCBI taxonomy): Eukaryota > Viridiplantae > Streptophyta > Magnoliopsida > Solanales > Solanaceae > Solanum > Solanum verrucosum. The sequence goes on along the minus strand of NW_026020144.1, from coordinate 856,132 downwards.
AGAAGATATACTGCTATATGATATCACCAAGTCCAATCATGATTCACCATAGATTTCAAAAAGAAATTAATATAGTTTTAAAAGGATTAGTATTTGATGATGAAAGAAAGTCAAAATGTTGGTTTTCCACTAACGTAATTAACATGATTAGAATGTGTCAAATAAAATTTAAAAAGAAAAAGTTGTTCATTCTTTATTAATGGTCTTTCTTAAGAATTATCTGAACGTGTCAATTCTCTCAATTCGACTATTTTTACTGTTCATATTAATAAAATAACGTGACACACATAGCACACACATTTTTTTCTTGACATACTCCATGACTCGTCATTTATTTAATACTCATTTATCAATAATTGACTTTGTCAATTTCAAAGTTAAATTGAATTAGATTAAATTATAAGTAAAAGCTAAATTAACATACTTAGATGTTAAAAGTATAGTAAATTCTTGTTTTTCCTATGGTGAAATAATAAATGTTATTCCTTCTATTACATTTTATTGCATTTTGAGCTTTTATATCGAGAAAATCATAAAATGTCAATCCCTCCATCTTAATTCATATCGAACAAATCAATTTTTTTAACAACTTTAATATATATATAAAAAAAAATAAAAAATTATGGTCAAAATTAACAATTTTGATTCTCAAAATAATACCGTATAAATTGAGACCAAAAATATGTTTATGAGCTGCATCTTTTCGAAATAGTAAAGGTGAAACTAGATAGAAAGAATATTTTCTTGATTTTTAATAAAGTGATGAATATTTAATTTGTGGTTGTTGTAGAAATGACAGATATTATGAGAATATATAAATTTAAAGTAGGGTTCACTTTATTCATTGGATTCGTCGTCATTTAGATAGGTAGTTTCTTCCAATAATTTAGGAGGGAATCTCACCTTCTTTGTCTCCTAGCATTATTAGCTCAATATAAATATAATCGGACTTTAATATAATTTTTATTTCTATTTCATAATTTTTTATTTCAATCTTTTTTATTTATCATTAACGAACATGCTTTTATGATCACATAAAATATTATCATAAAAAAAATGAAGGGAATGTACTGAAAATCACAAGTATGTGTTCAATATATACATTATGTTGAATAATATAGTTCGAATCTCAAAGAATATTTTCGAAATATGAAAAACTAAATGAATTGTGATAGAGCAAGTGGTGAGACTAATTTATAGGCCACAATTTCAGTTCTTTTGAAGAGTTCAAAAGAATCAATGTACCTCGAGTTCAACTTGCTCTTTTATTGAGTCTCAAGGTTCATTTCATGAGAGAATATAATATATCCTTCATAAATTGTAAATCATAAACTAATATATACGAATAGTTTTACTTTACTATGTTTGTTGTATCGACCCAAAAATGTACTTTCTATCATATTCTGATTAAGGTGTGATGGGCATATCCAAATCCCATGGCCTACTTGCGCAATTGATGGGCGGTGATGCGTGGTCTATAACGCGGGAAAAAATGCTTATCGAGTATAAATAGTCTTATTTTTTGATTCATTTTTAAATATTTTGAATTCTTATGAGTTTAATTTGAGAAATTTCAAGCAAGGATTTCATATACAAATTTTTTGGGGGAGTGGATTAATTAAATATAACTTTGAAATTTATATCTTTTTTTTTTTAATTCTTTGAAATTTATATCATGAATTTAACTTCTTCTTTTTTTCATTTTTTTACCTGATGTCCGGAGTCTATGTAGGAGTTCCAAATAAATTCAGATCGCGTCTATTTGGTGGCTGCACTCCCAATTGAATTTTTTTCATACCCATATTCAAACTCAATCAAAACTCTCATTAAGTGTGAAATAGCCTTATCATTGCACGACCACTCATTTTGGTATATCATGAATTTAAGTTGATATTAATCATTCGAACATAAAATTCAATAGATGAAATTGGATTATTTAGACATAAAATATAACTACAAGCAAATCCAATTGGCAAATCCTTGCTTTTCTTATGAGACAAAAAAGAAACTACATGCTGATTGGCAAATAAATTACCAAACAACGACAAAATTAGAAGAAAAAAATAAAATTACAACCACCATGCTAATTTAAGCCTAATTAATCATTAGCTTGGATAAGCATAAGCAAGGTGAGTAACAATGGCGGATGTATTAAATCCATTGAAATTTGATCCAGCAGCTTTTGTATAAGCACCCATATTAGGAAAAACCAGCCAGTCATTAACCTGTAGCTCCGGTAACTGGTAATCCCTTAACACGGTATCCAGTGCATCACAGGTGGGCCCGAATACAGTCGACGGAAACGTTTTCGACCCCCCGCAGTTGAGGTTGTTACGATTCGACATGCACGCTAATGGCGTCGCCGTCACCGTAGCATGGTCGTAAAGTACACAGTTCATCGATCCGTATAACCCATCGTTGATCCAGTATTCTTTTAATTCACCTCTGACTCTTTTGCCGATGATGGTTGTTGCTAAAGTGAACGCCGTTTCTGCGAAGAAACGACCCGGTTCAGCGATGATTGTTAGCTCCGGGGAGTTCTGGAAGTGGGTTTCCAGAGCTGATTTCACGGCGGGAGCAGCGGAGGTGAATTGGTGGCCGGAGGTAAATCCGCCGCCGACGTCGAGTACCATCATTTTTGGCATTCCGAGTTGAGTTGCTGTTTCGAAAACTTGTTTCGCTGCGGCTATGGCTCCTAGATAAGCGTTGGAATCGGCGTCTCCGCTGCCGATATGGAAGGAAACGCCGGAGACGGTGAGTCTAGCGGCTTGAGCTGTACGGAGGAGCGGCTCGATTTCCTCCGGTAATGCGCCGTATTTTGGACCCATTGGGCATCTGGCGTTGCCGTCGTTCATGGGTTTGATTCGAAGCAAAAGCTCGCATTTCGGGTGATGTTTACGGATCTTGTAAACTTCATCCTCGGAATCGTAAGTTGTGAGATTAACCCCAATTTTCTCTGCGAAAATGATATCGGATTCCGGCTTACAAGGGTTAGCGAAAACAATCCGGTCCGGCGAGATACCAAGAGACAAAACATACTCAATTTCAGCACGGCTAGCACAATCAAAATTGGAACCCATAGCAGACAACATGGAGAGAAATGAAGGTTCAGGGTTACATTTCACAGCATAAAACGGACGAATATTTGGTAAAGCAGAGTTCCATTGTTCCATAAGGGAAACAACTTCACCCAAATCTAGAACATAAAAGGGTTGTTTATCGTCCGGTAATTTCTGGGTTATGATTGAAACCATGAAATCCTGAAGGGCATCTTTTGACAGAGGAACAACTTTTCTGGTATGGCCGTTCTCCGCCGCTGCTACAACCGGAGCTCCGCCGATTGTGGACTGAAGAATGGCCGCCGGATTCAAACCGGAAACAATGACTGTTTGGCCGGCCATCCAAAGAGAAGAAGGAATCAAAGGGAAACAAAGAAAAAAGGGACCGAAATATATTTTGTGTGTTTTTCTCTGTTCCCTTTGAGACGGGAAACCTCAAATAATGTTAACCATAATATATAGAGGAAAAAAAGAGAGAAAAATGTCTAATTTATTATTTTATTTTAAGAAAAAAAATAATACTCCCTCCGTCCCTTTTTAGTTGTCCACTTTAGAAATGACACACAGATTAAGGCAACAATGATTAGCACAGTGAAGTTACAATTTTACCCTTATGACAACTTTTCACTTCAAAATTACAACCACTTATTTGAATTAAAGTGAAATAAATTGGAGGGAAACAACATACACTTTTACAATTTTCAAGAAGTGTAAATAAGGGTATAATAGGAAAAAATTTGTTGTCCTTTCTTGATTTGTCAAAATGGACAACTAAATAGGGACAACCAAAAAAGGAAATATGGACAAGTAAATAGGGACGGAGGGAGTAGTTGTTAAAGGGGTAGGTGGTCAACGAAATTAAATTTAATTAATAACCATTTATATTAATAAAATCATAAAGTGTGTACTTTTTGGTATGTCAATTCAAATCAAATCTATATTGCATGATTTTTTTTTCTATTATATTATATCAAATACATAAAATAAATTATTACTTATATGTTTATTAGTTACGAAATTTTTTAAAATTATAAATTAAATATCATATTAATTTTATATATTAATAATTTACGTCCTAATCAGTACTAAACATAATGTTATATATAGAGAATGTATACTTGCGTAATTCAACTGCAAGCCATGAAGCCAACTTCCAAACAATTCGTTGGTACATATTATAGGACCACAAAATAAAAACATCGCAAAAGTCCAAATTGTCATATTATATGCTAGATTCCAATTATTCTTTTGGGTGTAAATATCAGCCGGAGAAAGTGATTCCTGTTGGATTTTTATTTTTTTTACATTATTCAAACTGAAATTTTTAATTAAAAGTGAAAAATTTATATATCCCTTTATATCGACTTAATAAATAATCATTTGTATAATGTATTTGCAATAAATTGTATTTTTTTTAAATTGATGTCTACTATTTATCATATTAATAAACTTGTATTATAATAATTAATAAATGACATTCTAACATCAAATTGCTTGATTTAAAGTATAGAATGTATAGATTATTATTATTATTATTATTATTATTATTGTTATTGTTGTTGTTATTGTGTGGTTTATACAGAATTAAAGTTGCAATCTAGTGCTTGTAATTTCACTTGTACATAACACTAATACTATTAAATTTGTCTATTAATTTATCTTCTCTTTCACAATTACGATTATTAGTCCAACCTTCTAGTATATTTACGACTAATAGTCAACTAATTTATATTCACACCATATAATTTATATGTTATTTAGAATCTCGACTAATTTGTGTTCCTTGTAGATTTATCCAATTATAAGGAATTACAACCGATTAACTTGATTTACATCATAAATCAATTATGAAGAAGTTCAACGCCCCTTATCAACAAAGACTTAACTCTCAAATTATTGCATGTAAAACTTCTACTTATTATGAGGTCACACTCAAAGAGTTCACTCTCCCAACTCAAAGTATTTGGGCAATAAAAATTTGTTTTTATAGAGTGTTTATGTCAAGTCAATATATACATGTCACGTGTTTGAATATATTATTCTAAACTTAATCATAATAATTTATATATATTCAAAATTTCAATAAATATTCTTTCTATCCCAAATTTATATGACAACGGACTTTTCTTTTTAACTAGTCAAAAATAAAATAGCATATTTCTTTATTTGACAAATATTTAATACTTAATATTAACGTTATTTTACACATATTGACTCTTATTTATCTGATGAAAAGTCCACAAAAATATACTTTTCTATTTAAAAGAGATAATGCATGATTAATTTGTGGTAGTGGGTCTTTCAACTTTATTCTAATTCTTTTTTTCAATTTCAGATCTCGAGGTAAATAATGAAACGAGCACATGAAAAATGTGAATCTTGGTGGTCTCAAGGCACTTTGTTGTCGTTAATGAATATATTCTGTTTAACTAAGTTTTAATATTTTTTTTAAAGAAGTTAATATATTCTGTTTAACTAAGTTTAAAAAAAAAATTAAAAAGTATTTTATAAGATTTAATATATCGGGCCAACAAATAAAATATATATTTTTCAGTAACACTAGAAATAACTTTTAGCAGGAAAATGTTACAAATTCATGTTGTTGTTCTTTTAATGGTATTAGTAGAAAATTATATTCTTCTTTAAGATAAAAGTCTTATCATAAATTTATGACCAAATAATTCCTTATTAATAATTTAACACATATATATTTCAATTATATGCAAAAGTACTTTTTTAAAAATATTGATCAAATAAAATATGCTTATTAAATATTTTTAAAAAGTCAAATGAATTAGTCAAAACTACTTCTTAAAATATAATTCCTTTTACAAAATACATATAAAAACAAATAAATTTTACTGTAAGAAAGCTACAATAAAGAAGTTTTGGAAATTACTAAGTAAACTCCTAATATTAAGAAGGACTAAGTATCGTGCCCATAATAAACGTCATGAATCTCTTTGGATACAAAGTCATTTTTATTATGGAGTATTTTACTCTCAATATAGAATTTTTCAACGTAAATTTAAATTTAGTTGGAATTCAATATCAGATAAAAACGTAAGGAGATCAAATACCAGATGAAACCAAAAAACAAATACATATACACCCCTTTTCAAGGTTTCCAACAGTCAACTTTTTCAAGTCTCACCAACCATTTACCAAATGTACCAACAAGTCAACAACCCCTTTGGCTTTGATCAAATTTGGCTTGTGGTTTTTTTTTTTTTTTTTTTTTTTTACTTTTTATTATTGCATGCTAGATCTGATTTACTAAATAGTAAAATAAAAGAATTGCACATTATCATATTATTGCTACATGACCTAATTTGTCAGATCATTTTTACAGTCTCACAAAAATAGATAGTGTGCATAATGTTTTCCTTATAATATATCATCCAAGTATATATAATTATCGTTTTATATAGTTTTCATTGAACATCTCACCTTACTAATATTTCGTTAATAGAAAATAAGGGTAAAAGTAAAATAACTCTTTTTTTATTTTAAAATGTCGAATATTGTTGAGATAAATTTAGTTTGCTAACAAGACAAAATACAACTATATATAAAATATAAATAAGATGTAGTAGAATGGAAACTAGACAAATTATATGTCCACGTATTAAAACATAAAAAGCGTTAGCATCAAGTGACACTGCTTTAATTTATTCTCGAGTTATATGCAACAAAGATTTTTTAAATTTTTTTATTGGTAATCTATGCAACAAAGATTTTGTAATAAATTAGTGAAGAAGCAATTATAACAATAAAATAAATTCAATGTATACAATTATTTTTTCATGTTTATAGCTATTGTTGGCTACTATATTATTTGTTATCGCTATTGTATTCGACTTTTGTTTTTTATTTTTAGCATGTCTTCTTTGTGACTATTGTATTTTCTTGCTATACTTGATCTTATTACATTGCTTTATTTAAACCGAAAATTTATCAAAAACAAACTATTTTCCTTCTTAAGATACAATATAAGACTATATATATATACACCACCCTCCTTTGCAAAACTATATTGCGTATATTCTTATTGTACTTAAACACATGTCATCATATAATCAATTGCTTGTGTAAAATAAAGTGTATAAAATTATGCTATAAAAGTCAAACTCGTCCTAATATTTCATTACATCACAAGCCTTACAAGTAAGTTCTTTTTGTTTATTCAATTTTTTTTTGTTTTTTTGCTACTTGGATTTTAATAGAAAATATATACAAATTTCTCTAAATAATGTCGTGTTAGACGTGGGGATAAATATGAGTGTCATTTAATTATAATATAATTTTATAAATGTCTTTGGATGACTAAACAGACCTAACTATTTCACATGCAAGCAAATTAGGTGAGTGTACGAGAATATTATTAGAAAATTAGAAATTTGACTTGGCCTTTTTATGTTGAATTATTTGTGGAGGGTCCACATTAACGTGGTTCCAATAAAGTAGCAGGTTATAGCATGGTCCTTTTTTAATTTTTTCTTCATACAAAGAATCGAATCGCTCCGAGTTTTGATGGACAGAATTATGCAGTTTGTTCAAAAACCACTAATATATTACTATATATAATAAGTGGAAATATCTACTACTTAGCACATGACAAGTGTTGGATGATATGTACTTCATAGTGTTGTACATTTTTCTTTTATGGTTGTACCTTTAAAATTTATATTATTGGACAATTTAACACCATTAATTACCTACTACTTTATTAGCCAAAAAGTTTGACCTTATTTGGGCCCATTTATTATTTATATGTTTTCAATTTTCAATATATGTTGTCTATCTAATTCTTTTTTCCAACCTTTTATTTTAAACTTCTTGAAATTTAATTACCTATTTATTACTCTCTATGCACTTTTAATTGTTATGATTTTCCTTTTAGAGTCAAACTATAAGAATTTTAACTAATATTTTACAATGTGTTTTTTCATCATATTCATAGGCAAAAATTACAATTTATAGTACTTTTTGTATAGATTATGCATATTTAATTTATTTTTTTAAATATCGAATTAATACAATCTGATTTAACTTTCAAAATTAGTCAAACGGACTTTCAAAAAGCGCAACATGACAAATACAAGTGGACGGAGAGAGTATATTTTAGCTACAAAATATATTAGAGGTACAACTTTTTAAAAAATTTAAATTTTTATTGCGTGGACTCTTGAAATCTTATCATTGTCATATGAATTTGAACAAATTATATATTATTAAAAGTTACATAAAAGATGCTATAAATCACAATAATTAGCAATTAAAAATATTTTTAAATCATATAAGAAATTTGATTGACTAATTGGAATAGAATAAGTAACATGTACTATTTGAAAATAACGTCAAAATTTCAAGAATTCACAGTAAATTAACAACTGGAAAAATTTATGATTATTCACGTGAATTGAAACATGAGTAACCTATATTATTCAAAACTAACGTAAAAATACTATAAATCACAACAATTTAATAACTTCAAATATATTTTTAAGAAAACATATAAAAAATCGATTGATCTTCAAATTCCATTTATATCACATAAATTAAAACAAAAAAAATTAATATTTTTTGGGCCCGTGCTGGCACGGGCACCAAATATCTATATATATGTGTCACAAATGGAAAAGTCCCAATCAAGGAAGCAACATATATCATTTACAAATGACTTAAAAAATATTAAAAATTACAATAATTATCAATTTAAAATATTTAAAAGCTATATAATACAATACGTTGACTCTCAGAATTCTATTAGACTCACATATATTGGGACAGAAAAAATAACACATATCATTTTAAAATTACCAAAAAAGTATTATAAATAATAATAATTAACAACTTAAAATATCTGAAAGACATTTTAAAAGGGTTAATTTTGTAATTTTATCCATATCACATAAATTAGGACAAAGTGACCAGTAATATACGTTATTTGAAAGTTACATAAAAATATCATAAATCACAATAATTAATAACTTAAAATAACATATATTGGGTCCATTTTAATTTGTTTGTCTTATTTTTTATATTTAAAAATTACGTAAAAATACTATAAATCATGATAATTGACAATATAAAATATGTTTTGAAAAAAATACAAAAAATTCCATTGATTCTTGAAGTGAATCTATCGTAAAAATACTATAAATCATGATAATTGACTATATAAAATATTTCAAAAATGTTGTATGTGGGTAATCTTATTATGCCTTAAATAACATCAAAGAAAGTACAGGTTTGTTATAAAAAAAAATTATTTCTTTATCCACGCAAACAATCGCTTCAAAAACTCAGTTATTAGCCCCAAAACATACCGTTTATATTATCATAGCACGGGTCACATTATCTAGTGTATGTATAAAAAGAAATCAAGAGCAACTAAGTGTTGGCAAGAGATTCATTCAAATATTATGCTTTTATCTATTTTTATATATGTATCTTGTTAAAGAGTCGCAATACAAAAGGGTATAATATAGTAAGTCTATAAGCCTCCTAATTTCAATATCAATGATTAATTTCACGCTGAATCTATAACTTATAAAACACACATAAAGATAACTTTATATATCGTTGTTTCAAAACTTTCATTATATAATTTCCCGTGAGTATTATTTAGTACCACCAATCAAATGTTGCTGTCAACCACATGAGTATTACTTTTTTCTCATACAACCAACGAAATACCACATAAGTTATTTTAAATTATTTTTTCCTAATCATCTCTCCAACCCAATATTAATTTTACAATTATTTGTATACAAACTAATTAATTTTCCTAATTACTTCAACCAAACAATTATAATCGAATGTTATTTTGGAATTGGACCGAACTGTCGCATGACATTTTGGTACATTAGTTAAGACCTACACGTGAATATGAAGCTTCCTATCACAACTTGTTCACAATTATTGCTGAAAAAAACGTTGAATTTTATCATATATTTAAAAAAAAAAATGGCCTTAATTTGTAGGGTAATGGGGTAGGTGAGAATACTATGTGGCGATTAGTGTTTTTGAAAGGAATAATTTCTAGTCTCCACAAGAAATATATGTTGATAAATTAATGGGGTAGGTAATTAATAGTTTTACGTGTCATAATTTTATGAACATACTATATTTGACGGTAAAAATTTACTGTATTCGATATTTATATCAAGTTAAGTATATAATATATTTTTGTATATAAATATTAAAATGTAATTATAATTAACCAGCATGTATTTTCACTTCACTAAATTGCTAATAATAATAAATCTATACAATTCGATGTAAACACCTGACGCAAATCGTGTTTAGAGAGGAAAACTTCTAGTTTTCACAAGAAACACACCTTGCTAAATTAAAGGGGTAGGTAACAGTTTTGACGTGCCATAATTAAACACATTATGTTTATCTAGAATATGTTTTTGTTGTCCTCCTAACTGAACTTAATTAAATGCATTTCAAGATCTGCCAAATGACATAGTAAGTGATATCGTAGAAGCATAGAACTCTTAATAAAAAGTCGAGAAAATGTTGAAAATACCTCTAAACTTAACGAGTATTTAGGGGTGTATCCCACTCATGTGACATGATTAAGAGTGTATTTAAGTTTAATTAGTCAAGTAAGAATGTATTTTTAAGGCTGTCAACAATTAGAAGATGAAATTAATAATTTTGAAAGTGATTTCAATACATTTTTTTTAATAGTAGTTGTACATTTGTGTTTTACTTTCTTCTAGAAGTGAAGCAAAAACACGTGATAATGTGAACCAACCAACGGGCTATCTTCTTCCGCTTGGTCTTTTTTGTTGCGTTAATAAGGTCTTAGTCGATATGGATATTTTGGATTGGTCGCAATAAATGTTAATAAAAAATTTAGAGTTATCACAATTATATTCACCGTCTTGCCTGCTTTCAATTGATGACTAAATTTGATTTGGTAAGCAGTTAGCATAATGAGAATAGTATGGAATTTGTTTTTGATAGTCTTGAAAATAACAATAAGATATTAATTTGTTCAAAGCTAATATTCATGAATCATGACTTTGATAAAAATTAAAAATCATAATTTTCTGGTCAAGCTGCCACAATATTCCAATACATGTCTTGAACATTTGCAACTTATCTTGAAAGTATTTCAACTCATATATCCAAAATTAAGATGTCAAACTTTAGGGGCGTTTTCGTTGTTTCCAGTAGATCTGACATGACGCAAATATGAATTAGCCGAATCAATTACTTTTATTTTCTTTCTCTTTTGCCTAGGATCTACGAAAGCAACTTCTTCTACCTTCACTAGATACGAAGAACAAGGTTATGTACCTATTATCCACCACTCTCCTCAGATTCCATTAATCGGATTATACTAGGTATGTTATTATTATCTCAAAAAGTTTCACAATACTTGCTCATTTGCAGTCGATATGATTCCGGGGAATAATTGATGCACTTAAAATACATTTAACATATGAGTTTTCCTATAATAAAGTCATGGGCTGTATACAGCCCAAATATTGCAATGGGCTAAACCTGTTTGGGCCTCTGAAAAGTCGAAATATAGCCCAAATTTGTGTAATAATGCCTCTATTCCTCGGTAATCGAAGCCCAAAGATCTATAAATTAGCCCATGCTTGACTAGCCAAGCAAATTAATGAACATTATTCTTGGACGAAGTGAACAAATACCCACTTTTGGATTTGGTAATAAAAATTAGGCAAATGACATAGTATAAGAAAGAAATTACTTCCTTTCCCTACTCTTTCATTAATTACCAAAAATCCCTTTTTTTAGTGTTTTTCGGATACATAATATAGCAGTGTGGATACTTAATATAGCAATGCGGATACTTTAATTAATAACGGGCGGGTACTTAAATTATTAAGTTGTTAGCAACACGGATACTTAATTAACGGGCGGATGCATAATATAACAGCGCTGATACTTTAATTAATAACGGGCGGATACTTAAATTATTAAGTAGTTAGCAGTACGGATACTTAATTAACGGGCGGATGCATAATATAGCAGCGCGGATACTTTAATTAATAACGGACGGATACTTAAACTAATAAAGTATCTGGTTAAGTTGAATTGGGGGAAAATAAGGGATTTTTGTATTTTAGTAAAAGAGTAGGGAAATATTGAGAATAGGTAAAGTAGCGTTGTGTATTTAAGTAATTTTTCCTTAAAAGTATGCGATTAAAGTTAAAAATTCGCATATAACTTTGAAAGTTTTTATTTGAAGTGTGGACTTGTGAAGGTTAAACATCAGACGTTTTTGCCTAAAATTTAGTATGACTAGTTGGGGAGTTGAAAAAAAATTCAACTTCAGATACGTTTAACTAAAATTTTGACCTTAACAAGATTTTAGATATATAATAGTTTGCAACGGTCAAGTTTAGATATTTTTATTGAAGCTATAGACTTGTCGACAAACTTCATACATATATGAGTGAAGGTGGCCTTGATGAGATCAAAATTCATACATATACGATTGAAGATGGCCTTGATGAGATCAAAATTCATACATATATGATTGAAGATGGCCTTGGCAAGGCCAAACTTTGAAATTGCAACCTTAACTATATCAAAATTCAAACATTTTTATCTGAACCTGAAATTTCACTCTCACAATATCTTCCAATAATTTTATACAACAAATCTAATACTTCATTTATTAGATTACTCAAATTTTTTATTCATAGGAAGAGTCTTAAATTTTATTTATGCAAGTATTTAAAGCACTATGAGTAATGATCTTTTTTCCAAAAAAAAAAGAAGAAGAATCAATCATATTTTCATTCTTCTTGGTGCCAACATCTACCCACAAAATCAAAAAACCATTTTTTTTCTGAAAAAATAAAAAATAAAATATAATTCTCTTAGAACTTTAATTCAACATTCAAATCTAACACCTACCATTTTACCACAAAGCAAGAACACCCCCCCCCCCCCTCTCCCCCCAAACCCACTAAACCAAAATCGATCAAAATCACATTTAATCCATACACCTTTTTTAAGATAAGTTACACATCAATAATCCAATGCATTATTAATTTCGAAAAGGACAAAATGTTGTGCACATGGCAGAAAATATCATGGAGATTGACGTAGAATTATTGCCTTACATGCAAATTTCCAACTAAACTTAGGTGGTGTTTTATGCTAATCTCGAGAAACAAATTCAAAATTTAAATTTTAATGAATTAGTCTTTAATATTTTTTGTTGTAGATCCATTATATTTAGTTTTGTAAGAAAATATATAGATACTCTTCTACACATTAGAAATATTGAATTTAGGTGAACCCAATATTATATCGCTCCATTCTGCCAATAATTTTATGCCATCTCTTAAATTATTAAAATACTTCTAAATAATTAGGTTGTTGACAAATGTTTGTATGTACACGTAGGTCTCACTTGTCTTTTTTTTATTATTATTTGATGCACAATATTTCAATACTTATGCCATACTTTGTCAGTTAGTTACTGTTGCTTGTACGAAATAGGTATTACCACGTTTTTTTATTATAATTAAATCTCAGTTTGGAGTAGTTAATTAAGCAATGGCATGAGTCATGACCATAGGTTTAATCTGTTCCACTAATCACTAATCTCATTTACTACGTCTCTTTTACCAAGAAAGTAGAGTACCCTTTAAATTACGTAAAATGTACACCGTTAATCTAATTAGTCATGTTATCATTTTCAAAAGGCCAAACACATACATAACCTTTCAAATTTGCCCTCATTTTTCATTTTGGCACTCCAACTTAGCCTTGTTCTATTTTAACCCTTAAACTCCATTTTTTCTTGTACCATTTAAACACTTATACTATTTTTTATGATTTGTTTTTATTTATGTTCTTCAATTGCAATTTCTTATTTTAAAGAAATAGATGTGTGCCTGTTTATTTTCGTAAAAAAAGTAAACATTCGCAAACGAACATAAAAGTTTTCAAACAATAATATTATTTTTTGATATTTCTCTGTATTTTTGCATGAAAATAAATTGACGGAAGTTCTTTGATTTTCTTTCTTAAACATTCAATTAAATTAAATAACACTACTTATTTATTTTTTCTTATCATCTAGGCTATCTAAATTTAACGCAAATACTCACTTTTAATTTTTAATATAAATCAATACGAATAAAAAAATCCATCTTCAAAAAGACTTGACTGACTTTGTTAATAACACTACTAAAAAAAGACTCTTGTTCATTACTAATAACACTACTAAACAATGTTAAAACTCGACTGACTTTGTTAGGTTGTCGGTGATTTTAAAGAAAGAAAATCAATACAATTTCGTCGGTTATTTTTCACACAAAAATACATAACACTCTTAAAAATAAACTATTATTTTTTAAAAAGAATTATTTTTTGTTAATTTTTAATTTTTTAATTAAAATTAACTGACACATGTCAATTTAAAATAAGAAGTTGCAATTGAAGAATATATATAAAAATAAAGAAATCATAAAAATAGTATTTTGTGTTAAAATGATACATAAAAAATGGAGTTTAAGGGTTAAAGAACAAAGCTAAGATAAAGTGTTAGAATGAAAAATGTGAACAAGTTAGAGGGGCTATATATGTGTTTGGCCTTTTCAAAAGATTTACGATTAATTTGGATATACGATATTAAAATATGATTTGAAATCAGATTTATATGAAATTGGAATTTTGTTTAGAAAGACACTCCTTCATTAAAAAAATATATTGTGTAGCTAGAATAAAAATATTTAATTATGTCAATTGACACTTTATGACTTCTACACAATTTTACTACTTTATACTGTCCATTTCTTTTAATTTTTCCTATTTCATCCTTAGATATTTGAATCTTTCATAAAATAAGTAAATGCTAATAAGGATATCATCATTTGTGTCCTAGGGCTAGAACAATGAGCTTCAGACTTAAACACTCGATAATATTTTCGATTCGTTTTTGCCTTGATGACAGAATTATCATGTACTTATATTAAATTACTAATGGAAAATAGCAAATAGTCAATAAAATAGTTAAAATACGTATAAACTAGGAGTATATATTATGTCCCAACAAAAAATGGTAGGTGAAAAATAAACAACAAGAAAAGCTCTTACCTTTGCTTGCAAATTGTTGTTAAGCTGTTTTCTCCCCTAAGGAAAGAATACGTGATTTCGACTGAATAATATAGGTTAGTCTATCAATTTTCAAAAGAGTAAGGGGAAAAATAATAATAATTAAGTTTGTTCCTTTACTAGCGATTTTATTCTTTGTTAAATTTTTGATCTAATATTATTTCTGTTGTTAAAAAAACAATCTTGTTTCTTTGATCCGTAACAAAATTTCATTCCGAGAGTACTGTAAAATAATATTTGAGTATATTTGAACCATTTTTCTTGATGAATTTAAATATATGAAATTCATTTTTTTTTTTCGAAGTTGAAGCTTTGTTGATAACAAAGAAAAATACTCTGTTACTACTACAAAAAAAAAAAAAACCCAAAACTTTAATGGATGGTCAAATTTTTTAATTAACTAAAAGAAAAACAAGTAATTCCTCCGTTTCCAAAATGAGTTGCTATATTTCGCTTCTCGCAAATTAATCTAACTATTAGATTTAAATTAGATAAAATTAACTAAATATTTTTATAATTAAAATTTAATATTTTAAACACAAAAAATATTTTAAATTATAATTTTTCTCATCTCAATTTAAATAAATATATTTTAAAATATTAATCCAAATTCATGTAATTTTATTTTCTATCGAAAAGGTGAAACACGACAAAAACAGTGGTAAACATATCAATCGTTGAAATGATTTTTTTCGTTCGAATTAATGCGACCAATGTTATGAAAAAGAATAATGTCTTTTTTACATTATTTTATTTATAGTAACAAAGGACCACACGGACGAGTCTCCGAGTAAAAGGATTATTGTCCATATGGTTAAGTGTTAACAGCTCTCAACATGGAAATAATAAATATTTTTTATTATTAATTAAAGATGTCAAATTCTAATTTTCTAAAATTAGACTTTTTTCTGACCATTTTCAAATTTATGGTCTTTTCCATTTTTTTTTACGTGACAAAAAAAGATTTTGTTATATAAAAAATAATCAATTATAAGGAGTATTTTAATTTAAAGTAAGGAACTTTTCAATGTAAAATGAAATTCAATTGAGCTTTTAATATAAGTATCAAATGTTTGTGACATCTTTAGAATATTTAAATAAATCTATTTTTTATCGTAATTATTTCATATATTTCTAAAAATTATTTTAACTTATAGTACTTTTACATAGTTTTTAAATATTTAAATTTTATTTTAAAAAACTTAAAATTTTCATGTCTTAATTCAGATCAAACTATAGAAATACAATATATTTTACGTTCATACAAGATTTGAAAAACATACTCAAATTCTATTTTAATACTATGTATTAAATACTATTTTTCTGGCTCGAACTCGTGATCGCAAAACAGAGATAGTAGTAATAAAAAACTCAATAGTGAGCATCCTCACGCATCCCTACTCGCGCAACTGTACGGTCTCGATTCACCAGTCTGATTCCTCCATTAATGGAACGGAACACAAACTCAATTCTCTTTCCGTTTCGTTCCAATTTTCAAAGTTGCCAACTTTTTCTCTCGTCTTCTACCAAAAAGCTCACTTTTTTATTCACGCACAATAAAAACTCAACTGTGTTAATCTCTCTCTGTCGCTCTGTTAATCTCACCGCCATTGCCGTATTAAAATATTCATTTGTTTCTGACTCCAGTTTGTACTGATCCTTTTCTTTTTTTTCCCTGTTTTAATGGAAAAGTTGAGGTCTTTCAAATCTCTGTCTCCAGTTCATCATCTTCATCGTGCTAACTCTCCTTCACATCCAATAGAAGAACGTCAAAATTTATTGAAAGAAACCCCAATACCCAGTGTTTCTAGTATGGGTTCTCAAGCTATGGATGGAACTGAGGGTAAAGAAGTAGTCGTCAAAGCGAATATCAGAGAAACCCCAAAAACCTATAAAGAAACAGAGCTCTCTTCTTCTTCATCTTCTTCGAAAACCCAGTTGAGTAACAATGCCAGTACAGATGAGAGTATACAGAATAAGGTATATAGAGATTCCAGTTACGATTTCTCTAACGATGCAGCAATGAAACGCATGAGGGATAACAGCAAAGATTTCGACTTCGTAACGGAATCGCCATTTTCACAGCCGTCTCCGTTATCTAGGGTGGAAGAAAGCCCCAACCACGGCGTCCTTACGCCGAGGGAAGTTCGGGTTTCTTTCAATGAGAAGCTTGCCGGTAACGGATCGATTCGCCGGCGGTCCAATTTGAGTACTGGACCGGGTTTACAAGATGAGGTTGTGCTCAGTACCAGCTCTTCATTTAGGAGAAAATCGAATCTTTTAGCTGCTACTAGAACAAAATCGAGGTTAATGGACCCACCTGAGCAAGATCAAAGGTCACAGAAGATTACTATGAAATCTGGGATTTTAGGGAGAAGTACTGAATTTGAAGATGATGACCCTTTTTCAGATGAGGATTTACCAGAAGAGTATAAGAAAATGAAGTTTAATTTATTCTCTGTTCTTCAGATGGTGAGTTTGATTTTGATAATTGCGGCTTTTGTTTGTAGTCTTACTATTAGAAAATTTAAGGGGAGGAGTATATTTGGGCTTGCATTGTGGAAATGGGAGTTAATGGTTTTAGTGTTGATTTGTGGAAGATTGGTTTCTGGATGGGGGATTAGATTGGCTGTATTCTTTATTGAGAGGAATTTCGTGTTGCGTAAAAGGGTGTTGTATTTTGTGTATGGATTGAGGAACTCAGTGCAGAATTGCATTTGGTTGAGTCTTGTTTTGATTGCTTGGCAATGTATTTTTGATAAGAAGGTTGAGAGTATTACGAATACGAAGGTATTAAGGTATGTGTCTCAGATTTGGGTGTGTCTCTTGTTGGGAACATTCATTTGGTTGCTGAAGACACTGTTGGTGAAGGTTTTGGCTACGTCGTTTCATGTTACTGCATTTTTTGATCGGATTCAAGAAGCTTTGTTTACTCAGTATGTGATTGAGACGTTGTCTGGACCGCCATTGGTTGAGATTAAGATGGAGCTGGAGGAGGAGGAGAGGGTTATTGCTGAAGTGCAGAAGCTTCAGAGTGCTGGGGCTACATTGCCTCCTGATCTCAAGGCCAGTATATTTCCAAAGAGACCGATTGGGACTCCACGGAAGTCCACTGCTGCTGCTACTCCTAGGAGTCCTGTATTTTCGAGAGCTGCTTCAAGAAAGGAAAAAGAAGAACAGGGAGGCATAACTATAGATCATCTACATAGGCTGAATCAGAAGAACATTTCAGCTTGGAATATGAAAAGGTTGATAAATATTGTTCGTAAAGGTGTGCTGTCAACTTTGGATGAGAAGCTTGAGCAGTCAAATGGCGACGATGAAGCTGCAGTTCAAATCACAAGTGAGAAACAAGCAAAAATTGCTGCCAAGAAGGTTTTTATTAATGTGGCGAAGCCTGACTCAAAGTAAGTATCGTGTTTAGGGGGACGGTTAGAAAGTGATTGATTCACGTATTAAAATCAGTATAAGTAATACCATGTTTGGTAGATTTTAGTTGCTACTTATCAAATTCAGCACACCAAGTATCGCATTTGCTTACCAATTTACACTCCCGCATAACTAATACATGAATACGTTATAAGAGAATCTATGTATTATTTTATGCATGTTAGAAGATGGAATAACTAATAAAGTACATGAATAATTAAACCCTGCATAACTAGTACATGAATAACTAGACTATGCATTACTATTACTTGCATAACTCTAACCATTAACCAAACGACCCCTTAAGATGTAAGAGTTAAGTTCCTTATTGTATCTTATTTAGCATTTTGTTTGCTGATTTAACGAGATAAATCATAGCTTAATTGTTTTGTTGATAATCTTCAAGTAGCATAAAGTGGAAGTGCAGTTTAGATGTTTGGCTAGATGTTTCCTTCTAATTTTGTTGTATGGTTTCATCAACTTGCTGCCCTTTAAGTGCTTACTTTTATGTTCATGCTTATTCCCAACAATTCCCTTTTACTTTTACCTTTTATGACCTTTCTGTGGCATCTAATTTTCGGATCTAATTGATTTACTTATTTTGTTGTTTATCGCTGCCATCAGGTTCATCTATCTGGAGGATATAATGCGTTTTATGAGAGAAGATGAAGCTTTGAAAACAATGCAGCTCTTTGAAGGTGGAACTGAAGCCAAAGGAATTAGTAAACGCGCGTTGAAAAATTGGGTGGTGGGTATATGGCCAATTTTCTTCGATATTCTCTTTCCTCATATATGCAATCCCTTCTTTTTCTTTTTCCTCCTTTTGGTGCATAATGTTTGTTGCAAATTAGTTATGGAGTTTTGAGAAGCTTATATTTCTCTTATCTCCAAATTTCAGGCCTATATGCATAGGTTATTCACTTTTACTGTTCATTTTGGAGATGTTGTGTTTCCGAATAAATTGCCTCTAGTTGAGTAGCTGTGTAAAACAAAAATGAACTAACAGTTGTGAAATTTAGCAACCGGGCAGAAAGGGGAAAGCACTATTGCTCAAAGTTAGATTGTGAAATAAAGATTAGGACATAAAGATTTCTATTTCTAGGTGATTCCTATCTTTGATCTTTATTCCTTTCAGGTGAATGCGTTTAGAGAACGGAGAGCTCTTGCTTTGTCTTTGAACGACACAAAGACTGCCGTTAACAAACTACATCACATGTTGAACGTCTTAGTAGGGGTTATCATACTGGTCGTCTGGCTTCTTATACTCAAAGTTGCCACTACACATTTCCTGGTCTTTATGAGCTCTCAGGTTCTTCTGGTCGTATTCATGTTTGGAAACACTGCCAAGACAACATTCGAGGCAATCATATTCTTATTTGTGATGCACCCATTTGATGTAGGTGATCGTGTTGAAATTGATGGAGTTCATGTAAGAAATTCTTCCACAGTTATATAGATCATTGGATAACATTCTGATTTGTATATTAAAAGACCTTTTCTGATGTTTGTATTTCAGATGATTGTAGAAGAGATGAATATATTGACTACGGTTCTCCTGAGATTTGATAACCTGAAGATCACATATCCCAACAGTGTCTTATCTACAAAGCCCATAAGTAACTATTATCGCAGTCCAGACATGGGAGATGCAATCGAATTCTGCATTCACATCTCAACTCCTATGGAAAAAATAGCATCGATGAAAGAGAAAATAACAAGGTATATACAACTATTCATCTTCCGTTAATTTTTTTTAGCTGTTTCCTTTTCGTATCTCGAGTTATAGTGGTTGACTTGCTCTTTTATGATACTCAACATAAGAATGCACTCATCTTAGTAGTCTGTCTACACACAAATCAGCTATCCTTACTCTTTTTTCGGAAATATTACTGTTGGTAAAATAGACGCAACAGAACGCCTTTTTGACTTGCCTCTCAGCTTAAGCAAGAAACTAATTACTCCGCTTTTAATTTGTTTTTCCTTTTGAGTTCGTCTAAAAAAGGAGGTCTTTCCTTTTTGCAACTCTTTAATTTCAACTTTCCACATCACATTCTTAAGCCACATGATTCAAAAGTATCTTTTAATTCCTAAAACTCCGTACCAAGTCAAAACCAGACAAACAAATTGAAACCAAGCGAGTAATATTCTTTTGTTATAATAATTCATGGTTTGGCTTCTGGACTGTCAGGTATATTCAGAACAAAAGTGATCATTGGTATCCAGATCCCTCAGTTGTGATGAGGGATGTTGAAGACTTGAACAGGATAAAGTGGTCGGTATGGATTTCACACACAATGAATTTCCAAGACATGGGAGAGAGATGGGCAAGGAGAGCTCTTTTAATTGAGGAAATGGTTAAGATATTCAGAGAGCTAGCTATCGAATATCGTATGCTCCCTCTCGATGTCAATGTTCGTAATATGCCACAGATATCATCGAGCAGAGTCCCTTCTAACTGGTCTCTTTGTGCTTAATCAATGATTGAAACGTCTACTCATCTGATAATTCTCACCAGAGACCATTGAAGAAAGGTGTGTTTGTTAATGAAAGCATTGTAAACTTGAAAATTGCCTATGATTTCAGATGGTAAAGTAGTTTTGATCAGTCAATATTTGGCGAGTTAATGTACATAATGAGCTGGTCTCTTTTTTTAGTTGAAAATTTAGGAAGTTGACAGTGAAATTCCATAGAAATTGCCACAATTATGTAGTTATGAGTATCTTAATTACTTTTTATTATCTAATCTTAAATCTTATAATTGTCCTTAGAATTGCTATCTTTTTATAGTTTTATAATTGTCACCATTAGCAATTGAACTTTTGCCTAGCATTGCATAACTTGTGGGATGTTATAATGCGGAAATAAAACAATTTATGCCCCGTGATAAATACGGGGGCAGAAATTAAAGACCAGCACAAAATAGGAGAAGTTCAAAATGATCCATTAAATGGATTGGGAATGTTGAGTGGCTCAATCTTTTGACGACAAATTGATATGGATGATGACAACGATGACGTCTTTCTGCTTTATTAAGGTCTGATGAAGGATGTGTAAAAATTAGACTGCTATACATTCCCTTGCTTCTATTAGGCAGTTTCTCTAATCACATGACTGTAAATAACAAGTATACCCTGTTTATATGACTGTTAATAATTGAATATTGATATGTCTTATCTTGGTTGGGTCTTGAATCTTGTGATTTTCATTATGGAATTTGTTTGGATAAGTGCCCTGTGCTTATTGATGTTTTGCATATACGTTTGTGCTGCTGGGTTGTATATATGTGATGAATTTATTCCATATTTTCTCGCTGAAGGATATCCTCTCTATGTTGCTTCGTTTGGACTAGGATGTCAAAATGCCAGCCACTTTTTGGCTTTTGTTTTCATGTGCTTACTAACTCTGCAAGTTTCTTTTTATTATTTACCCTATGGTTGGTTTGGGTGAATAAGGTGGTCCATAGGGGGGAAGTAACAGAGATGGTTACTTCAGTACCCCTATAAGAGTCAGAAATGAGATAAACTAGCTGCATGATTCCTAAACTAGATTGTTCCTACCCCTTTCTCCCCTTTTGGCTTTATTGAACAAACAAAACGTTTTTGTACCACTGTACTATCATGCCAGAGTTTATGTTTTTGCTGGTTCATCTTGACATTATATTCCTGTTGTGAACTTGGGAAATCGAGTAGTAACTTGGTTGGAATGAAAAGCAGCTATAGATTCAAGGGCTGTCAACCTTTTGAGCTGGAATTTATTGTTTTTCTTTAACAAGCAAGCCAGTGAGCATGACTGGCGATGCGATGTAAGCCAGTTGGTTTTGTTGGGGAATCTTTTGGATAAGCAGCTCTAGAACCTTGCTTGATTTTGGTTTTGATTGAAGGAAGTGTGTTGCTGGCACTTCATTTGAAGGTCAGATAGTGGCTTTTCCTACTTACCACTTAGGTGACTTGGTCTGAGGTTTAGGGGCTTATCTAAATGGGAACCTAGGGGTTCAAGTGAACACAGTAGCTTTTACACAAGCTTTCTATATGCATTACGATTTCACTAAATATCCATAAATATTTGAATGTGGATACAACTATTATTGTATAGTAACTTGAGGACGTCGTAGGAACCTATAAACTTAAAATCTTGAATTCGCCTCTGCAGTGAGGTTAATGGTCCTTTGCACTAAGCTCATCCTTACTGTTACCATAGGAGCAAGAGAAGCTGATTACTAGGATTGAACAACAGGTAAATCCCATAGTTGGCAGTTGCCTCTGTCTAGTCTATTAAATCCTGCTTAGTTGTGATGAAACTAGTATCGGGCCCATAAATAAAGCCCACCCAATGAATTTGGGCTAGCTGGAAAAAGTGTTCATGCATGGTAGCCCCCCTAATGTCAACTAGCGTTTGATCAGATCTTCAAATATTTTCAAGTTCTCGATAATTGACTTGGACCAACTTTGGAGACTCTACTTACAAAATTTCAAAAGTTCCAAGTAAAATGCATGTCCAAACATAACTTTGAAAACTCAAAATTTCAATTTTAAAATCTATAGTCATATCACATATGAGAACTCAAATCGAAATAATGTGTCACTTGTTACATTGCTCATAAACTTATTATTCTTTTTTCATAGTTGAACTATATTTTTATATTCTTGACCATGACACTCTTAGCTTTGAAAACATAATATATGTGTTGGAATTATATTCGAGAATCACTTTTACTTTTGCTTAAAAAAATAAGAAAGGTATCCATATCTTAAAATATTTTCATATCAAGATAAGATGAGATACAAGGCCGGTGGACCAACTTAGCCAATCAAACCAAAAACTTTGTGCTTTGTCTTAATTCTAATATTTTATTTTATTCATTTTGCTTAACCTTTTTCTTGTGCACATTTGGATAATATTGTTTCTTTAAATTCAAAACTAAAGTGAATTTTAATTAATTAGGTTAAAATCTATTGTTTTCATTTGACTAAAAATTTAGTCAACTCTGAATTATTGCCAAAATATAGAACAAATAAGATATTAATATGTGGTAGGTATTACTAAGGCTTCATGATTGCATCATCTTCTCAATCAATTTAATTTATTTTTGTATTTTTTGTAAGAAATTTATTATAATGAAATATGTTTA
This sequence comes from Solanum verrucosum, assembly GCF_900185275.1. Lineage (NCBI taxonomy): Eukaryota > Viridiplantae > Streptophyta > Magnoliopsida > Solanales > Solanaceae > Solanum > Solanum verrucosum. The sequence goes on along the minus strand of NW_026020144.1, from coordinate 832,387 downwards.
CTCTACATTATCGCCCACGTTTATCTTCAAACATCATGACATCCGGCCCATTCCAACAATAATGCAAAATAGATGGATTGGTAAAGTAAATATACATCAAAATATTGTCGTGAAATAATAAATAAATAGTATTTCATCTTTAATTAAAAGTCTCACAATCGAATTCTGATAATGACTTGCCTTTAATATGAAATGCTTAAATGAAACTTTTCAGCAAAATCTAAATTAGTCGGACTTCAAAATGAACAGTACTGCCCAGAAAACTGCAAAAAAACATAAGAAAGATACTATAGTGCTTATTTCATGGCTTAAGAAAGAACCTATATGAATATACTTAAAAATATGAACACTTACAATTTATAAGTATAATTCTTTCCCGAGGGTCCATTAGTATCAATAAAAATTTTAAAAAAATGGCTCTTCAAACGTCAGAGGATCAACTAGTTATGGCCGTTTCATTATCCTTGTCCCTACTCTTTCTATCAATATTATTCAATGATATATGAAAATAACTAAAGATAATCGATAAGCATTATATCTCTCTCAATCTATTATGAAAAGGGCCAAGACATTAAAACCCCGTGGGCCTTACTTTGTTTTTCTCTTTATTTTTAATCAGACATTTTGCATTTTTATAACCAAAAATATACTCAAAGATTGAGAACCATGAGGTTTCAGGTTCAAATCACCATGTGATTCTTTCCATTTGTTCCAAGTTTGAAGGAAAGAGTTTGTGGGAGGTGTGCGAAAGCTGATCCGGATTGCGGGATCATTAGAAACAACAACATGCAGAAACACATACACACAATCTAAGAATAGGCATAACTACCTGTACGTTGTTGCTAATAATTAATTTGAGCCAAATGATTACGGCAAAGCACTGAATGCAAGATACATATCACTTATTATATGATTCTTTTTGTCATTTAACTATATTTAGTTTAATTGTAATTTATACATTCTCTCTTTAAATTGTATATAACTCTTTACGTTTGAAGTACTTCAATGCTTACAAGTTATAAAGCTATGGAGGAATGGGAAAAGACAGAACTCAGAGGATCTTTTCAGCTTCTATCATTCCCATATTATTATTATTATATAGAAAAAATCCAAGTAATCTCTTGTTAAATCATCCAAAATCTAGTGTGAGACGTGGCAGATATAGTAAGCTATTGTCAGCTGCCTCAAAGTCCCAGAAAAAGGAAGATGCCTTAGAATATACCATCCTCTCATCAATCGGTTTGGCTCTAACCTTAAACAGATAAGACACCCCATGCACAAATTATTAGACCAACCACTCCCTAGAAGGTAACTTATCCTTCCATCGAACCCAATAGATTTATTCCATTTCTTATGCTATATAGTTGTATTTATATCATATTAAAATTAAATATTTACTAACTATAAATTTAGATCTCAATTATTGAGATTTTTAACTCATTGTTGTATAATTCAAAATTCATAAAATCTTCTGTCTTTGGTAGCGAACAAATGGGCTATAACACAAAATGATTCATTAACTATTGAGTCAAAACGAATTAACTAGTGTAATCCAACAGTCAAAGTGCAACCCAAATCTAAACGCACAAAATAAATTTTGGAGATTGAGAAAAAGGTAAATTTGGATGAATATTAAACTAATAATTAAGAAAAATATTTTATTATTTTCAAATAAATAAGAAAAAAACATTTAAGACGGATAAAGTTATAACCCGTTATCACTTCTACCTGCTCCTATATAAACTTGCATTTTGCAAGAAAACACCCAAACCAGACAGAATGAAAGCAATTCTCAACTACCCCATAGGCCCCATACTCTTTTTTAAAAATAGGAACCTGTAGTACAAAAAACTGTTTTCTATCAACTTTTTTTGCCTAAGTGGTCTGAAAAAAGAACACCATGAATTCTCAAGCTTCTTTGATGACCATCTCCCTACCAGAACAAGAAAAACTCATACACAAACTCCAAATCTTCAAGATTCAAGGTAAAGATAAACGTGGATGCTCCATCCTTTGCGTCATCGGCAAACTTTTCCCTGGTTAGTTAATTCTTTGCTTTTTCTATGTGTATGTGTTTCTGCCCGGCTAAATCAACCCAAAAATACTCTTTTAACATGATGTGATACTGTGTATTTTGGGAAAATCCGCACGTTTTTCACCAAAAAATGGACATTTATCACACCATTAAGAGTATTGCTACTTTGTTCTCACATCTATCATATCTCTCTTTGTTATTCTAATTCTGATCTTTTTAATTGTACTGGTTAATTTATCAGCAAGGATTGTAAGTGTGGAGGCAGTGAACAAGTATCTACAAGAGAAGATATATCCAAGTTTAGAGCAGAGACAGTTCTCAATAGTGTACCTGCATACAGGGGTTAACAGAGCTGAGAATTTCCCCGGAATAGCTGCTCTCCGGTCGATCTGTGATGCTATGCCGGAAAACGTGAAGAATCATCTGAATGCTGTTTATTTCCTTCATCCAAGCCTACAGTCTCGACTCTTCCTTGCGCTTTTCGGCCGGCTCATCTTCACCGGAGGGTAATTCACTTTTCATAAGTCACTATTCATTTCACTTTCTTACAAAAATCATAGATTTACGGTCAAGATTCTGGTGGTACCAAACTTCCAACTGCCCATTTTCCAGCACTAATCACGGCTATCATCTTGATCCACATGTCTAATTGAACAACTTTTAGAGTAGTAATGAAGAGTTTCACCTACTGCCATAAAAGTAGTATAATACATACAACGGTCTTTGAAGACCTGCCAACTTAAAATACTGAATTGGAGAAATCCCCTTTTATTCTTAAAGGAATACCCCATACTAGATAATAGAAGGTTCTGAAACTAGCAGACTATACAAATCGGACCAATTAGTATTACTGCAGTATTGTTTGATTTAGCTGACTTTAAGAGCAATCACTTAATTGCAGGGTGTATTGGAAGATGAATTATGTGACCAGGCTAGAGTTCTTGTGGGAACACGTAAAGAGAAAGGAGATAGAAATACCCGAGTTCGTGTATGATCACGAAGAGGAGCTGGATGACTACCGTCCGATGATGGACTATGGAATGGAGGGAGATCATCCAAGGGTTTATATTGATTCTACTGTTGAACCTGCAATTTCTATGTACTCAATGAGGTGTATTGCTTAGTTAAAAATGAGGAAGAACTGTTTTAAGGTGGGTCTTAGATGGGCTGAACTGATAATGTTTGCCGGCCTCTTAGGCTACTATGTTTTATCTTCAAGCATTACTAGTTTTACTGTTAGAAAAGCTGCAAAATGCTTAGTGGTTATATGTCGCATTCCCAATTCTAGGTTTTGTTTAGACTGTAAAACGAAAAACCAAATGAGCATCAATAGATTTTTTTTTTTTTCTTTCGACGAAACAGCAAGAGATTTAATATTCCGGCTTGTAGCTGAACTCAACAACTCTTTCTATCATTTCCAATGGACAAAGTGTTGTTTCCTCATTTCTTCTCTAAAACCAGCAATATATTTTTAAGAAGCAGATGTTAGGAAGTGGTTATGCATATACTGAACATTGGAGGCTTAGCTAAGTGGTTATGCATATACTGAACACGAAAAGGCATCCCTTTAGGATCATTTGGATTCCAGGAGACATGAGAATAAAATTGAAGCACAAGGCAGTCAGAGGCAGATGTCGCATGTTTGCTACAAGTTCAAGCGAACCCAACATTTTGGACACATAGAGTATATCTATATGCAAGAATTACTAAAATTTCAATAAAGATTAAATTCAGAACCAAATACCAAAAGGGAAATAGGTTCAATTGCAAGATCTTAAAAAGAATCCTCAACTGGAAACGCACGACTTCTATAATGTCTTTGGTCAATCCATTTGGTTAAAGTCAATTGGCATCGTACTGATACCCACTTGGCCGCTCCCAAATAAACACAGACAAGTTCTAGGCTATCTCCAATTCCATCAGTTTTCTCCAGTGACTGTCTTAAATTGCGGAGAAATATTCTTATCAATGTAACTATGATGTAGTAACATTTTTAATCTACAACCTTGCCAATACAATCATTCTATTTTTCCAAAATTCCAAACATTTCACAAGTTAGTTAAAATAAGTCACCCATAGGCTATACAGACTTAGCTTCTGGTTAGTTTACTCATCTGAATGATACTCTTTCTGGTTAGTTTACTCATCTGAATGATACTCTTTCTGGTTAGTTTACACATCTGTATGATATTACAAGAGTAGACCTCCAGGCCCTGAATCCTAGCTAATGTTCCGTTCCAGCTAATTAGTTGTTCACAATAAAAGTGAAGGTATTTACAGAAACACAAAGCAGATGCAGTAAGATCATGCAATTACATAGGAACGTTGCAGGCAAAAATATATATGTTGATACAGGTTTATTTACAACACATGAATATTTGATTAATAGGAATGTTGCGGTCACCCAGATAGCATCAAGAAAATGTAGGTACATGTTTACTTACAGCACACCACTAATTGATAATTTGCATCTCATGTACAAATTAATTCCATCCATCAAATTGAACTCTGGCCAGAAAAACATATTCACAAACCACCTCAATGGAGGAATCCACCCAAGATCCACTGCAAGTCTGCAACAAGATAGCAGCATGATTCAAAAGGTATTATACACTGTAAGCAGAGATCAAAATAGAGGATGGATGAACAGGTCTATTAAAAAGTTCCTTCTTTTACCTATTTTCCTAAATCAACTTTTCCCCATCCAAACCGTAAAAGAACAAAGAATTTAAGAAACATATGCATTTATGCAAATTTCAAAATGACATGTTCATGGTAGAGCTAGAGATTTCCATTAAGTTTGCCCAGTTGTTGGAGGGAAAAATTGGAAATCACATGAATTGCCTAATCAAAGAAAAACAGACAGATGAAACATCAGATAACAGTTACCCAAGAAGTTGGAATAACTCAATATCAAAGCCCTTTTGACATGTAAATTAACTTAATTCAGATAGATGAGTATCAGGACCCACAATTACAACTGAATAAAATGATAACTGCTCAGTTCTTTATGCATAATATAAACTTAAATTTTTCTAATAGGACTATTGCAACTGGTATTACTTCATCTTAACAGAAGACTCTCTATATCTAGCATATTCACAACATCAACACAAGCTAATATTCTAGGCCGAAGGAAGCAATTTATTTGCCATGAAACAGTCAAAATGTATTGTTTCATTGGGGAATAACTAACGCTCATCGATGTGTTGTCCCTAAAGTCTCTCCTGACTGCAATCTTATTATTGGCACTATAGGGTCTTTCAGTTGTATTGGAGGTACAAATATCTCCATACAAGTTTTAAAGAGTAAGCTGTGCGCAGTCTATTTACACTTAAATTGAATTGTGCTTCATCTATAACTTCAAATATCTTATAATCGATCCAATCAAGCTTCTGGTGAAATTCAAGAAGTTGACTGTTAATCTCTCTAGAGTTGTCAAGAGAGTAGTACAATATATTACATCAGTGACCAGACTAGAAATACAGTTCACAAAGTAAAACAACCCAACATACACAAAAAAGGATAGGCAGACTTACATTGTCAACATGGATTTGGAGTGAACCAAATTGGAGGAGGCCAACGAAGCACAGAATGTGAATTGCGAGGACAGCAGGACAACGCTTCAATACTACCATCCGCTAAATTGTAATACCCTAAATCATGATTTCCATCGACACCATCATAGTTAGCCTCACAATAATCATCAGTAAAGTAAATCCTGTTTCCTTCACATCCAGGAAAATCAGAAGCCGACAATGCCAACGAAGAATTTTCTCCTAAAAACAACATTGTCTCACCCAAACTGTTAATCTCCTCCCACTCACACCTTGGTCTTTCTAAAACCAACCTAAAGACACAAAATTCAACTGTCTTATACACCACATCAAGCTGATGATACGCGGCGTCAATATCAAGCTCCAAAAATCTAGTCACCAGTAAAAACTCATCATTTGTTTTGACCAAATACTGCATATCACCACCATTTTGCTTAGGAGTTTCAATAAACGAAACACTAGGTGTGTCACCACTAACATCACAAACTGCAATTTCTCCAGATTTATGAACAGCATAGAACAATCCTTCAAAATAGATAACATCCTCATCGTAAAACCGCGCATCATCGATAAATTTCCATGAATGTTCTCCATTTTTGCAGTAAGCAAGCTCACCTGTTTCATTAAGGATCACCATCGTAATAAAATTCAGATCACGTGAAGGACTACTAGAAATGACAGCCTTCCTAATAAACGAATCACGCATTTCTTTCAAATTACGAGCGTAAACCTCGCCATGAGGAGATCGGAGGGTAAATTCCCGACCGACGCTATAAAAATTGAAATTCACCACATTAGGAAATTGAGAAACCGGTGGAAGATTAAAAGTTACTTTTGTAAGTGGATTAATAACGAAAATTGACGGCGATTCGTCGACGATGATGAGCCAGCCATGGGAAGAGCCGCATCGTCGGCGGCTGTTTGAAGCCTCAGGAAGATTGAGGAAGTGAACCTTGTTGTCAACGAAGTTGAAAAAACCACGCCGGTTTGACTGGTTTTTTGGGAGCATTAACCATGGGAGTTGACATGGTAGGTTTTTGGGAGTCGCCGGCGTTGAGGAACGCCAGCTGGGACAAACTGCCCGGAAATGGAGGTAGTCACGGAGGTCAATTAACTTATTCACGATCGTGTCCAGAAGCTCCGGTGGAAGTTCCGACCAGTCATTGTCAACCGACATGGTTTTAGATAATACCATTGAAATATATTAGTGATAAATGCCCCCCAAAAAAAGAGAGAGACTTGATATATTAACGCTTTAATGAATATATTATCTAGCGAATATATATGATGTACGCATAAAAATGTATATATTAGCTTAGGAATATAAATATTTTTGGTTCAATGTCAACTTAATTAGACAATTGTTACTATTATTTTATTATTAATTAGACAAAACAAAACAAATTTGTAATCAAGTGATGAACCTTTGATTTTTCATTCAAAATTATCAAACATTATCTGCTTGAGGCATTTCATTAATTAAAATCGAAGAGATTTACTCCAAAAGTTCCACGCAGCTTCATTTATACAATGGCATGGGAGGATAGGGAACTTACATCTTACCCCTACCTGTTCGAAAGGCTGTTTTTAGAGATCCCAATTCGAATATCACATTATCAAAGTAGGTATGAAAAAGGTAAATAACAGTGAAGAAAACAAAACAACTAATAGGGAAATATTAACCATCACATAGCAACACAGAGGAACATACAACTATATAAAGTTTGAACAACCATTGCTAATAGCTACTTCAAAAGTTTAGCTTGCCATGTCAAATTATCAATGTTTAAATAAGAACATGTAATTTGCCAAATTACAGTTTGTTCACTTCAGCAAACACTAAAGCGTATTGCTTCACTTTGACCATAACATTTGAAGCACTATAACAAAATTAACAAAGTTTCAAGATTTAAATTTTGACATATCCTAGAAGGATCAAGAGCTTTCTCTGTCTTTGCTCCATGGAGTTCCCTTGAAAGAATAGAACACCATATATGATAGAAGTAAAAAGTTTACATGATATTGGTGCACGAGATGCACAGAGTTGTTTGATAGAGCATAGCCTATGAGTTGACCAAATCAGCATCGTGCCCTGCCTCACCATTCTTTGCATCGGTGCTCTCACCATTGTTGAGAGCAACTAAATCAGCCTCAACAACAGTTTTAACAACTTCTGAACCATCACCAGCAGAATTAACATTACCAGTGCTCTCACCATTGTTGACAGCAACTAAACCAGCCTCAACAACAGTTTTAACAACTTCTGTACCAGCACCAGCAGAATTAACGCTATCGGTGCTCTCACCATTGTTGACAGCACCTAAACCAGCCTCAACAACAGTTTCAATAACATCTGGACCAGCACCAGCAGAATTAACATTATCAGTGCTCTCACCATTGTTGACAGCACCTAAACCAGCCTCAACAGCAGTTTCAACAACTTCCGGACCACCACCAGCAGGTTTAACAATATCCACAGCACGCAGATCAGGGTAATTACGATGGTTCAGGGAATGCAGCCACACAGCCATTGTCCCTTCTTTTTGTTCTGTCGATGCAATATGACTATAGATATACTTCATTTTGAATTCTTCTGCCTCCTCTAAATAAGCTTTCAGAGACACTTCTTCATGAGTGTCCTTCCACTTACTGTTATATGAGGTGAAAAAACATTCGTCCAAATACAAACCAACCTCAGGCGCCATGGGAACATTGATGTTGACATCCCTGATATGATCAAATTGTATCAGATTAAACCATGCTTACCTACTCAAAACTTAAAAACAGAATAACTAACAAAGAGTAACACATACCTTCGGAAGGCAGTTACAATTAACGATTCAGGAGCACAATTTCTCATGATAGCTACAGCAAGACCAATCATTTTACGGATTTGATGAAGCATGAAGCTCTGACCAACAACCTCACACTTCACAAAATCAATGCCATCAACATTAACTACAGTATTTGCATTAAAGGAAATGATATATCGCTTGGCAGCAGGGTCATCAGCTTTTGTTCTAGTTGTGAAATTGTGAAAATTATGAGTTCCTTCATAGTACTTCAAAATTCTGTTAAATCTCTCTTTTTCTTTCTCTCCATAGCAAAACACACTCTCTTCCACCTGTTCTTCCATTTTAGCATTTTCATTGCTTCCTTCAACTTCATCATTCCTTTCTTCAACCCTCTCACTCAAAGAAGCTTCATTTTCAATTACCATATTTGTATCAGTAGTCGGATCATTTGCATTAACTACTGGTGCATCAACAATAATAACTGACCGAGTTATTGGATCGAAAACACGTCTACCCATTACTCCAACGACTTTACGACCCCTTTCTGGACAATTTAAACACTTAACAAGCTCTTTTTCAGATCCTAAACTAGCTAACACGCTTTCTCTATCACGATGTGCATATGGATCAAGAGCAAAAACAGGAACCAAATACACATACCTACGCTTATCACAAAACTTCTTAGCACTAAACGCATTCGTTACACGTTTAAACCCAAAGATCCGGATTTGAGGAACGAGAATGGAGTTAAGCCGATCAATAAAACCAGGCGGATCGACGTAAAACCGACCCGAAACAACTTGACCGACGGCGCTAACGCCCTTATCAGTACGAGCAGAACGAGCCCACTCGTACTTTCTGGGTTGACATTTATCATGGTCAGGCACACCACCTGCTTGATAAAGTGCTTCTTCTAAATCTCCTTCGATTGTTTTTGCTCCAGGATTCTTCTGCATACCCTGATATCCTACTCCACAGTAAGCAAAGAATATTGCTACTTTCCGGCGCTTGTATCTAGGTTTCCTCTCCGGAGCAGAACCATCTCCGGCACCAGCACCGGCGCCGGCGGCGTATTCTTCGTCGTCGGAAGTAGTGGTGGTGGACATTTTCAGCTTTTTGGGTTGTGGTTCTTCGGTAATTGATGAAGGAACTGGTTCTTTCTCCATGTTTGATTTCAATAATCAGAGGGAAATGGAAATTTGGGAATGAAAGAGATGGTGGCCATTACAGAGCAATTTGTTGATTGGGGATTTTATCAAACCCTAATAAAACCCTAGAACCAACTGCCCGGCGCCACGATGGATCTGAAAATGGTATGCTGCTCCTGATTGTACCATTTGAATGGACTATAGTACTTGGAGGATTTTGGAAATTAAAAAAAAAAGGGGATGATGCTAGACATTTTGGACATACAAAAAAATGAAAAATGATATTTAAATCTTTTAAAAAGAAATGATATTTTAAACAAACTTTAGAAAAAATCATATTTGAAAGTCAAAGTTATCTTTTCTATATATGAATTTAATTTGCAAAAAGACTAGAAGTAGCGAATAAAAATTCACTTTAAAAAATTGATCAAAATCACTTTTTCAAATTTAAAATTTTTATCTATAAAACAAGTTACAATTTGATCAAGTAGTATCATGATTCAACCGACATAGACGAAATTACATTAAAATTGGGGAGGAGGATTGAGATTAGTTAAATATAATTGAGCATGATGGTGGTTTATAACTATAACAAAAAGTGAAATGATCAATAATTTAGGGTGTTGATTTGAAGAATATATATGAGCCAAAAAAATAAATCAAAGATATTTTTAGATTAATAGATGGATGCGGGGGGGTGTTTAGGAAAGGGTGTCACGTGACATTGCTTTGTCCGAAAAAAATTGCTAAATAGGTATATGAAACAAAAGCAAACTTAAAGGGTATTTATATTGTAAGTGACACAGCTTGAACAAAAGAAGTGCATAGCATAGTTGGTTTTCTGCTGAGATTCCTTAGGCTAGGTCGCCTGTTCTATCCTCCTTAGCCTCATTTTTTATGTTTTTTTTTCTTTGACCTTCTTTGTTTAGTAATTATTCAGTATTTTGTTTGTATAAACAAATATTTAGTATAATATTCTCAAGGAGATTAATTTGAATACATTTCATAAAAAAAAAAAAACTCATCGATAAAAATTATAATGTGTTTTTTTTTTTAACAAAAAGATATATGGTTTATATTATTTTATTTATTTTCTCATTTTAAAAGGTGACTTTTATGTTTTTTTTTCTTTGACCTTCCTTGTTTAGTAATTATTTGGTATTTTGTTTATATAAACAAATTTTAGTATAATATTTTCAAGGAGATAAATTTGAATATATTTCATTAAAAAAAACTCATCGAAAAAAATTATCATGTGTTTTTTATTTTCTCGTTTTAAAAGGTGACACTGCTTACGAAAAATTCTGCGTACGCTACTGGATGGATGAAGATTATTTGTGAACCATTTTCTATATGTTGAGATATTTATATTCCTACAACTATCTTTTGAGATTTTTCTACTCAAAAACAATATAATTACGAACAATTTAAAATAAAGATGCGTTAAAATAGATGAAAAATTCAAAAGAAAAGGAGGAAAATATAAATAACTTCTCTCCGAGCACGGGGTCAAGGCCTAGGCGTCGAGCCAAAGAGCTTAACCGTGCTTTAATAGTTTGATTAATAAACTATATTTTTTTAAAAAGAAAATTATTAGAGTACATACATATTTTAGTGTAGTTAAATGGGAATTAAATCTCATTGTCCTTTTACATATTGAATATAAAACAGAGATAGATATCTTAGATGAAAATCAAACAAACTTTATGTAGAACATTACCTAAAACATTGATCACGAAAAAGAGAAGAAAATAATTTTAAAAAAGAAGAAGCAAGGAGACCTAATTAAGCTACTATTGGGAGGAGGGTCTTTATATAAGTTCCAAAAGGACGTAACTTGATCATTTGTGGGAGTAGAACATGGTTGAGGGTTTTATGATGTAAATCATAAAGAAATAAATGTCTATCAGACTTTATGTAAAATACAAATAGACCGTCTTGGATGTAGAGAGGTTTCATGGACCAATGCAGATATTTGGGGTTACGGCCTGGACCATAAGGAAGTAGATTGATGTTATATGTTTTGTTCCATGCCCACTTTTTATAGTCATCCAAGACCCATATATCTAGTGCTAGTGCAGGCTGAGAGGCAAGCAAGTGACAGAAACACAAATTGTTTTCCATGACTAAGAGAGTCATCATGAATTTATGCTCATTGTCAAGGTGGGAGACGTTGCAAACAATTCCAGGATGAGGTTTAGCATAGATTTGTTCCTTATCCATTTTAAAAATGATGATACCATTATTCTCTTGTGTTATGGGGTTCAAAACATAATAAGTGGTAGGACAACATGTATCATTAACAAGCAGAATAACTCCTTGACATGAGAATCTAATATGAGGAGGGTGTCCCGGGTTTGGTCCTCGGTACTTTTTATTATTCACCATAAGCTTAGGACGGAGATAGAGATTCTGGATCTTGAGTGGTTTAGTCATATAATTAGTAACATAGAGTTTTTTGTTGCGCTTTTCATGATCAGTAGTACTATCATGGAGAGGGAGCATGGGTCCTCTAGCTTTAGCTTTATTGAGATGTAATGTCATAAAATCGCGTGATGAGATCAAAGCTCAAAAATAATCCCATTTACTTTGACATCTAACAAGGACTTGTATCGGAAGTCTATTCAAGATATCAATCAGGCAAACGTACTGATATAAAGCCTTCCTCCTCCTCCTCATCATCACCTCTGCATAATATTGAAATAAATACTTGTCTCAAGCATTCAAGTGCCATAGATCGATACCTACAAGAAAAATATTATACTCATTAATAATATACGACATGATTATCAATTATTGGGGATAAAGAACTTACAAATTGATCCAGAGAGGTTTGAAACCAACTGAAGGACTATAAAATTACTAGGAGTTTTTTCATATATATATACACAACTGATTTCGGTTTAACAATTCTTTTTCTTTGAGAAACAAGTTCAAAATGGTCCTTATTTCTTTCAATCGAGCAGTTTTAATCTAATATGTAAGTGGAAAAAACAAAACAACCCATATATGATTTATGCAACGTTTTAAAGCAAATTTCTCAAAATCCTAATCAATTATCGAAACATATATATTAGGCAGCAAATCCAAAACGATCCATAAATATATACTTTAAAAATATTAAAGTATCTTACCACTAATTAAAAATTTCCTACCGTATATTGAGCAACATACATATAGATACATGTATTTTTGCTACCATATACACTAAAAACAAATCAGAAAAGATTCAATCACAATTCATATTTTAATAATATACTGTATTAATGTTATATTTTATAGTGTGTGTATATACGTTTCCTTGTGCAGCTAAATTTTAAGGGATATTTGAAGGAAAAACACATATTTCACTACGATATTTATAATTACTACCTATATTTTCAAAATATTACATATCTTACCACTAATTAAGAATTTCCTACCATATATATTGAGAAATATACACTTAGATTTGCTACCAAATATACTAAAATAGGGGGAGAGAGACGAGCAATATTGGCGAGGAAAGAGAGCAAGATTTGTATGTATAGTATTCCAGATACATGTGTATCACATTCTACATGCATATGTATGTATCTGGCGTGATTAATATGTATGAGTGTTGTATCTAAGTGATTAGCTCCTAAACTAGTGAGATTTATGTAAGTTCCCAATATTTGAATGCCTCATAGCTAAGTGAAAAAGAAACATTTTTTAGATTTTTCAATTAAACAAAGATATTATGGTGTAAATCATTAAAAATATTGTGTGAGATAGGGTGGTGCTAATTGTTAGGGTACAATTTTTAAGATTAAACATCTAAATAGGAAATTGTTATGATATATATACTATTAACCATGTGGTTAGAATAAATATTGATAAAGATGAAAATGAATCCCATGGTAGTTAATGGGTTTGCAATTCTCTCTCCCCCACACACCCCACCCCACTCCACTACCAATTAAAATATGTTATGCTTATAATATTCAAAAAGTTATTTCTTGTATTTTTACTGAAAGAAGGAAAGATTGTTAGATACAAAGTTTAAAAGGAATAGATACATTTAAAATTTGTTTGGATAAACTTATAATTTTTGGTTTATAAATTAAAAATCATAAGTTAGATATTTTATATATTTAACTTATTTTATCTTTTTAGTTTAAAAATCTAGTCCACAAGTAAAAGTTCATCATTTGTTTTGACCAAATACAACAGGTCTACTAAGAGGTGATACATTTTTCCTCTTAACATAAAACAACAAGTCAGCTAAGTTGATGGCATGACACGAATACATTCAGAATACCCTTATTTTTGGTCAGTGTATTAGTATTACTCTTCTTCTTTTATAGGAGTATAAGTCAATAAGTAGTGTACGACCACTGCAATTGATAGTTGTACAAAAAGTAATATGTATTGTACTATAAATTGACAATTTGCTTAACACGTGTATTGCTCTCAATACGCAGCTGTTTATTTTTCTTTTTAAATAAAGGTTACACGTGCTTCCTTTGGAATATTTACTTCAATTTTCACTTCTTCTTCCCTCTGTTCTTCACACAGTGATTCTCTATTTCTCTTTGTTTCTTTCATTCATCACTTTTAGTTTTCAATTTTGCATCTCACTTTTCTTTTGTTTCAGAATAATTTGTATGTTATTTTTGGATTTTTAGTCGGTCGTTCGTGCTTTTCTCTGGATTATGACCAACAAGGTAAGCTTTTCGATTTTGGATTTTGGTCTGTCTCTTTCGATATCTTATCGTAGATGATATTATTTAAATGTGAGATTTAAGAGGATTGTAATAGATTTTGTTTTGTGGAATGTTTTCGCTTCTCCTTAAGATTGATTTGAAGGCTACTGTAAAAAATTTATGCCTATTTTGCACATGCATGTATTCATCCATTATTTGTGGCAATGTTGTAGCTATGGAGAAGAATACAATGAATAGAGAGAGACTGTGAAAAAGTTTTCAAAGGTCAGTAATTAATGTATTTATGTCCTGTTTTAACTTACTTGTGATCTTACAATGAAGTTGGTTGGTAAGTTGATTTGTTCTAATTTTGGAGATTTTACTGGAAAACAGATTAGGCTAGCCGTAGCGCGGTATCGAAGCTGATGGAAGTCGAGGTGAGAAGTGAGCAAGGTGAAGAAGAGTACATCATTCATAGTCACCGTGAATCAATTAATTTGTATTGTTAAACATGATTTTTCCACCCCATTTTCATTGAGCTCCATAGGAAAACGCATGGTGAAAAACATATCCTCATTAAAATACTGAGGAACTTTCTAAATTTTTCGTGTGAAAACACTAGTATGTTTTTCTCTCACCGATTCAATTCAATCAAACTATCTGTACATTTTTTAATGACGAATTTCAAGGGGAAATAGTAACTTTAGTAGTGATTTTATCCAAAGAAGTTCCTTTTGAGCATTTTAGCTGTGTATTTGTGTGATAGATATATTTGAAATTATAGTTGGAAGAATGACCAACTTATATATTTTTACCTAATTTGGTGATGGCTGGATTAAGTTTTGATTGATTGTTTTAAGCTAATTGTGATTTGATTGATAAAAAGATTGTGATCAAATAAATTGAAAGCAAAAGACCTTATTGCATTGAAGTCTACTATTTTTTAAACCTTACATTATGTTAATTACTATATCATTATCTCATTTCACATGTTTGTTTATAGCTTTACAGTGTCATATTTGATATTCATGTTTACTCATGGAGCTAGGCACCTTTGTACCCAGCACTCAACAAATAGAAAAATTAGGTCTGCCACAAATTTTGAATTCTCAGGTGAATGGTGCAACTGCAAAGGAGACCGTGTTAAGATTGTATGTATTTCTTTCGATTGCAGTGATGTCTCTACTTGATTGTAAAGAAGGAGAATGAGCATATAAGAACAAAGTTCCAAGCACTAAAAAAAGAATATGTACGTTGAGAGTGATTAGCAAGGTAATTAAAGGAGCCAGAAGCAACCACATAGGAACTTTTGAGTGTGCCAAGTACTATTCAATAGCACTACTAGGGAAAGGAGGAGATCGCTTCAATGCTCTCCCCAACGAATGAGGCTACGTATATAAAAAGAGTTTCCATGCTCTGACGATTTCAATCTGGTTTTTTATAAATAAATACAAAAAAATGCTTGGCCTATTATGTAGGAGCTTGCTAGGCTCTCAATCATTTTCAGCAAATTTTTGGACAATTCTTTATGTCATATATCAATTTTATTTGTTCAATTCACTTTTAGAAAATGAGGCAGATCTGCAGAACAAAAGACAATTTACGAGCGTAACTTCTTCTAGGAATGCAAAATGGTGGTGTTCAACATTCCACAATATTATAACTATGGTTGGAACCGGTCTCCTCAATCTTCCTTATACTATGTCTCACCTTGAATGGTACGTGTTCGTTTATAGAGATTTATATGTCCATATATAGAAAATAGAGTGTAACTTGGGGCTTCTATTATGAAAAAATCATTTATTTTGGATGTAAATCAAATTTTATGGGACCTGGTGTGTTGGTGAATATCTTGGATTATAACTTTGTACCCTTAATATCAAATGATTGAGATGCACAAAATGGTCCCAGTAAAACACACTTCTATATATATCATGAGTTGGGCAGTATGCTTTTGGGAAAAGCGGTGCCCCAACAGGTAATTGTCGAAGTTGGCGTTGACATTGTTTACTTGACGACTGCGGTAAAATCACTCAAGAAGGTCCATTATTTAGTGTGCATACAAGATTACACAAATATGAAACTTAAACACTTCCTCTAACTATTTTGTGCTCTCTCATTTTTCCAACTTAGATTCTCTATTTGGTGCGTCTTTGGTGGCTGTTGTCATGTCCTTAAGGTATCCAAAATTATTAGTACTGCTATTTATTTTCCTTTCTGCCCATTAATAATATTTAAGTCCCGTCTTTCTGACTATTGTATATGTGACAATTAATTTAGTTACTCTACAATTGGCTGAGGGGATTCAACTAAGCGTGGAGCTAGACGTGGACTATAGCTACTCCGCTAAAATCAATTTGCGAGTCGTTTTCAACTTTTTCACATTGAGAGATGTGGATTTTGCTTACGGTGGTTATAATGTGGTGTAGGAGATTCAAGCTACAATCCTTTCAATGCCAGAGTAGCCTTCCAATGGACCTATGTGGAGGGGGTGTCGTAGTCGTTTACTCACCAAGTTTAAGGTAGTTAGAATGTTGCTTGACTTGAGCTTCAGTTCATCCTTCTAATCAAGCTACTCTGCACAAGTTCTACTTCTGAAATTATACGTGCAATCTCTTTATTACTGAAAAATTGGTATAATATATTTACTTATATAATCTATAAATTATGTTGTAAAATTAAAGGTAATTGAAGTTGAATATTTTGTTGCTGGAAAAGTGTAAAGGAAATATTATGCTCAAGTAAAAGCAAGGTATTTGACAAAAGGCCAAGAGGATCTATTTTTTAATGTTAAGCAATTTTGATACAGATCCAAGAAAGGTACAAGCAGAAAAATAAATGTGGAAGAGAACAATATGCTTATAAGAAGAGTGCAGCGTAATATTGAATTACATGTATTAATTCTACATGTAGGCAATAGGAACTGAGCCAGTACTTATTCATTATCTTTGTAAAATATATATTAATTATATATGTGAATATATATACTTGGTTTGTGTAAGGTTTATAATTGACTTGAATGTCTGCTTGGCACGAGAGGATAAATTTTATCAGTTCACAGAAAGTATCCGAGATCTTACACATGTACACTATTCTACCATGATTAGTGCGTGAGAGAGAGGGCATCAAGCTTTGCATCTACCAAAATATAGCAAATGCAATTTTAAAATATCTCAAATGTTGGGCCGTGCCTTGACCCTCTAGTTTAATTAAAAAGAAGCAAAAAAAAAAGGGTGCTGAACAAAATCAAGTTTTATATAATAGATTTTTCTGATATGTAAAAAAATAGCTTTCACTGGATCTTAGTTGCAGTCCTTTTTTTCTATAATAGTGTGTTTGAGCCAATTTTTGCACACCTCTTGTAGTCTTACTACTTGTCTATTCAAAGAAAAAGTGGAACAACAACGAATACCAATGAATATATCTTTTACATATTGAATATAAAAAAGATATAGATAGATACCTTAAATGAAAATTACTTGTATAGAACATACAAGTGTAGAACATTACCTAAAACATTGATCACGAAAAAGAGAAGAAAATAATTTTAAAAAAGAAGAAGCAAGGAGACCTAATTAAGCTACTATTGGGAGGAGGGTCTTTATATAAGTTCCAAAAGGACGTAACTTGATCATTTGTGGGAGTAGAACATGGTTGAGGGTTTTATGATGTAAATCATAAAGAAATAAATGTCTATCAGACTTTATGTAAAATACAAATAGACCGTCTTGGATGTAGAGAGGTTTCATGGACCAATGCAGATATTTGGGGTTACGGCCTGGACCATAAGGAAGTAGATTGATGTTATATGTTTTGTTCCATGCCCACTTTTTATAGTCATCCAAGACCCATATATCTAGTGCTAGTGCAGGCTGAGAGGCAAGCAAGTGACAGAAACACAAATTGTTTTCCATGACTAAGAGAGTCATCATGAATTTATGCTCATTGTCAAGGTGGGAGACGTTGCAAACAATTCCAGGATGAGGTTTAGCATAGATTTGTTCCTTATCCATTTTAAAAATGATGATACCATTATTCTCACAACTAGGAGGAGGATCATGTGGCTTGTTTTTATTCCTTTGTAAATCATAGTGCATGATCCAATGCAATGCTCCATTAACAATTGCTGGAGATCCTTTCTTGTATCGAGGAACCAAGTTGACACTAGTACCGCGTATTTCCCTCCAAGTCTGTGTCTTGAATGTATATACTAAATACTGAGCTAAAGAGCCATTAATTACTTCCACAGAAAGAAGTTTGAATTGATGATCAACTGGACAATAATAAAGAGCACATAATAAATTGTGCGACAATTGATTTGTACGTTGTACAATAACTTCCTCTTGTGTTGTGGGGTTCAAAACATAACAAGTGGTAGCACAACATGCATCATTAACAAACAGAATAGCTCCTTGACATGAGAATCTAATATGAGGAGGGTGTCCCGGGTTTCGTCCTCGGTACTTTTTATTATTCACCATAAGCTGAGGACGGAGATAGAGATGCTGGATCTTGAGCGGCTTAGTCATATAATTAGTAAGCACATAGAGTTTTTTGTTGCGCTTTTCATCAGTGGTACTATCATGGAGAAGAAGCATGGGTCCTCTAGCTTTAGCTTTATTGAGATGTAATGTCATAAAATCGCGTGATGAGATCAAAGCTCCCAAATAATCCCTTTTACTTTGACATCTAACAAGGACTTGTAGCGGAAGTCTATTCAATATATCAATTATAATACAATCAGGCAAACGTACTGATCTAAAACCTTCGTCTTCCTCCTCCTTATCATCATCACCTCTGCATAATATTGAAATAAACACTTGTCTCAAGCACTCAAGTGCCATAGATCGATACCTACAAGAAAAATATTATACTCATTAAAGATATACGACATGATTATCTACTATTGGGAATAAAGAACTTACAAATTGATCCAGAGGGGTTTGAAACCAACTGAAGGACTATAAAATTACTAGGGTTTTTTTCATATATATACACACAACTGATTTCGGTTTAACAAATTCTTTTTCTTTGAGAAACTAGTGCAAAATGGTCCCTTGTTTCTTTTAATCGAGCAGTTTTAATCCCAAACAAATCAAACCATATATAGTTTATGCAACGTTTTAAGGAAATTTCTCAAAGTCCTAATCAATTAACAAAACATATATATTATGCAGCAAATCCCAAATGATCCGTAAATAACTCTACCAATTCCAATAGATCCCTTAAAACACTCAATTTAATTTATTCCCTATTCTTTTTCTTTTTCTCTTTTTTAGGTAGGGTCTTATTTTTTTTATAGAAAAACTACATAATTAGACATATTTTACTACCATATATATACTTTAAAAATATTAAAATATCTTACCGCTAATTAAGAATTTACTACCATATATTGAGCAACATACATATAGATACATGTATTTTTGCTATCATATACACTAAAAACAAATCAGAAAAGATTCAATCACAATTCATATTCTAATAGCATACTGTATTAATGTTATATTTTATAGTGTGTGTTTATACGTTTCCTTGTGCAGCTCAATTTTAAGGGATATTTGAAGGAAAAACTACATAATTCACTACCATATTTATTATTATTACGTATACTTTCAAAATATTACATATCTTACCACTAATTAAGAGTTTTCTACCCTATATTGAAGAATATACACTTAGATTTGCTACCAGATACACTAATCTCGTGACTTGTGAGCATTTGACTCTCTTCCTTCAACTGATTTTAAACAAACTTTAGAAAGAATTATATTTGAAAGTCAAAGTTATCTTTTCCGTGTATGAATTTAATTTGCAAAAAGAGTAAAAGTTGCGAATAAAATTCACTTGATCAAAATCACATTTTCAAACTTAAAATTTATCTAAAATTCACTTGATCAAAATCACTTTTTCAAACTTAAAAATTTATCTATAAAAGAAGTTATAATTTGATCAAGTAGTATCATGATTCAACCGGACAAAGATAACGAAAAGCGAGCAGAATTCTGGAGACAGTGAGCAACAACAACCATACAACAATATTAGTAATGAAGATTTAGAAAAACCTGGTACTGAAGAGGAAGATAATTTGGCTGACCATGACATTTTAGAAAGTTTACCAACTGATGAAATAAAAAATCTCAAGGGGACACAATTAGTTGTTGAACTGAATCGGAAAATAGTTGAAGAACAGGTTGCCCAATCATTTGAAGAGATCTAGTGGTGATCAAAATTGCAAGAACATGGAATGGCTGCTTGAATAACTACGGAATGGTTGACCTGGGGTTCTATGGCTCAAAGTATACTTGGTGCAATAACAGAAGACCAGGTAAACAAATATGGAAAAGACTGGAAAGACTCTTTATTAATGCTGACTGGAACCAGCCATTTCAGAATAATAATATCGAACATCTTGCTAGAACGGCTTCAGATCACAGACCTTTGTTTATAAAATTCTACAATGACCATCATGCCCACGTTAGTTATTTCAGATTTCTCAGTCTTTGGGTGGATCAACCTGAATTTCAGGAGGTTGTACAACAAAGTTGGAATGAAACCATTGATGGCAACCCCAATGTGGATCTTACAGACTAAGTTAAAGAGACTTGGAAGGAAATTGAGCCAATGGTCTAGAAGTTCACTAGGGGACATACATGATCAAGTCATAAAACGGGAAGCAAAAATCCAAATGCTGGAAGATATTGATCTAATGTATAGCAATGATCAAGGCAGGGAAGAACTCAACAAAGCTCCCAGTGAATATACTAGATGGTTGAGTATCCAAGATACTATGTACAAGCAAAAGGCTCAAATCAAATGATTTGAAGAGGGAGACAATAATACTAAATACTTTCATGCTATACTTAAGAGCAAACGGAGGAGACTACAAATCCAAAAAATACAACATAATAGGGGCAAATGGGTACACAACAGCGATAAAATTGCTAAAGTGGCAGTAAGGCACTTTAAGAAGTTGTTCAACCTGCACAATCCAAATTCCTATGGCAACACTCTGGACTACATCAATTCTTGCATTACTGATGATGACAATGAAGGGCTTATTAAGTTACCAGAGGAAGATGAGATCAGAAATGCAGTATTTGACATGTCACCTGCAATCTGCAGAGCACCTGATGGATTCAATGGTAAGTTCTATCAAAGCTAGTTGTTGGAACATCATCAATGCAGACATCATTAATTTTGTGCAGTTCTTCTTCAAAGGAGGTAACCTCACTAATTTTTTCTCTCATACATGTCTCATTTTGATCCCTAAAACTGAATCCCCATATACCTTCTCCGACATGGACCTATTAGTCTTCCTACCTTCTCTAATAAAATCATCTCCAAAATAATGGCTGCTAGACTAAATCCTCTTTTAAATTCTCTTATTTCTGATAATCAAAGTGGTTTCATTAAAGGCAGACTTATTACTGAAAATATATTATCAGCACAAGAAATTGCTCAGGATATTACTAAGTACAACAAAGGTGGTAATATAATTATTAAGCTAGATATGTCTTATGATAGGATGTCTTGGTCCTTCCTTCATGCTGTTTTGCTTAAATTTGGTTTTGCCTACTACTTGGGTAGATTGGATAATGAGATTGATCAATGATGTTTGGTATTCGATTATAATTAATGGTTTTTTTACCTCTTCTCAAAGTTTAAAACAAGATGATCCTATATCACCTTCCTTGTTTATATTAGGTGTTGACGTACTGTCTAGAATGCTAAATAATTTGACCCACAGCCCGGATTTCTATCCTTTTTTTATGAACAAGAATTGTCCCATTATTACCCATCTGAGTTCGGAGCCAAAAGGGCAAAAGAATTTTGCCAAAAATTACGAAAGGGCAACAAAATTGATTTTAGAACCAAAATGGCAACATTTTAATGCCCAAATTAACGCCGTCCAAATCAGGTTAAACTCAGCAAGGCTCAAAATTCTATGCGCCTTGTAAGGCGCACCGCTGTCAGCGTCTTGTAAGACGCACGGCGGCTGTGCCTTACAATGCATATTCTGTTATACTGAACATTGGAGGCTTAGATTAGAGAGCTCTCGCGAAAAAGCATCGCTTCAGGATCAGTTGGATGTAGCATGCTTGCTACAGGTTCAACCGAACCCAACATTTTTGACACAGAATAAATTTCTATATGTACGAATTACTAAAATTTCAATAAAGATTAAATTCAGAACCAATTTCCAAAAGGGCAATATATTCAGTTGCAAGATCTTAAAAAGAATTTTCAACTAGAAACACACGACTTCTATAATGTCTTTGGTGATTCCATATGGTTAAAGTCAATTAGCATCGTACTGAAAGTGACTTATTTTCTGAAACCTGCTCCCACATAAACACAGCCAGGTTCTAGGCGATCTCCAATTCCATCAGTTCTCTCCAGTGACTTTCTTAAATTGCAGAGGAATATTCTTTCCGATGCAACTATGATGTAGTAACATTTTTAATCTACTTAGTTAAAATAAGTCACCTATAGGCTCTATGGACTTAGCTTTCTGGTTACTCATCTGTATGATATACAAGAGTAGAACTCCAGACGAGAGCTATATTCCATTCCAGCTTATTAGTTGTTCACAATAAAGGTGAAGGTATTTACAGAAACATAAAGCAGAAGCGGCAAGATCACAATTACATGGCAATGTTGCAGGCATAAAAAAATATGTTGGCACAGGTTTATTAACATCACATGAATACTTGAGTACTAGAAATGTTGCGGTCACACAGATTGCATCAAGAAAATGTATGTACATGTTTACTTACAGCACACCATTAATTGATAATTTGCATCTCATATACAAATTAATTCCATCCACTCACTGGAGGAATCCACTAAGGTCCACTGCAACAAGAAACAACACGATTCAAAAGGCATTATACACTGTAAGCAGAGATCAAAATAGAGGATGGATGAACAGGTCTATCAAAAAGTTCCTTCTTTTACCAATTCTCCTAAATCAACTTTTCCCCATCCAAACAGTAAAAGAACCTTTGCCAAAAAAAAAGAATTTAAGAAACATGCATTCATGCAAATCTCAAAATTACGTGCTCATGGTAGAGCTAGAGATTTCCATTAAGTTTTCCCAGTAATTGGTGGGAAAAATTGGAATTCACATGAATTGCCTATTCAAAGAAAAACAGACAGATGAAACATCAGATAATGGTTTCCAAAGAAGTTGGAGTAACTCAATATCTAAGCCCTTTTGACATGTAAATTAACTTAATTCAGGTAGATGAGTATCAGCACCCACAATTGCTACTGAATAAAATGGTAACTGCTCAGTTCTTTATGCATAATGTAGCAAAACTTATTCTCTATTTTTCTAACAGGACTATTGCAACTGGTATTACTTCATCTTAATGGAAGACTCCTTATATCTACCATATCCACAACATCAACACAAGCTAATATTCTAGGCCAATGAGGCAATTTATTTGCCTTGAAATAGTCAAAATGTGGGTTTCGTTGGGAAATAACTAATGCTCATCAATGTCTTGTCCCTAAAGTTTCTCCTAACTGCAATCTTATTATTGCCACAGGGCACTATAGGGTCAGATTTCAGTTGTATTAGAGGTACAAATATCTCAAATCAAGTTTTAAAGAGTTAGCTGTGCGCAGTGAATTTTCACAAAGGTGAGTTGTGCTTCATCTATAACTTCAAATATCGTACAATCGATTCAATCTAGCTTCTGGCGAAAATCAAAAGTTGATAGTTAATCGCTAGTGATATCAAGAGAGTTGAACAATATATTACATCAGTGACCAGACTAGAAATACAGTTCACAAAGTAAAACAACCTAACATACACAAAAAGGGAGAGGCAGACTTACATTATCAACATGGATTTTGGAGTGAACCAAATTGGAGGAGGCCAACGAAGCATAGAATGTGAATTGCAAGAATAGCAGGACAACGCTTCAATACTACCATCCTCTAAATTGTAATACCCTAAATCATGATTCCCATCGACATCATCATAATTAGTTAGCCTCACAATAATCATCAGTAAAGTAAATCTTGTTTCCTTCACATCCACGAAAATCAGAAGCCAACAATGCCAACGAAGAATTTTCTCGTAAAAAAAACAATATCGTGTCCCCCAAACTGTTAATCTTCTCCCATCTTGGTCTTTCTAAAACCAACCTAAAGACACAAAATTCGACTGCCTTATACACAACATCAAGCTGATGATACGCGGCAATTCAGGGCCGGCTCTATGCTTTCAAAAATAAGGCCTTTGCCTTAGCCCCCAAATTCCGGGGCCCCAAATTTTTGTCAAAGAATAAATTATGTGTTAAATTTTTTATAGAAAAATTAATTATTTATGATAAAAAGTATAATTTTTTTAAAAATAAATTATTTTATCCACTTTAACATCTTTTGTACTTTGTTAAAAATAAGAATTAACAGTGAAAAGTGTTGAACAAAGTGAATTACAAATTCTTTTTTATTTCTTTTTAAATTTTAGTTTCAAGCATTACTCTAAGCATATTAAAATGAGGTATACCAAGTCATCAACTTTTTGAGTCAAATTCTATGATTCTAAACTTCTAACTCTTATCTTTAATTAATATTTATCAACTTATTACTTATATCATTATGTTAACAATACATATAATAATTGTCTCACTTAAAGGATGTTTTTCAATGTTGAGTTGATAAAATCTTACCTAAAACTAGTAACTCAAAAAACAATATTAAGTACTAATAATTTTCATCTTAATAGTGTAATTTAATTTTTTTGAATAAATACGTATATGAAGTGTATTTATATTTTAGGCCGCAAATTGAAATTTCGCTTTAGGCCCCCAATTACGTTGAGCCGCCTCTGCGCGGCATCAAAATCAAGCTCCAAAAATCTAGTCACCAGTAAAAGTTTGTCAGTTGGAAAAAAACGCCCGGAAATGGAGGTAGTCACGTAGGTCAATTAGCTTATTCACGATCATGTCAAGGATCTCCGGTGGAAGTTCCAACAAAAAATGGTCAACCGACATGGTTTTAGATAATACTATTGAAATACAACAGGTCTACTAAGTTGATGGCATGACACGAATACATGTTACTTGTACGTTCAGAATTCTAATTAGGAAAGTATTTTCCTGACAGAAAACGACACATAAAACAGATTATAGCAAAACAGAACATTTGAAGGTAAAACAGATCATGTTTATATAGAAAAGTAAATGGTAATGACATATAAAGGACTAATAAATTAATGCCAAGAAATATAAGCATAAGAGTTAGACAATGTGATAGTACACGACATTCTGCCCTCACAGGAGAGGTTCATATTATCTCTAAAAATCAAATAGGTATGAAATCATTTAGCAGCCTCAGCGTGCGGTCTGAAGCATTCTATACTCTACTTAACACAATCCTTAAATGATTTTCTTAACCCTGTCATCTGTAGATTTACATTACAAAGGGAGTATTATAAATAATATATGAGCAAACAAATGAACTTATCAACAGGAAACACTGGGGTGATCAGTGGGAACATATATAGTTCCCACATCTTGAACAGTAGAGCCAAAATCACCAAGATAAGATTTGACTTTACTTATCAACAGGAAACTTGAAATAAGTGAACTGAGGCATATTATCAAACAACTTAGACGCACAATCCACTTTAAAATTTAAGGCATAAGCATTGTTGATATCTTAATTAATTGGCTATAAAGATAAAATTCATCAAAGAAACACATTGTATGTGCAAATCAACCGGTTTGTAAAAAGCTTAGCTAGAAAATATATCCAAAAGAGTAGAAAAGACATACCAAATTGTGATTACTTCTAGTTCCCAAAGGAAGAACTACTCAGAGAAAACATCATAGTGAAGTATAAGAAGAAAAAGAACAGATTCCGATCTAAATTTTTACTCGTACAATTTAAATTGCGCTTTGTACAATTTCTTAGTGCTGCATTCGTCCTTCATCTGTGGCTTGTGGGTTATTCTCTCTTTATTTCCTTTTTTGGAAGAAAATATTTATACTATTTTTATTCTAAATTCTCTCTTTATTTCCTTTTTCGTTTGTAGTTTTACGTGACAAAACAAAGTTCCGTGATTTTAGTGGCAAAAAGAAAAAAAGTTTAATGACTATTTATGAAATTTATACTAATAAAATATCATATAAGTGAGGTTTGATTAGAAGTTCGAACGATGTGTAGATAATATTTTATTATATAAAAATTGTTTTTCAACTAAATTTCGGCTCAAATAAAATTTATAAAAATTAATAAGAAAAGTTAAATAGTACTCTATTAAATAGCCAGGTAAAAAATAGTGGAGAAATTAAAATAAAAACAAACAATATAATAACTAAATAGAATTGATTAACTCGATATTTTAAAGTTTAAATTTGAGTAATTGAAAATTATACAAAAAATAATATAAATGGCAAAACAACTTATTTGTAAATTGAATTAGCGCGACATGATAGAATTATGTTTTATTAGACATTTTTTATATAATCTTTTTATTTTTCTTTGCTGGTGTCTACGAGCACATATTAGTGATATTACATAAGTTAACACTTAATTATTGTTTTTTTTTTTAAAAAAAAAAACTATATACATTAACTTCAAATGGTTAACTTATCTACGTAATTGAATACTTGAAAGTATGCACAATATTCCTTGCAGTGTTTTAAAAGATTCTGTTGGGACTCGCCCTGGGGCGGGACTCTAGCAAAATGCCCTGATACTCAAGTGTGAGACTTAGTTCTATAAGACTTACGCCCTAAGCACCGGACTGTACACACTAAGTACGCTCAACTCCTAATACTGAGGCTCGCCTAACAGATCTTAGACAAATTATGCGTTAAAATCTTTATTTAACATTGTTGACCCTCATAATTCTTGAATGAATGAATGAATGATACTTCATAATTTTTTTAATCTATACATATAAGAAGATGGAGAGTAACTCAAATAACAAGTTGTAGTATCACATCTTTACTATTTGATAACATTATGAAGGTGATTATACATTACGTAACATTTCTTTTAAAAATATGTAACGAAATTTTACTTTTTAACTTATCATTGATCTTCATGGTTTTGTCATAAATCTCAAATTTATCATATTTTATATAGCTATTTGAAAGTAATTTTATTTTTACTCATCATTGAGTGATGTTTTTATTATAATACTAGTAAGTTTTATTTATTATTTTCTTCTAGGGGTGAATTGTATAATATAATAAAAAATAAATTAGAAATAATGATTCTTTTATTATTAAAAAGTTAAGATATTAGATTATTTATGCTTGTATAATAATGTTAGAAGTTTTATTTTCTACGAGTTTCTTTAATCATGTTTGTAATTATTTCAAACTTTGATGTATTTTTATAATTTTATATTATTATATGCGAACAACTTTAAGGAACTGCATATGACTTAAGCCCTTCCGGCCTTCCCTAATCACCATACTTTTTCCATCTAGCTCAGCTCTACTTTTATTTTTTCAAAGCTTCAAATACTACTTTATGATAAAGTTGAAAAATGACGTCATATACTTTTGATTATTGACTTCTTCTTTTTTAATTTATTCGGAGGAAACTATGCAATTCAGATTGTTTTTTCTTCTTTGCAAGAAGAAAATTATGTTCTATTCCTCAAAATTCTTGTTTAAAAAAACCCCATAATTTATGCAAGGTTTTAAGAAAAAATTTCAAAGTCCTAATGAATTAACAAAACAACCTATGCAGCAAATCCCAAACGATTCATAATTAACTCTAGCAATTCCAATAGTTCCATTTAGGGGTGTTCATGGTTCGTTTGGACCGGTTATTAGTTAAAATCAAAATCAAACTAATTTAAATCGAATTTTAAATTTCTAAAATCAAACCAAATCAAATCAAAAAATAACCGTTGGTTTGGTTATCATCGGTTTGGTTAGGTTTTTCCGGTTCGAAAGTAATAAGTTTGTTGAGAACATATGCATCTCGATAGACACAAACACTTAGTACATGAATAATTCACAAATAAGCTATTACACATAAGCTATTACACGAACAAAGTGATTCATCCAATGTACCAAGTTTCAAAAACTAAAAAACTCATTGTTAGTAGTATAAAATTGGTTCAATATTCAGGAGATCTCAACATCTATCTTATCAATAAACTTTTCTATAAAATTACACCTTAAAATATTGAGAAATTATTTCTCAAAAAAACAACAACCAATATTTCATAGTCAAAATTAATCAATTACCATCTTCTTTAGCTTGAGCTTTAAATTATTCAATGTTGCCTTAGAAAAGTTTATAAAGAACAGAGAAAGTGTGATCTTTAAAGTAATGAATATTGAGGGATTTAGGGTTTTAATAGTTGGGCTAAAATTTAAGTGTTTGACTTCAGAAAATAGTAAAATTAAAGACTTGAGTTAATTAAATTTATCAAAATAATTTATTTATAAATAATTATAAAATTTATATATATGACTTCTCTGTTCGGTTTGATTATTTTTGCGGTTAATTTTCAGTAAAATCAAAACCAAATCAAATAATATCGGTTTTTCAAAATTTAAAGCCAAACCTAATCAAATCAAACCAAATATTGATTTTTTTAATCGATTTAATTCGGATTGCGAATCCATTTGATTTTATAACCATGAACAACCCTAGTTCCATTAGAACACTACTTATTCCCTATTCTTTTCTTTCTTTTTTTTGGTAGAACGGTTTTTCTTTTCACTCCAAAATTATGGCTATTCAAACACAATTCATATTCTAATATGTTACTTTGGTTCCATTGAGTACTTTCTATTTTATATGGTGATTAAGAAGTCATTAATAGATTGATTAAATTTACTATTTTATCCTTTATTCATATCAATGCACATAAAAATAAGTTAGAAAAAATATATATAGAGTATAGGAATAGCTAGTATTGAAAATTAATTCTATATTAATTTAGCAGGTGATCAAGTAATTGATCTTCCCTCTGCCTAATCTCCCAAAATAATTATTTTTATGAATTCTTTATAGATGTAGAAAAAACCTCAAATAAAATAACTGAGTCAAAAATAAATTGGAAAACCAAAACCAAACGAAATTTTGATTTCCGCGTGAACAGTGCTCGTCCAAATTATGCGCGTCTTCAATTGTTGCTGCCTGACACGTGCCGACAGGTAAGTTTCCTGTTACAACTCTAATTCTCCTTTCAATTCATACATTTATATATTACTCTATTATATTCAATTTAACTCATTAAACGGAATTTTGATTTCCGCGTGAACAGTGCTCGTCCAAATTATGCGCGTCTTCAATTGTTGCTGCCTGACACGTGCCGACAGGTAAGTTTCCTATTACAACTCTAATTCTCCTTTCAATTCATACATTTATATATTATTATATTCAATTTAACTCATTAAGATGTCTGTTTGTTTTTTCTTCTTCAATCTTTCATATTTAATTCGTTTTAGCTTTAAACTTTTTCAACTTTACTCCAATTTAATCCTACAAATAAAATACACTATTTAGCACCATTCATAAAATTCATACTCAAAAAAGACAAATATAAATAATAAATGTAAGACAAATAATGATTAAAATATATATATTTTTTTGGTCTCACATCCCTCATAATTCTTGAATGAATGAATGATACTTCATAATTTTTTAATCTATACATATAAGAAGATTGAGAGTAACTCAAATAACAAGTTGTAGTATCACATCTTTACTATTTGATAACATTATGAATGTGATTATACATTACGTAACATTTCTTTTAAAAATATGTAACGAAATTTTACTTTTTAACTTATCATTGAAGATCATTGATCTTCATGGTTTTGTCATAAATCTCAAAGTTATCATATTTTATATAGCTATTTGAAAGTAATTTTATTTTTACTCATCATTGAGTGATGCTTTTATTATAATACTAGTAAGTTTTATTTATTATTTTCTTTTAGTGGTGAATTGTATAATATAATAAAAAATATATTTTTAGAAATAATGATTCTTTTATTATTAAAAAGTTAAGATATTAGATTATTTATGCTTGTATAATAATGTTGGAAGTTTTATTTTCTATGAGTTTCATTAATCATGTTTGTAATTATTTTCAAACTTTGATGTATTTTTATAATTTTGTATTATTATATTATTATACTATATTATAAATTAAAAATTTAAAGATCCATAGGGCTTACACCCCACGTCTCGAGGCTTACGTCTATCCCTAAATTAAGTAAAATGCTTCGCCTCACGACTCCGCCTTTTAAAACATTGATTCCTTTCCTCGTATAACTTGAGGTGAAAATATTTAATAAAAACACTTCTTAATTTGTTTATATGTTCAATTGAACATGTCCGTGAATAGAAAATTAAATTAAATTCAATGACAAATTTAATGATTTGACACAAAATTTACGAAAAAAATATCAAAGTATAAAGAAATATTCTTTTTGAAATGGATTAAAAAGAAAAACAAAACAAATAAATTGAACCGGGATAAGTTGGTTGTTTAATTGATTATTGATTATTGATTATGATCTCAATTTGACATTTTGCGCCCTCTTTCGGCCGCAATTCGTATGAACTGTCACTACGCCAATGGACAGTCGCCGTCGTCACCGCCACCGCACTATTCTCGACGCGTCGTCTATCTCCTCCACCCCACAGCCGTCAGTTCCAACCTTCCAATGAACCGTTGCCATGTGTCACTGCCTATTCACCGCGAAACATGGATATCACTGACGAACGATTTCGGAGCGGAACGAATCCAGAAAATGGATTACTTTCTATAAATTCCTCGAATCTCAACTACATTTCATAAAAATAAAGTTAAAAATATTGTTTCTTTTTGTATTTCTGGTTTATGTGGTGATCGAATTTTCAATTTTTTTACTGGTAGAGATTCCTACTTTTCTTCAATTGCAATTCTCCTTTTTCCGTTTCACGGTTGAGAATTTATGATTCCTTATCAGAGGAATCGATCCGATTTGACTAATTTCACTTTTCGTCTGTATAAATACCAGAGTATCTAGGTTGAGGAACGTAATTTCAAGCTGCGATCGGCTTTTTCCCCTGAACGAGCAAACACAGGTTGTGGGTTCGAGTTAGCAAGGGACGTCTAATCTCAACTACAATCCATTATGGGGCTTGATGAAAGTCAGCAGTCTGATCCATGTAAGGTTCTCTTTTCCTTTATATATGCTTCATAATTGAGAAGGAAGACGGAGATTTGAACTTAATAAAGGCGAAGATTTGAACAAAATATTTTGGTAGTTCATTTAAAACTTTACCAGTTCTAAGAGTAAATGATTGGGATGTGCATGCCCTATTTTCTGTTAAGACTAGTATAATTCCTTACATGACGAGCTCTAGCAATCACTGTATTTCATAAGACTTAGATTTTTGAAGGGGGATTATACTGATGAATGCTAACTGAACTATTATTTTCATGTGCTTGTAGTGGTTGTGATACGCAATGGAAAGGAGATCATATTGCAGGTGATATTATCTTTCAAAGAATTATTAGTTTCATATTACAATTTGTTGAAGGCTGAATGTTGATGCATTATCCGTCAGAACAATTGTTTTGAACATAAAGAAATGGAAAATACAATTGAGAAGTAAACATTGATCAGTGTCAATTCTGTTCATAAGTAGAAAAGTCTTATATATTGTCCACGCAGGCATTCGACTGGGAATCTCATAAACATGATTGGTGGATAAATTTAGATACGAAAGTTCCTGATATTGCAAAGTCTGGTTTCACAACTGCTTGGCTGCCTCCGGTGTGTCAGTCATTGGCTCCTGAAGGTTGAAAGTAAAAGTGTTTAGTCATTTGAGTTGTTGTCTCTGCGCTCTTTCAGCTTCTCTTTTGATAGTTATTAATTATCTTTTGTGTTGTTGTTTTTCATCATAGGTTACCTTCCACAGAACCTTTATTCTCTCAATTCTAAATATGGTTCTGAGGATCTCTTAAAAGCTTTACTTAATAAGATGAAGCAGTACAAAGTTAGAGCGATGGCGGACATAGTCATTAACCATCGTGTTGGGACTACTCAAGGGCATGGCGGAATGTACAACCGCTATGATGGAATTCCTATGTCTTGGGATGAACATGCTATTACATCTTGCACTGGTGGAAGGGTAAGGATGCTGTAACTGAAATCTTGCTTCAAGGATATGCAGCTTTAGACATTTATTTATCCTTTCATCTGCATCTACTTGATCATAGAATTAATGAGTACAATTTTCTCTAGTATATGATGTTCATTTTTCGTGTACACTTTTATTTTTGCTAGAGTGGCATAGATGATAGATTCCTCTCCTGGAAATGAACCACCTACTTCTATTCGCCAAGCCAAGATCAAGAAGCTCTGATGCTAACATTAGTTAACATTAAGCTTGGTTTAATGTATTAACCTTACTAAAACTTATGATTCCTTCAGTAAGTTTCAAATAATTGGAAGTAAATTAGATAAACCTTATTTTTTATCTTCCTATTTAAGAAGACTCATTTTGATAAATTTTCAGTATTAAAATTTAGAAGAGTTGTCCCCTTTTGCAAATTTTGCTGCCTATTTTTACATATCGAATATCAAAGACTACAACTTTGAGTTAATAGCTTGAATTCATGTGGCTTCAGTTTCAGGCTACCTTCACCATTAGTTCTTTTAACTTCTGGAATTCAGTGTCTAGTATTTTGAGTGGTTTATACTCATCAGTCTAATAATTGGTGTTCTGTAGTTTAGCTCATTTCTGCAGCGAATGAACTTTCAGATAATCAATTGAATGTGATGTCTGAAAATAGATATTATGGATAAGTGATTTTTTCTTCTTGCATATTTTCAATTTCCAAGTAAAACACCTTCGGAGTATACTCTCATACTTAAGGATATCTTCCAGGGTAACAAAAGCACTGGAGACAACTTTAATGGAGTTCCAAATATAGATCATACACAATCCTTTGTCCGGAAAGATCTCATTGACTGGATGCGGTGGCTAAGATCCTCTGTTGGCTTCCAAGATTTTCGTTTTGATTTTGCCAAAGGGTAAATGTGCACTTGCTTTCTGAAGTTCTCTATGTACCCCTTTCCCTCCAAGGCAGGATTTCCATTTTCTTTTCGTTTGTTTGATGTCTTTCCATTTGCAAAGAGCTGAGATTTCCTTTCTCTCAACTTTAGTTATGCTTCGAAGTATGTAAAGGAATATATCGAGGGAGCTGAGCCAATATTTGCAGTTGGAGAATACTGGGACACTTGCAATTACAAGGGCAGCAATTTGGATTACAACCAAGGTATTATGTGACTTAGATATATTCACCTTTCTAACAGTTGGCGCCATCAATGTTGAATTTCTTTAAGCAAGGAGAGATGAGCAAGTTTTAGGAATGACCTTTCGAGACAAGAGAACTTATTGATGTGAAAATCTGTCTTATGCTGTGTCATAATTAAATGTCTTTAAATTCTTAACCATCTAAGTTCCATTAAAAAAAAGAGAGAAATTGAAGGACAAATAAAACATCTGCAGACCATATGAAGTGCCTCAAAAAAGTCAACTTCTGAGGTAACAGGAAGCTACATATCTTCATCCAAGTTTTACAATCTTATTAAATCATCAGTGTTGAGCTACAATCTACATAATGTGATCCAAGTAGTTGACAATTTCCATGTATCTAGTAACACAATGTGGAGGCAGAGCATATCCATACCTTGGTTTCCCCCTTCTGTAGATATCTTTGTTCTGTCTATATATTAAAGGTAGCTTTATTTGTTATATGCAGATAGTCACAGGCAAAGAATCATCAATTGGATTGATGGCGCGGGACAACTTTCGACTGCATTCGATTTTACAACAAAAGCAGTCCTTCAGGTATCCATTTAAACACGAGACTCTAGATTTATTGACTATTAAACTTAAGATCCTAATAAAAATGATGGGCCCTTTTCATCTGATATTAGTATCAAAGACTACACGATTTCAGGTCAAATTTAGTAATGGTAGCAAATCCAAATGAATTTTGATGACATGTATATTTCTTGTTCAAGTTATTTATTCGGAGATTTGTCTGTGACTCAGTGAGGATATACCAGAAAATAGTGCTAACCTATATTATGTATATGCATTGACAGGAAGCAGTCAAAGGAGAATTCTGGCGTTTGCGTGACTCTAAGGGGAAGCCACCAGGAGTTTTAGGATTGTGGCCTTCAAGGGCTGTCACTTTTATTGATAATCACGACACTGGATCAACTCAGGTTCTTGATGTTGTCTGATTTGCATCTAGCTGATTATTAGTCTCTGCTTTGGTTTCGCTGCTTCATTTCCTATGATGCTACATGACCATTCTACTGTATGATTTCGTTAATGCAGTCGCATAGGTTATGCAATTCATTCATTTGATCTGTTTTTGAATTTAGCATCTTGGATCATTTACTCTCTTTGATATTTTTCTTATCACGGAAACTGAAATATTTTCCCTTGATTACTCAACTAACATAATGAGCTCACCTTGTAGGCGCATTGGCCTTTCCCTTCACGTCATGTTATGGAGGTATTTCCAACATCTATCCGTCACATTTAAATGCTCGACTTGCGAGCTTATTTCTACTTCTATATTGTATTCCTCAAGTTCTTCTAGTTTACATATTTCTCCTACTATACAAATGTTTAGATCTTATTTTTCATGATCATCTTTTGTGCAATCTGGTCTTATACTTATCACTCCAGGGCTATGCATACATTCTTACACACCCAGGGATACCATCAGTTTTCTATGACCATTTCTACGAATGGGATAATTCCATGCATGACCAAATTGTAAAGCTGGTATGTCAATATCTATTAACTATTGACACAAATTGAGTGAACAGTCAGAGTTGGACGATCCTAATGTTTGAAATGTATGTTTCAGATTGCTATTCGGAGGAATCAAGGCATACACAGCCGTTCATCTATAAGGATTCTTGAGGCACAGCCAAACTTATACGCTGCAACCATTGATGAAAAGGTTAGCATGAAGATTGGGGACGGATCATGGTGCCCTGCTGGGAAAGAGTGGACCCTCGTGACCAGTGGCCATCGCTATGCAGTCTGGCAGAAGTAATCTTGCAGCTATTCCGTTACTTAATATATTAGTCGAAATATATATGTTTTAAACCCGAGCACCTACTTCTAATACTAGATCCGCCTCTACAGGCTTGGATGGAGTGATGAGTTTTTTTTTCCTGTTCATTAGACATTGCAACATGGGATGTAGTTTTGGTAATAAAAGTGTTCTTGATCAATGCAATGTAATAAGGAGGTTTAGGTTTATTTATTCAATTATCGTTTGGTAAGACGGAAGAAGCTATTTTCATGTCACAAGATCGAAGGGTTATCTTTTGTTTCTTATATAAAAAAATGTGGCAATACTCTGCTATTTACTAATTTTCTACCCGATTTCTCGATCAGTATACCTTCCTATCTAGGATCGTTTAGTAAGCTGAAACTTTGTCATGTCCTATCTAAGCACCTTCCCCAGTTCTTCTTCGACCTGCCTCTACCACTTTTAATTCATACTATAGTCAGTCTCTCATACCTTCGTACTAGCGCATCTACAAACCTATTCTTCACATGCCCGAACCACAGGTTTGCTTCCTTAATTTTGCCATGAACGCCACTCCCACCTTACCTGTTTAGCTTCGCTCCTAACCTTCCTTCTCCTAGTATTCCCTCACATTCATCTGAGCATCTACGTGAACGTTCTTGACTAGTCAATACTCTGCCTTATACGACAATAGATACGAAGGTACCCAGAAATCACCTAATGACTGTTTAATTGAAATGAAGGGATAACATGGAGTTGCGTCGAAAAAAGAGAGATTCCTCACATCACATCATAGCAAATCGTCATACATCTCATGATTTATATCTTGAAAACTCAAAGCCCCTATCAACATCTCAAAAAAAAATAAAAAAATCTCTTTTATCATACAATAAATAACCCAAAATTATCATTATATTTTCATATTTCTCCCTCGTGTCTTTATCACGTGATGCACACTGTTTTAAAAAACATATCATCCATCATTTAATTAAAGTTGGTTTTTTTTTAGTCCATAATCATCTCCCCTAGCTTCTATTCCCAATGTCTTTTTACCAATTTACGTTATCTATAGGAAAACTCAACTTTATTAATATTCACCTTAATCATAATTTACCTAGGGTTAAAAGTCAAAAATGTAGAAGGTAGGGTTGAAATTTTTTTGGTTTACTTTTGGTTGAAGGAATAATTCAAAATTTCAACTCAATAGTATATATATATTCCAAAAACAAAAAGTACATAACCTCAACTCTAGTTTTTCCAACTATTAACTCAAATGATTGACTACCAAGCGATGTAATGAGTCTAACGACATAGATAGATAAAACTTCTCTATTCTTAATCAGATATTTCATTCGAATTATGAAATGAAGTTTATTTTCATAAAAAGTGTTTTAGCCTCTTAATAAGCCTACGTGATACAAATTCGAATATTAGTCAACCCAATAAATTTTCGATTAACACACACAATTAATAATAATAATTACATGCATAAGCAAATATTTCTCAAGACATACAAATTACAATTACATGCAGAGTTACATGATCATGTTGTGTCTTGAAGTTGAAGAAGATGCTCTTAATTAAATTAATCAATAATATTGTTCAATTACTATATAGAATCATTAATTAAACATAATTCATTATTTCCACTGCATGCATGGTTTCTTTAAATTAAGGCACTACCTTTTAGCAAACCCCTAATCATTATGTGCACTAAATTGGTAAGATGATCTAAATCATACGTATGATTATCTTATAGCAAAAAATAAAAAGGGGGGGGGGGGGGGAGGGGGGGAGCACTGAGCTGGTAGATCTAAAAATACTATTTGTCTCTTCTTGTCAAAGACGAACTATAATATAATGTAATCTATGAATCCACATAAAAATTATTAAACTTTTATCAAAATTGGATATATATTTGATCGAAAATTTAATTATTATTATATCAACTTGAAAAATTGTTATAAGAAAATTCAAAATTTTAAAATTCTGAATCCATCTTTATTTCTTAATTCGTCATTCAACAATCTCTCTATGTATATATCCAGAAAATGACTTTGAAAACATTGATTAGTTAAACGAGATGCATTTTGGTGAAATTAAAACAAAAAAAGACTCATTAATATTACCAATAATAATTAATAACTATTCTCATTAATGCATATTTTTTTTGTTTATGCAATAATATGATAGTTCTAAAGTTTAAAATACAATTATATTAATTCACAATGTACTACTTTAATTTTAACTTAGAGAACTTTGCGTCAAAGTTATTTATTAATCAAAAGAATTCAGCATCAGGACCTGCAAGAACCCCAGTAAATAGTAGAGTGGGTACTTCATAATCATGAAAAGCATATGATATATTTTAAGAAAAATTATATGATTTATTTTGTTTCTTACATTACTAAATTAGGCCTACATTACAAAGTGATTTGTTGTAATTGACAATTTTTTGAAGAAGGAACGTAACACATGTTATATCTAAGGCGATCGAATTCTACATGGAGATAATATTATTATATACATTCACAATATATACATATTTTTGGATTCGATGAAAATCACGTAGCTTAAAAAAATAAATTTATAAAATCTAATAACACATGTCATGAATTTAGATGGTTCTGAAATGATGTTTTTTTTTCCATCCGATGTCCCACTAAATCTGGATTTGTGCCGAAAAGTCTCACATTGGAGTGTAAAGTACTCACAAAGACGACTCCATACACAAGGAAACTTAAACCTAAAACATTTTGATTAAAAATGAAGAAGTACTTACTACTCCCCACAACCCACTACAATTAATAGAGGAAAAAGGCAATTTGCATGCTGAACTAAAGTGGAGGCACTTCATAATATCATAAAGTGAAGAATTAATGGACCAACAACCATAAATAATTATTATACTAGTAAGAAAATCCATGTCTAAAAAGTTATATAATTAAAGTTTTTCATGTCACCAAAATTGCCTCCCCAAAAAATTAGTAAGTACTGATTAATTTCAAAAGGTCAAAATCTATTTTCTCCAAATGATACCCTTTTTATTGTGGTAAGCATGATGCTAGGATATTATCAAAACTATACCAAAAAAATGACATTTTAATAATTTTGGGGCTAGAAGGTGTGGATCTAGAATTTGAGTTTACGAATTCTAAAAATATTTTTTTCCTAATACAGGCACATATAATAATTTGATTAAAATTATTGAATTTTATCAATTTGCTAGCTTGAACGCTAACTCCAACCCTACTTGTGACAAAAAAATTTTTGGTATATTAAAGGCATAAGGTAAGGAAGTAGAAAAATAAATATTTGTATGGTCAGACTTTCCTATAATAATTCTCCTCAATTATAACATTTTATTATAGCGATGAACTTTTTTTTTTTTGAATTATTTTTCATGTATATTATATCATACCCTGTAACAATATTTTCTTATAGCAACAAGCAAAAAAACAATTTAGACAAACAATACCATCACAAAAAAATAAATTTTTTATTTTTTTATTTTTTGTATTATTTTGAGGTTAAAAACTCAAAATGACTTAAATATCCCAATGATTCAATCATGGCTCTATCTGACAAATGCCAACTGGGTTATGTAGTAGACCTTCAAGAAACACTTAAATGGCTTAATATTACAGAAAGTAAAAGAGAGAATTAAAGGAGAAGAAACAAATATGTCAATTTCAGGTGTTGCCCTAATACTTTACTGCTCCCGTCTCTATTTATTTGTCAAATATTTTTAATTTGATTTTTTCTTTTGTATTAGTCATTTTTGACAAATTAAAGAAGAATAATTTTATTCTTTCTATTATACTCTCAATTTATTAAAATTGAGTTAGTATCTTTAAAAAATATAGTGAGTAAATATGCTTAAGACTCTATTAATTAATATGGATAAAATAATAAACTCATTATACTAATCATTGTTTTCTGAATAGGTGTGTTAAGTTAAAACTTGACAAATAAAAAAAGACGGAAAAAGTATCATACTAGTGTGTACAAAAGCTGATCTATTTAGTTTTTTCAATAGATTCGATATTCGTATTAAAGATTTTACAAGGAAAGAAAAAACTTTTCTAGTGACTAAAGAAATTTAACCGTAAAAAAATATTATTATATAAAATATTAATCTAAAATTATTATAAAAACTTATAAATTTCAATTTTGAATACATGTGATACTGTATATTTGGAGTGGGCTTCTGATTCCCCTCTTTGTGCTTCATGTTTTGCAATAAATAGTGCACCCAAATAAAATGAGAGTTTGGTAGGCTGCTCTTTTCAAGGGTGTTAATGGGATGGTATATTCCACATCTACCCTTTTGTTTATTTTTATTTATTCACTATTTTAAAATTAATATTTATTTTTATTTGTTTTAATTTAGAAGTTCTTTACTTTTAGTATATCAGAAGGCAGAGCTTAAAAAATAAGATTTTTTTTTTTAAAAAAAGGGATAATTTATCATTATATATACCTGTTTTATCTTTATTATTAAGTATTAATTATTTCTAATACATTTCCAAAATATAATAATTAGGACTAATCATATAATAATTACTCTTTTATTTGTTACCTCTTTTAAAATGTGTTGTTATTTCAAGGCTTCGTTTTATACCATATTTATTTTAGTTCCAAACTTACCTTATACGACATCAAATTTACTAAAATAAATTTTGAAAGTCATAATCTAAATATTTTATCACTAATGATAAAATAAAAAAATTCCAAGTACATAGTGAAATTCGAATTACTAAGAAGAGAGAGCTGGTATAATGAGTGCGACGTATCACTCGACAAAAGGGTGGAAAAGGATTATTACTCTTTCGATATTTTTTATTTTTTACAATATAGTAAATTAATAAGAAAATGTGATGTTGGAAAATGGTTTTGACAAGAGAGAACACTGCAGTAAGGTGTGAAGCAATATAATTGAAGTCATTGACCATTTATTGGCTCTCTTTTCTAAATTCGTCAAAACTTTATCACTTGTTATTCAAAAATAAATTTTATTTTTACTTATTTTTGAAGTTATTTGTCTAAAATATAAAATTATACGTCAATTAATTTGAATATCATGATAAAATACTTATAAATATATAAATTTTAAAATAGACGAAGAAAAAAAATATTTGTTTTAGCAGCCGCGCATATATACTTAAGATGCCACCTCCAGTGACCGACTACCTGCCCCACAAACAAAATCTGTTAAATAAATAATGATATACTTATTATTTCATCACAAATTTTATATTATAGGTAATCCACAATTCTATATATCAAAAGTTAACCGACCA
Organism: Solanum verrucosum; assembly: GCF_900185275.1. Taxonomy (NCBI): domain Eukaryota; kingdom Viridiplantae; phylum Streptophyta; class Magnoliopsida; order Solanales; family Solanaceae; genus Solanum; species Solanum verrucosum. Next base: position 791,815 of record NW_026020144.1, on the reverse strand, counting down.
AAAGTTTTGTTATATGGTGAGTAATAATAAAAAGTTATTATGCGGTATTTAATAATGAAACTTGTTTTTTTTTTTATATACCTCAAAAACATATATCGATCTTTTGCCTTTGAGTATCATATATCCTATTTGGGGACACAATAATCTCTAATTAATGTGCCTACTCATTATGGGAGCATATTTTTAGATTCGTAACTAAGAAGATTTTTACTGTGATTTATTATTAGGTTAGTAATAATAATATTTATCTCTTTGAACATTGAGTCTAGCCCTAACACCCAACTCCTTTTTAGTCCTATAATAAAAGTTTAAAATTATTTTCTGAAATTTATATTTATTTATGATATTTGAACAAAATTTCAACTTCAATTTGACATATTAATAATAAAAGGTAGTTCAATTTCATGTTTGTGATTTTACCTTTTTTTAAAAATTAAAATTTGATTCATAAATTTATATTTTATAAAAAAGGATTCATATTAGATATAAATAAATTGTTTGTACCATACGAAAGAATGGTATTAAAGAATAGTCAGTTCTTCTAGGGTTGATTTGTTAAATCAATGAATCATTATAAAATTGCCTCTATGTCCATGCATAAGGAGGCCGCCCTAGCGGGCTGCGATTTCATAAATGAAATTGAAACGACGTTCAGGGTATGGCATAACATAGTATCACAAACAATTATATTTTATAAAAGAAATACAAAAGTATATGATTTATAATGTGATGCCTTATGATATTTTCATATTTTATTTATGAATTATAGTATGATAAATATTATATAGGAGTTGGATTTTTTTTATTAACTTTCATAGATTGCTAGATATTTTACAAATTTCAACAAAATTTTGACTTTAACTCTTACGTATTCAAATAAAATTTCAATTTCAAATCAACATCATAACAAGTTAGGTGTCTTGAAAGGAGGGGCAAAAATCAGAATAAAGAGAAGAATGAAACATCCAATCTGATTTATGATCTCTCCCCTTTCCTTTTCTCAAAAATACCATTTCTCTCTCTCTATTAATTATTTTTTCAGCCACCATCTTAAATAGTGCTCAACTGCCCCTCTTTTGAAACTATATTATTATTATGAGTACAGAAATTAAATAGTGAGTATCGCAGATTATTGAGAGACTACAATCTTGATTTTCATGAAGATTTCTCAAAGGGTTCCTTACATAGTTCTTTGGCATTCTGTCCACCTCCAATTAGCTTCATGATCTTCTATTTATTTTTTTTAGAAAATTATAATTTATTATTTAGAAAAAAAAAATGGAGGTGGGCATACTGTCAACAGATTTGTGTTGGTTTCTCTTTGTGAAATCTTCTTGATATTAATTGAACAACAGATTTTGTGTTGATAGTGATGATGATGATGATGGCTCTTTAATTTTTTTGGAAATTCCAGAGGTAATAAAAAGACGAATCTTTATATTGTTTGGATTTATTAGTTTTCTTCAATTTGATTTTTTTTCTTGTTTCAATCCTCAAAAGACACATTCTTGATCCATATTCACTTTGTATCTTCTAAGTTCAAACTTCTTTCTTGCAATGAAATTGATAAAACTAACAACATATTCTTGATCCATCAAAAACCCTATCTTTTTTCATATTAAGTTCTTCATTTTGTTACATTAATTTCTAATCTTTGCTATACTTATAATTACTATATATACCTAGAACTTTTTGTTATGCATATTTGTTCCTTTTTGAAAAAGATCAATTTAGCACTTGTTTGGACTATCCTTGAGTTGTTGTCGGTCTATCAGAAACCACCTCTCTACCTTTCAAGGTATGTACAAGATCTGCTACGTACACACCAGACTCTTCGGACTTCACTTGTGGGATTGTACTGATATGTATGTACCATATGTTGTTGTTGTAATTAAAGGGATCCAGAAAAATGGAGGATGTCTCCCATTTTAGAAAATAGTTAGTTTACTTGTTATTCCAGTACTATTTGTATCAAACACTGATTTGAAAGTTTTGTATTTATGTAATATGTATGTTGCCAAAGGATGGTTCTTTAATTTGTTGTGTCATTTCTTTTGGGTATGTAATGTATACTCCTAATTAGTAGCTACAATCTTTAGTTAATCTTTTGATAACTTGCTAATATCGTGTTTTAGAGTTATATGCTATCGAGGTAATAACATGACATCCAAATCAAAGAGCGTTGGATGTGTACGTAACTAATTAATTATTTGTCCATGCCACGATGATAGTGTTATTTATATCTGAATAATTGAAAGACAATTGGGTCAAAAATGTCATGGACGGTTCGTTGGTGAGATCTAGTTTATGGGATCATTCATGGACTAATTGAAATCGACAAGCTATATCTCAAGTCTAGCATGAAAATAGTAGTAGTAGCTAGGTTTTGACTTTGGATTCAATAATAAAAGTGCAACGCTGTCGTGTGCTACAAGTCATATTTTTAAGTGAAGATATGTAGAAGATCACTCTCATTATATTTTCTGCCTAGTTAACTAGCCCTCGAGAATTTTTCGATTATTGAATCCGGGCTTGGATAGTCGGTGATGGTAAGGGCGGAGCTAATTAATACTTATCACACTCTAGTTCAAACTCGATATATATTATACATATAATAAACTCAAAATCTATAAACTTTGAATACAATTGCAATGAGCATGCACAGTGGATTAATGAAGAGGGAGAGGGGAATAGCTAGGCTCATGATTGATGTCTGACATTTTCCCAATAAATTATGGCAACTTAAAGTTTCTTTTTCTACGCTCCTTTTAAAGCGGGCCTAGGACCTACTTTTTGTTACATGGTAATAATTAATAAACCTTCCTATATGGTGTAAAATAAGTTTACGGCAAATCACATGGGAGAGGTAAATCACATTAGGCAGCATTGAGCTCGACCGAGAAAACATGGGGAATTTTGAACTTGAGATCTAAAGATCATCTTCTCAACCAAATCTTTTTTTTTTTTTTTTTTTTTTTTTTTACCGTGGTTTCCGGGCGTCGCTTTGCGAACCCGACTAGCTGTACCCACCGGGTCCCGCTGTTTCAAGGCGGGTCCACCACGGTTAGTTTCACGGGGCCCTGGAGACGCGGCCGGTTTGTAATGCCTCCAGTGGCCCTGCTGGGGCTCGAACCGGCGACCTGAAGGACTTTGTCCCAGGCCTTTACCAGCTGAGCTACCCTTCAGGGTTAGTTCTCTTCTCAACCAAATCAACCACCACCTTTGCGGGTTTTGTATTTATTGTTGTTTACTTAATACTTATAGTTAACTGTGTCTCTTTTCCAAGTTCATAGACCTTGTCAGTTAATATTGTCCTTAAAGGTTACCTACTAGTACTAGTACTGCAAGACGAAACTGCAATGAATAATTTCTGTTCTCACAGTAGTAATGGTACCTTCTTCCCTACGGCATATTTGATGCATCAATTAATTTCTAGCAACTCCCTTAGGTGTACTTAATGAGCATACTAATACAAAACATCTAACCATAAATGCTCATGGACTTTTTTTATTTTCAGGATTGGAACTCGAAATTTTTTGATTATGAGTGGAAGAAATCCATCTATTTCACCACATCCTTGGCGGTTCTTAGGCAAAAAAATGTGTTTTTTGCTTCTCCGTGTAGATTTTTGCAAATTTATTTGTGTTCTTTACTAAATTTAACTTATTCACCAATAGTTCTCTAATATTATTTTAATGTTAGATAAAACAAGAGCCAAGGGTATTTCGGAAACAATCTCTCTACCTCCACCAGATAGACGTAATGTCTGCATACACTCTACCCTCTCTAACTACACTTGTGGAATTTTACTAGGTATGTTGTTTACCGAAGATAGAGCAAGTGTGACAAATTTCTTCTGATTACCCTCCCCAAGTTCCCATGTTTTCCTCTAGGAAAAATAGAGAGCAAGCAAATGGAACTTTGGGTATTTCACTTGTATAACAATTATAATGATGTTGAAGGGAAGACAATTGGTTCTAAAACTCAAAATCATTTCAATACTAGAACTCATGACTTATGACATCCCACTCAGTTAAATGATGTTTGTGTTATCTTTTTACTTCAAATGCGAAGAATTTTACTCTGCCCAATAGATATTTAATGATGCTTAAAATCTCCCATTTCTCTAAGCCCAATTGGGTCCCAAGCAAAAATGTATTCGATCCCTTTTGATGTAGATCGTAGGGATAATTATTTCTATGTTATTTTCTTATGACTGGGAACACCAACTTATTTTTCACTGACATTTTGAATATCTATTCATAAGCCAAGGTTCTATCGGAAACAACCTCTTGACCTCTGAGGTAGGGATACGATCCATGTATACTCTACCATACTCATACTCACTTTATAGGACTACACCAAGTATATTGTATTTTAAATATTTGTTCGACAGTTCAGTTGAACAATTCATAAATGCAATGTCACCAAGCCCATTTTTTTTCCATTCAGAAAAAAATGGATTGTTAAAACTTGAAATGTAAATTGTGCTCATAGAAGTTAGGATTTTAGAACTGATCTTGGCGTCCCAATTTGTTTGACATCATTTGATCCCAGTGTAATTGCCCACAAACCAAAACCACACATGAGAGATAAACTGTACTAAGCAAGTCCTATGCCACAAACTCGACCGAGAAAGCATGCAAGAGATTTCGAACCTTAGACCCCCATTTGAAAGATGCCTTGCTCAACCAACTCGGCCACCCATGCGAATTTTTAGCACTACTTTATGAATATAAGTACCCTTCCTTGGTGGTTCATAGAGATCCCTTCAACCTCTAGGCACTGGAAGAACATCTCATTGTAGGCAAAGTTGGAAGTTAAATTGACTAGGAGAAGACCATTATATTTGCAAACAAAAACACATTTTATCTTAAGATACAGAATTTTAAGCCTCGGCTAGAGTGGTGAGGACCCAATGCCACAGCCTACAAGAACAACCTTATTGGTTATGCTTCAATAAAACAAATTCAGTATGTTTTTTTACATAAGGTAAAGAAAATTACCCAGATAGTTGCGTTTATTGGATTATAAGGTCCAAGTTTATATGGATATCATACAAGCTCTTTCTAACAATATACAAATAGTTGTCCAAATCCAAAATATACCTTCAAGAAATTATCACAGTACCACGTCTAGGATGTTTGGATTGTGCATTATCTAGATACTTTGAGTTCCAGCTAACTACCCAAAGAATTAGACTGATGTTGGAATAGCCATTATCTTAAGTCTAATGACCCCTAAATTTCTAGAACTGATAAGCATCAAAATCGCAGTCAATTGTCATTGTATTCTACACCTACTTGGCACTACCATCCTTCAGATTCCTTAAAAACTGAGTGCTTTGTGTTTCTCAGCTCGTGGGCTGCTAAGAACTGTATGCCCAATTGAATGAGCTGTTCTCTCTGGGCTTTCAGCTACTATATCCAAGGAAGTGAAAGCTTTTGAGGAAAAGGGGAGAGACTTATTTCGGGCAAAATTGGAAGCACAAGGAACCTGATTCTGTAGGGACTGCGCGTTAAAGAATCCTCGCTGGTCGAGCATTGCTGCTGACTCTTCAGCTGCACGCCGCCTTGTGGCATCATCTACATATAGTAGATCTTCAATCCTTGCCATCAAGTTAAAGGCCAAACTCTCCAACACTCTAGAGTAGCTCTCAAGGATTGAATGTCCCACATCCTGCATACATGAACATGAAAGTTGCAGCTCAGTTTCTTTAATCCTGATGTAATTGGGAACTTTTTGTAACACATGAACTAGACACAATAAAATAAAGTGTATTCATGCAGCACGTTAACCTACGTTAATAATGGCAAACAGTTTTATGATTGTCCTTCTAGTGACCTTCTATATCAAACAAAGGATGACCATATTAACTACTTTAGGAAGCAATTGTTGCATATATATAAGCTTTCAATGTTGATCATATTGCAAACATGAGAGAAGCTTTTGAGGCTTCATGCAAATATCAAATAAGATAATTGTAGCATCGACCCTTTTTTTTAATAAATTTTCATAAAATTGTGGCAGCAACCTTTAAAGGTTAATGTTTTGTGATCTTGTTTTTCAGGTTATACTTAGAGAGAAGGGTTATAAGCCCCATCAGGCCCCATGTTCGCCAACTCGAATAATAGCTTCAGAACTTTTGGTGTCTGCAGTGATCATCTTCTGATTACATGGAATAAGCAACTTAACCAGGCTGTTCAACTAAGTTTGGTGATCAGCTCCTTAAGCTTTTAACCGTTAATAAGCAAAAAGCGACTTGAAAATCTGGACATGATGGCAGTGGTCACAAAAAGCAAAGCAGTAAAGAAGACGCTCATGAGTATACCTTGTTATACTGAATCTTGGTCATGTCCAATGCAGTTTGTGGAAGGCCGGGGAAATTTAGCTTTAAGTTCCTCAGTAGGTTCTCAGCTCGCTGTGACAAGAGTTGATATCTTTCCACAAGACCAACAAGTCCCTTTACCGTTCCACCCCATGATGATTTTCCAGATTTTGACCGGTTCAAGTTCTTCTTTTCACATTTTTGCTTCCATACATGCATAGCAGCTTCAATTCTGTTTGCAATCTCCAAAGTCGTATACTCTGATGAGAGATCCAAGTAATCAAAGAGGCACTCGGGAGAGAAGTGATCAGCAGTAATATATCGGTGGAGAATTTCCCCTAGGGATGCCTTCCCACTCTGAGAAATTACAGGCCAATGATGAATTAAACAAAAGCATGTCTTAAAGTTTTTAGAGAACTATGGAAGAAACAAGATATTTGGGGGAAAATTCAATAGCAAGGTTTTTCGAAAAACCAAAGGGGTGAGCACACAACAAATAAAAATCAGAGATTATGAAGATATTGGAAGACTCGTCTTTCTAATGTTAGATGAAGCATATATAAGTTCCACATCAAGATGCTCTATTTCTGTTTATAACCAAGAAGTACTTAATTACATGAACAAGTGACCAAATTTGAAAAGATGAAGAAAAAGAGAAAATGGTATATACAGCCATTGACAATGCTAGAAAAATAACTTAGCTGAATTCATAGAATGAAGTAGTGTACATTAGTTCATTATGTAATCAGGGTTCCAAAACCAAGTTCAAAGGAGATGGAGGGGGAACAGAGCTGAAAGATAATCGGGACAAGATTAATCGTGATATTATGCTGATTCAGCAGAAAAGATCTCCGAATAAAATTTGCTAGCGGGCAGTCTTTATGAAATTGCATTGTACCAGAGTGCCATAGCCTGGACATATACACTAGGAACTGATTTAAATCAAAAACACAAATCCAAGAAGAACAGAAACAGTGGATTTAGCTATCTGTATGCTCATCAAGCAGTCCAAGTTATTGGTTTGTCTGACAATGCAAAAATCAGAAATTGAAGGCATGCTTTACTATGACAAAGAACTATATAAAAGAAGTGGTAGAGAAGAAACTCAGCTGCACCCACGGTATCAGAGGAAAAGATTATCATGCCACGGACGACATGAAGCAGGGTGGACAATAATAAATGGAAAAGAAATGGGACAAAATTGGAGATTGTACATAATAACCTTGGAATAAAGATACGGTGTGCCTAGAAACTAATGAGTCACTGGTCTTTCTTGCAGATGAATGAAAATGACCATATGAGTCCAGGTAAAAAAATAGCTTATTAATTGATAGGAAAGAGAAAAAGGCTATAAAAGATAAATCATTTCAATTGTGAGCACACTTACCTTTGGCAATCCCTCCAGGTAGTCTTTTGGTACTTCCATTTCAGATAGTGTGCTGGCATTGATCGCCTGAGCTGCCTTGAAAATTTGATTTGTGCATTCCCTACACTGCCGCAATCGTTTCCTTGTCTCTTCTAACAGACCTTTAGGTGGGACCTTTGGGAATGGTAGCCACCACTTCTCTTCAAGCCTACTGGAAGGTCTATGAGAGGACGGGGAACAAGGATACGCTTCAACATCTTCTCCATCAGCGACCAGTATCCCTCGGTCGACATAATGAAATTCACAGCCAGAAAAGGCATCCAACATGCCAATTAGCATCGCATCTAGCTTCTTGAGTGCTGGAAGATTTACATAGAGGTCTGACCGTGGTTGAGTGACCATAACCTCAAAAGTCCCACCACCAGGAAACTCTTGCTCAGAAGGTACAAGTTCTACTATTGAATCACTCACAGATAGAAGCCAATCCATCTCTCGACACCACATCGATTTCTTTTGTGGCGCTAATGACTCCAACTTCCATAGTTCCCCGAAGACTGTAGCTGCAAGTGGAATGAGAGAATACACACAATGTTAATCCTAGCGAAATTTGCCTGAATCTCATTAAAATGTGAAGTGAAGTGACATACCAGCTAGATTAGTGATGGCATTGGAGATGGCGAAAGCAGTACAGACCCCTTTTCCTCCTCCAGACATATCTTCCCCAAGCAGTAGTTTAGCAAACCGCTCTTTCATCAATTCAACTTCTGTAATCACAAAAAACATCGTTCAGTGCCTGATGAAATCAGGTAAAATTATATTACATAAACACAGAACTTATTGACAAGAGTTAAATTAGTCATAACTGCAACAGCTGGCATCCTTTCTAATCCATTTTCAGCCTAAGAGAACTATTCAAACGCCTACACTAAATCACAAGAAATAACATTCTTCCAACTTCCAAAAAAGGTCATTAACATCGATAGCTACCTTAACAAGCAAAACGATGTGGGTCTCATTTTAAGATAACTTCTCTTAAAATAACAGAGAGAGGAAGACTCTCTAGGCTCAACGCATATAAAAGTTCATCTGGAATAACTCAATTCTCCTACATGATTTACTTCAATGTATTTAACATATAAAGAGACTTTCTAAGCAAACTAACAGCCTAAAATTATGTAACAATGAAAATCGTGCCATTGAAATCACAGAAGGAAGACAAACAAGCCGTAATTAGTGTTGAATTTCATGCTCTAGGTAACAAACAAAGACGCATTTCAACATGTATACATTAACAAGCTAAAAATTATCACTATAAGTTGCATTATAACTTGCTTAGTATGCATAATTGCCTACTTCAACCAGACGGTCCAAAAAACTGCAGCAAAAAAGTTACAAAATCACACAGAACACAGCAGAGTAAGCAAATTACGCACCTGTTAACTCGATCTCAGGCTTATTCGGTTTCTCACCCGGAATGATGACGTGTCTACCTCCGACGACCGGCAACATAACAGTAGGCAGTTCAGCGAAACCGGAATTGGAGTTGAAATGCAGCGTAGATGAAGAGGATAGAGAAGTGTAAGCGTCCTGTTGACGGCAAGAGAAAGTACTCGTGCTACTACAAGTTTCCGATTCGCTGATGTCAGCACTGAGACTGTAACTGTCGTCAAAACGCTCACTCTGCAAATCGAACTCATCGTCGGTCGACGGTGCACTCTCCATTTTTCCGGCACCGGCGATTAGAAGTGAATTGTGATTTACAACGGGAAAATGTGATTCGTGTGATAAAGCGGAATTATATAATGGAGAATTATGGAGTTTGCTATGATTGTGACGGAAGAATTGTTGAGGAAAGTGGAATTAAAGCAAAAGCGTTTGTTATAAAAGCAGCTGACATTTTATTTTTCCACAGCCCACTCACACTCTCTTTAGATGATTGTTAGTTCCGCGAATTCATTTTACTTGTCATATTTTATTTTACAAACGTCTAATAAATATTTTTATTTACTATTAATTATATTTTTTTGAGAAATATCAAATAGCAAACTATTAATTCAAATTAAATGTTATAACCACAGTTGATTTAATTGTAACCCGTAGCAAATTGTTGTCATTCGCCTCTCTCCCTAAAATTCTCGCTCGCCACTCTCGTTTTATCTCTGGGAGTCTCTCCCTCGGGCCTCGCCTCTCTCAATTTTATACAATCACAAATGTATAAAAGGTGTTTGTGTTTGTATAAAGTGAGAAAACTATATATATACATATATTTTCGTTCGCCTCTCTCCCTAGAGAATCTCGTTCGCCACTCTTACTCGCCTCTCTCACTTTATACAAACACAAATGTATAATTTGTGTTTGTATAAAGCGAGAGAAAATTGTATATACAAATACAAATATATATATTTTTGTCATATACACTTATAATTATACAAATACAGATCTTCTCCTGCTCAGTTTTTTTTTGTCTTTCTCTCTTTTTCGCTTTATACAAACACAAATTATACAATTGATTATTTTGTATATATATACTGAAACATATTATACAATTAATCTTTTGTATATGTATACCAAATATACATATTAATAGCCATAACAAACATAAAATTTGCTATGAAGCGCAATTATATAAACTATAGATATAGCATACAATTATAATTTTTGTGTTTGCAAAACCTAAAATTTACTCTATTTCTTTTGCACCACTTTAATACTTATTTGTATTTATGATTAAACATAAAAGTAAGAATAAATGACTAATTATATCTTAATTTTGTACCTTGACAATTATTTTAAATTATCCGTTTTTAGTCAGAATGATGAGATTATTATTGTTTATAAGGTATCATATGATATGGTATTGTGTATGGTGTTTGATAGATTATGATATTTTTCATTTATATATAAAGTCACACACCAGTAACTTTAAAGAATAAAATGATATTTTGATTGATTTAAAAGTTAGTCAAATCTACTTTTAAATCAGTGTCTGATAAATATAAAAATAATTTAAAATATATTTTTTATTTAAACTAACACAATATAATACAATAGGTAACAACCATCCAAACACATTGTTATTAATATAATAGCACTCAAAAACCATAGGTTGTTAAAATATAATTCACTAAGTCTGATTAAATCAGAATTTGTGCATTATAAGAGTTATTTCTGATGTTTCAATAAAATTTTATTTGTTTTTAGAAACTCGTCTTCAAAATCTCTAATTAAAATAGAAATATTTCGAACTATTCCATCAGAATCGGCAGGTTGTTATTAGTTGTTGTAATGAAAGTGATCATTGCTATTTCATACTCACTTTTTTTCAATGTGCATCACACTTTTTCATTCTCAAAATGGAACGTTTGGTTTTGTGGAAAGCATGGAGACCCTACAATTCACATGGTATTAGACATATTTTTGTTTAATTCGAGGAATGACAGTATTTAGTGGCGGAGCTAGAGTAACGGAAAGGGTTCATTGGGAAAGTATATTGTATATGTAAGATCAAATTTGACATTTACGTACAAATACTACACGTTAAACTTCCTTGATATAATTTGAGAAATGAATTTCTTTGATGAAAATTCTGACTCCGCACGAGTGTGATTGAAGGTTTTGAACTTAATGGCAAGGGGTTTGCCAGAGTAGGTGTTGCTATATTTAATTTAGTTTGGTGTTTGTCCCTTCTCTTCTGGAGTTTCAGACAATAAATCATATTGGTATGTATGCCAAAATAGCTGCCAAGGCTAATTAATAGTGTCATTTATGTGTGCAACCTACACCAACAACATTATATTGATGATGATGAATTATTATTTCTTCTTCATCAAAAATTTAATTTGCACTATAAAGTACACCCCTTCAATTAAACTATATAGGAGTATTCAATTACTCACTTTATTTCATATTACTCGATCACATTTATTTGATACAATTCTTAAATAAAATTTTATAGAGATGTGTATATACTTTGGATTTTGGAATTCTATTTTTGATTACTACTCCGTGTTCATTTCTTTTGTTCACTTTAAAATTTACACTAACCTTGAGAAATAATGATTAATATGAGTATTTTATCATAATACTCCTAGCTAGTAATTGATATAAAGTCTTAGGTCTTGAAAAAATGATTTGAGAGATAAGTAATTAATGTTGAATTTTTTTTTCTTTTAATATGTTAAAAGTGAAAAAAATAATATTTTTAATATAATGGACGATTAAAAGCGTGAGAAGGAGTACTACTTGTATAATTATTTAATATTAAAAGTAGTATAAGAAAGAAAAAGAAAATCTCCTGATTTTTATTAAAATAAATAAGTAAAAAAAATAATTTTATTATAAGAGTCTAAGTAAAATATAACGTAGGATTATTTATTAAGCGTATGTGATTGGCACATGTACAATTTAATTTGTATGCAAAGTTATGATATGAATGCATTTTAACTATCCAGCAAACTTACTATTATGAAGAAATTGATTTATTTTTAGTATAGCAAAAGTAATTTCGAAAACAATTTTTCTATATTCACAATATTTAAGAATTTTGATTTGTTTTTAAAAAGAAAAATATTTTCACACTAATTTCATATCATGTCTAAACAACTAAACGAGATCTTAATAAACAACCCTCATCTGTTTCAAAAAAATTATTCTATGGAATTCCTTCTTGAGTCAATTTCTTCTCTTCTTTTTCGTTTTGATTAAGAAGGGGAAAAAAAATATAAAACTAGTTAACATGTTTCACATACACGAGCAATGTGCATCATATTGTTTTGTGATTTCACATTTAAATACTGATATGACAAAAGCTAAATTATCCATGGGTGATGTTTGCACCAAATCAAGAAATGTTGACTCAATAAAAGCATTAGACACAAATTAAGGATAAAATACACATTAATTATAACAATAACATATACTATATTATTTCTCAAGTAGAGCCTGAGATAAAATACGCATTAGTAAATCATAATTAAGTGACATAACTTAGGTACTTTAAGGTCGTTTCTGATTAGTAACTAAATTATTTATGTATTAAATTTTGCATAAGTAATATCATATTTAATAAAATTAGGTATAAAATTCAACACATTTGATTTGCAATTTATAGAAACATGTATAACTAGTATATGCTAATTTATCAAGGATTCTATATATTATTGATGCACGATTCTATGACTTGCACTGTTGCACAACGAATAATGGTATAAAATCATAAATAGCTTCACTCTCTGTATTAGCTCTCGCCGTCGCATATTAGTCGTTCCCTTTTGCCTTTATATGCCCCATAAAGAATCGTAAATAAAAATAATAGTTTTACTAATTTACTCCTTAATAAACATTTTTTAGAATTTTATAAATTTATTTATACTTTCAAAAGAATTAATTATACGAGTAAAATAAGAAAAAAATAAAATTAATTCTATCTTGATTTTATAAAGAAATTGACAAGTACTCCCTCTAGTCCATATTAAGTGAATTTTTGAGTTTTTTTTTCAATGTTAAAATTAAGTGATGAATTGTTCAATATTTTAGAGAGTTCTTGAAAATTTCTTCCATTTTTGTCCTTCATTTACATTTTCTAGGTGAAAAAGTTCAAGAGTAGTTTGAAAATAACTAAAAGGGCAAAAGTGGAAAGTTATGTTTAATTTATGTCCTAAACTTTTTTTCTTAATAAATGCTTATTACCTCTCAAATTTCCTTAATATGGGCTAGAAAGAGTAATTTGGAACAACTATTTTTAGTAATATAGACAACTAATATGAGTAGGAGTGACAAATGAGCGGGTCAAGTCGAATATGAGTCGATCGAAAACGAATTAAATGAAAATGAGTAAAATACTCGACTTGACTCATATATATGAGAAAAAGTATATACATCTCCAACGTGGGACTTTTCAGTGCAAATTCAAATTTAGTCTTGCTCTAATATAAATACTGAACATCGGATGAGAAATTCAACAACCAAAAAAAAAATCGAAAACACCTACCAAACTATTAGTCGGTGCTTAAAATGTATCCGTACGTTATTTTATTTTATTTTTCTCCCATGAAATAAGAGACGATCTTGTTACGATATGGTCAAAGAATCTGATGAAAATTAAAATGAGTGTCCCAAAAAATATATGGCGACATAATTCACAAAATGACAACATTTTTCCAACTTTTTTATTACTTTTCCGCCAAATAAACCATTCAAATTTAGAAATCTTCCCAAAAATGTTCTCATTTTGTTTATCAACTCCCGTCATCTCAATTTTCTCAAAATTGCAATCTTATATATACTGGTAAAATAAGCAACGTTGTTCCCACGTCAAAGATTTCGAAAAACACCCTTTTAATTCACGTTAAATAACGCTTTTTAATTTCTACGAGAGGATTTTTTTTTTGGAGAGAAATGGGTTCGCTTCCGGCTATCGATGAGCCGAGCTGGACATACCCATTTGCTCGTCGTGATGCATCTGTCGTTGATAACTATCATGGTGTCGATGTTTCTGATCCTTATAGATGGTACGTACGTACGTACTTCTTCTGTTTCATTTTATATGATATTCGTTTAATCTTAGTCTGATTGAAATAGAATGACAGTATGATACATCTCGTTTAACTTTTAACTTTAACGATATTATTTTACCTTGAATGTCATGTTCTTGTAGCTATAGAAATGTCAAATTTTAGGTATGGCATTTTAATATTTTGGATCCCTTATTCATATGTCTTGTTACTTAACATAATTTTACTATTCATCGAATAGTGTTTTATAAAATGAAACAGAGTGGGTATAACTTTGGAGTTTTTTTTTAATTATTATTTTGTGTATTTTAACGTTTTCTTTTTAGGCTTGAGGATCCAGACTCAGAGGAGACAAAAGAATTTGTTGAGAAACAAGTGATTTTGACTGACTCAGTACTGAAGACTTGTGATACAAGAGAAAAGATAAGGAAAAAACTCACAAAATTGTTCGATTTTCCCAAGTATGATGTTCCTTTTAGGGTGGGTGATAAGTACTTCTACTTTCATAACACGGGCCTTCAACCTCAAAGAATTCTTTACGTTCAGGTTCGTAATAATAGTTTAATTTTAATTTATACATATCCTCTATTATACTCTAAGGTTGTTCACAATTGCCAATTAACAAGTCGTTTTGTATTTGTTTCTAATTTTATTTATATGAATTGTGTTTTGATATTTTAGGATAGTTTGGATGGAAAACCAGAGATATTGCTTGATCCAAACACACTTAGTGAAGATGGAACAGTGTCATTGAGTATATGTGCAATTAGTGAGGATGCTAAATTTTTAGCATATGGTATAAGTTCAAGTGGAAGTGACTGGGTGACTATCAAAGTTATGAGAGTGGAAGATAAACGCGATGAGCCTGATACAATTTTATGGGTACATTCTTAGAATAAATGTATAATATCTCGTTTAATTTTATATATATGCTGACAGTATAAAAAAACGATACACTACTATACCATTTTGATTGTAATTTTGTTCTCTTTAATTAGGTTAAGTTCTCAAATGTTAGCTGGACTCATGATAGTAAAGGATTTTTTTACAGCCGTTATCCAGCTCCCAAGTAAGTTTTGATGGGTTCCCTAGTCGTATTCCTTATGTATTTACTGAATTTTTCAATATAAATATAAGATACGCCCAAAAGTTACTGGATTCCCGTGAATTCCATCATATAAGATATGCACAAAAGTTAGTTATGTACTTTTTTAAATGACCTGATAATGTAAGAAAATTTCGACTATTTTGGTGTATGGTTAATTCTAAAATGTGGAGATATTTCTTTTCAGAAACGGCGAAAATTTGGATGCTGGAAGAGAGACAAATGCAAATTTTCACCAGCAAGTATATTATCATAGATTGGGAACTGATCAATCTGATGATATATTGTGTTGGAAAGATCCAGAAAATCCAATGCATAGACATACAGTTTCAGTAACTGAAGATGGAAAGGTAATTAATTACTTGTTAATTCTAAATTAACCTTAATCTTAATATAAATTCAGCTTTCATAATTACTTATCGCGATAAAAATAATAATTAATTATCACAATATATGGAATTACAACTTCTTTTTTCTCTCCCACCCTACACATATGGCATCCAACACTACAGTTATCAATGTTGACAACACCAACCGTCACAATTATGATAATCCAATTCAATCTTGCTTCACAACTTCCTATTAAAATCAATGGAAGCCATAACTTCTCTATCTGGAAGGCATAATTTTCTATGGTCATACATGGCCACGACCTCTACGGTCATCTGAACTGAGTAGATCTACTCAGTTCAAATGACCATAAAGGTCGTTGCTCATGTATAAGCACGGATAATTGTCCCTTCCAGGCAACGAAGTTGTGACTTACATTGAGTTTAACAGGAAGTTGTGAAACAGGATTGAACTGGAATATCGTGTAGTTGTGTTTGTAGTGTCGTTGACATTGATAACTGTAGTGTTGGAGGCAATTTGTGGACGGTGAGAGCGAAATCAAAGCTCTGCTGCCATAGAAATTAGTGCCACAAATATGTTAATGAATTAGATGTAAATTTTATTGAAACAGAAGCAACATTTAAATACAACTCCAAGGGAAACAAAATTCCTAAGAGAACTCCTTTAATAAAGGAGAATTTAATTCAAATAAAAAAACTACCCTTAAAGTAAGGAACAAATATACTGATAATTACAAATCCCACATTTTAAAGAGGTTTACCTGTTAGTAGATTTGGTTCATCTGCAATATTAGTCCATGAAATCATGGACTGATTATTGACATGCTCATTTATTAGCTCATTCTGTAGAAATTTGGGCTAATATTTAGCCTAAATTTTGTCAAAGCATTTTTTAAAAAAATATTTCTTTATTTGATATGTTATATATAACCATAATAAAGAAAATAGTAATTTTATTAGGTAATAAAACATTAAAAAATAGTAACAATTAAAACTTTGCAAAAATTGGGCGGGTTGAGTTTCTATCCTCTTTTTAGCCCATTTCAGTCCAACACAATTCAGCCTAAATATCTGTTAGGCGAGTCAATAACTTGTTCATTTATTAACTCAATTCATTTTGACCTGCCCAAAATCAGCCCAATACGTCCATTTGACACTCTTAATATTCCTTTCGTTTTGCAGTATGTTCTGCTATACATTTTCAGGAACTGTGATACTGTGAACAAATTATACTACTGTGATTTATCTACACTGCCAAATGGCATTGAAGGTTGCAAAGGCAAGCGCGACGACGCGCTTCCCTTTAACAAGCTTGTCGATACATTTGATGCCTCGTATGATTATGTTGCACATAATGGCACTATTTTCACTTTTCAAACTAACAAGGATGCTCCAAAGTACAAATTAATCAGAGTAGACGTCGAAAATCCTGATTTTTGGTATGACATAATCGAAGAGGACGAAAAGGATGTGTTACAATCAGCTGTTGCAGTTAATGAAAATCAACTTGTTGTGAGTTATTTGAGAGATGTGAAGAATGTTCTGCAGTTGAGGGATTTGGAAACAGGAGAGTTGCTGCATCATTTACCTATTGATATTGGCAGAGTATCGGGGATTTCAGCTCGTCGAAAAGATGATTCTGTTTTTATTGGATTCATGAACTTCTTGATCCCTGGATTGATATATGAGTGTAATCTTAAAGGTGAAGTTCCTGATCTTAAAGTATTTCGAGAAATCGTCGTGCCTGGATTTGATCGGACAGAGTTTCAAGTTAATCAGGTGAATGAACTTTTGCACTTTAGACAATTTATGTGATGCTTATGAGTAGGAAAATTACCTTATACTTGACTATGTTGCCCGTGTATCCGGTAGAATCTAGTAACTTTAGCTCAAACCCGTATTCCTTCCGTTTCAATTTGTTTATTTGGTTTTGACATGACACGGAGTTTTAGAGTTTAAGAAAGTAAATGAGATTGTTAGAATTTTATGGTCTTAAACTAACGTTATGTAAAATGTACCAAAATGCCTCCTGTAATGTTAAACATGTCTTGAAATAGTGATTGCCTTGTATGTTCTTGCATCCCTCTTTTCGTGTTGTTAAATCCAACTGATGTTACAACTCTGTAATACAGTGGCGGAACCAGAAATTCTAACAAGAAAATTCCGAGATGCAAGAATGTTGAGAACTAAAAACAGTTTATTAAACCACCTTTGTTACCATAGTATAGAAGCTTCCTCTGTGTCAACCGGATTCAACAATTTCTATATACGGAAAAAAAATTGTTTTTGACCGTTTGTTCTTGTTAACGGGGCTCCATTTGCAGGTATTCGTGCCAAGTAAAGATGGTGTCAAGATACCTATGTTCATAGTGTCTAGAAAGGGTATTTCTCTTGATGGATGCAACCCTTGTTTATTATTCGGATACGGAGGATTCAATGTTAGTATTACACCACATTTTTCTGCTGCTCGTGTTGTGCTCGCGAAGCATTTAGGTGTTGTATTTTGCATAGCAAATATTCGTGGTGGCGGAGAATATGGAGAAGAGTGGTACAAAGGTGGTGCTCTTAACAAAAAGCAAAATTGCTTTGATGACTTTATCTCTGCTGCTGAGTATCTTGTAAGTGCTGGTTATACACAGCCACATAAGTTGTGTATTGAAGGTGGAAGCAATGGTGGCCTTCTTGTTGGAGCCTGTGTAAATCAGGTATTTCAGATATTCGTTCAAAGGATTTAACTTATATACACCAATAGTCTTGTTTTACCTGTTGTGATAGGTAACATAAGACGTTTTGCAGTTTATGAGTTCATGTTTGCTATAAAAGTTACTTGTAGTTGTCTTTTAAGTGACCTAAAAGTGTAAAATATTAAAAATAGGTTGTCGGTGTATATTAGTTAAGCTCTTAGTTCAATATGTCTACTTTTGCTTTTGTTGCATTCTAGTTAGTGGCGGAGTCAAGATTTTTACCGAGGTTCAAAATCTTAAAAGTAGTAAACGCACTAAGGGCATGACCTAGTGGGTTGAATAATATGGTGTCGCAAGTTCAAATTCCAGTCGAGGCAAAAACACTAGGTGATCATAAAAACCTGACGCCTGTGCTAGTATGAGGTAGCAGGTACCTCGTGAAATTAGTGATACCCTGACCTCACAGTTAGCGTACAAAGAAGCCTAGGAATCAACATATATAGTAGATATACATTATAAAAAAGACCTATATATGTAGTGTAATTTTCCGGTGAAGGAATGTCAATTTGACTCCGTTGGATAACTGTAGCTCCTCCACTGATTCTAGTACTCATGATTCAGTGTTAACTTGTGTGAACTTCATAATTGCAGAGACCTGATCTCTTTGGCTGTGCTCTTGCTCATGTTGGTGTTATGGATATGCTTAGATTCCACAAATTCACTATAGGTAAGTTTTTTCTTTTTTTACATTTATATTTTACTACTATTTTGGTTGTTGCTTCTGTTATGTTACAATTTATTTTCCACTTCTCATTAGGTCATGCATGGACCTCTGATTTTGGTTGTTCTGATAAGGAGGAAGAATTTCAGTGGCTAATCAAGTAAGTTTTTCAATTCAATTTTGTTCTATGCTGCTCGGACTCTTCAAAAATATTGTCAGTTGTGCATTTTTGGAGGATCCGACACGTGCAACAACATTGAAGTTACTCATCTAGTTTTCTCTTCAGGTATTCACCACTGCATAATGTGAGTAGGCCATGGGAAAAATCTGCCAATTTAGCATTTGTTCAATACCCTTCCATCATGCTATTGACTGCAGATCATGATGATAGAGTTGTTCCATTGCACTCATTAAAACTATTGTCTGTAAGTTACTAGTTAGCAAAATCATGTTAAATATTAATTTTACATTGTCAGTGCATATAACTTAACTCCATCGCGACTTGTTCTGCAGACCATGCAATACGTCCTGTGCACGAGCCAGGAGGGAAGTCGGCAGACCAACCCTATCGTTGGTAGGATCGAACGTAAGGCTGGTCATGGATGTGGACGTCCAACACAAAAACTTGTAAGCTTCTTACCAATAATCATTTCTTTTACAACCTCGAGGGCTCGGGTTGATAGTAGCCGTGGTAGTAATGCCTCAGTGAGTCCAACTATAATGACCCGAGGTGCCGATTGGGAAAGTCAGATTATTGAAACTTTACTAACATGTTGCAGATTGATGAAGCTGCAGACAGATATGCATTCATGGCTAAAGAGTTGGGTGCTGCTTGGGTTGAGTAAAATTATGTTTGTACAAAGCTAGAATAAGGAAAATAGTGGAACACAAATAAGGTGGTCAGATTTTGATGTCCTCACAGTTGGTGCTTCATCACCCAATAAAAGAAATCTACTTACAAAAGCAGAATTCTCGGAAATAACTACGCCTCAGTTCCAAACAAAGGTCGTCTATTTGGCTCGAGGATGCATGGAAAAGAATTTTAACAAGATGAACAACTCATATAGGATAACCATTGATGATGCATTCCAGAATAATGATGTGTACATAATATTCATGTGAAAGGGAAATTGGGATATTTGGGTATTACCTTTCCTCTTTTGTTGACAAAGAATGGTTAAATAATACTCCAACGTTACAAAAAGAATGACATAATTTCTATATTTAGAACAATTAATTTTACACATTTCTTTTTACCCTTAACGAGAAGCGTGTATAGCCATACAAATGTTATGGCATCAAAATTACGTATTATGATCAACTGATTTTGCAGATGCTTCATAATACATATTAAATAGTAGAAAATCTCATCTTATGATGCATACAAAATGTTACACCAAAAGAGGGATGTAAAACTAATGTTCAAATGCAAATTCCTGGATCCAAGATTATAGTTCTTTCATTCTTCCTGAAAGCAATCCATTTTCACATCCGTAACATCAAGTTGCAGTATCTCTGTTCTGCAACCAAGAATTGAACCGATACTGCAGCACACAAGAAGGTTTGTAAATTTATGGTTGAAGAACTGATAAGTAGACCAACATAGCAATATAATTTAATACAGTTCTAATTGTTGACACCAATCAGCAGGCTCCTCATTCAATCCGTACATAATTCAAAAATTAGCTAAAGACCATAAATGCAAATGGTTCGCGAGTTAGCTTGCAGCGATTTATCCCACAACCCTGTAACTAATTATGACACTAGATGATGCACAAAATGTAGAAGATTATTGCGAAATGGTGAACTATTCCAGCTTCTACGGAGCTGCCGTGGTCAATATATGCTGCTACTGTCAAACAGGCGTGGTTACTTCATCATTGAGTAGTGGAAGGATATAAGTTCTCCAATGGTTTAGCTCAACTTTACAGGAACTTATCCCATCCCAAAGGGGAGAGGATCGGTTTCCTATGTAGTAACCGAACCTTTTTTTTGGGATAAGTGTGTGTGCAGTAATAAAATTTATTGAGTTTGAACCTATCAAATAAAATTGAGTTTGACCATACTATCAATGCAGAAAGAATGTCTAATACTTGCTAATTGAGGACCAAAGTACTAACTTCTTTTGCCAAGGAAAATCAATTACTATTATTCCTACTCCCTGGTAATTTCCTCACAATGATTTCAGCAGATCATAATCCTCTCTATGGTCGCACTAAGGCCCCTCAGAGTACAACATTTCTGGGGAATCTCTTTTTGAGAAGCATTATTGGGGAAGCATTTAACTATGATAATAAAGTAATTGAGCTAATAAAAACCATATAATGATAAAGGGAGAAGCACAATGCTAAACAAAAAAGATAACATCACAACTTTATACCTGGGTTGAGTGCGACCAAAATCCCCGTGAACAAATTCCTTGATATATGTCCCAGCCTGTAAAAGACAGCTGCCATTGCATTATGCTCTTTCACAACAATTATGAAAGAACTCTTTAGCCCTTATGTAACTATGCTATTTATCCGCTTATTCTCTTTCCCCAGAAAACATAGTTAGAGAAAAACGAAGTAATGTCCACGGTAGATGGTAACCTGGGTACACAGATGCAGTAGAAGATATTGTGAGCTTCCAGATACCCTCTCCACTTGCATCCTGTCACAAGAAACAACACTAGTCATGATTGATATAGAAGTAAACCCATAGTTGTTAGTCTGTTGCTAGAAATTGTTCATACCAATGTATAGTTTTCTCTCTCTCCAATGGACTTCGGCGATGAAGAACCCTTATAGGCGTTTTTTGAGCAACTTTCTGAAGCCCAGAGAAACAAAAAAAGGGGAGAGATAATGAAACATATTATTAGATAAGATGGTGGCGGATCATCCCTTAACAAATTATCAAATCACACACAACTACATTTGATGCTACTCCCATGTTTAGTAGTAATTTAACACTCATAATTGAAAGGAGGGGATATGATATATGAACAATCATGCCAGGCGCTCCAACAGTTAATAAAAGCTAGTGCTCCATGAAAATATAAAATGTATTCTTTTCAAAGCAAAAAGAATGCACACTTAGTTTCCAATTATGATATGCTAAAAGGTAATCTTAGTCTTAGTTGTTTATTTCAATATATTTCTGATATATTCTTTTAGGGTGTATTCGGTACGGACGAAAACACTTTTCAGAACATATTTTCTAATTCACATGTTGGGTTAATCAAAAATTTTGGAAAACATTTTCTCTAGAAAATAAGCTCCTTAAAAATGAGGAAAATGACTTTCCTAATGAAAGTAAGGAAAACAAGTTCCACAAGTAACATTCCACATTGATTGTGGCCTGCCTACCCTCCCACACATCTCATCTTCACCCCACCCTCATAGCCCCAATCCCGAACCACCCCACACCCCCATCTCCCATAGTTTTGTCTTAGATTATATATAAATGCTTTTAGGATGATATATTTTGCTTACGTACCAAACCGAAGAAAATAAGTAAGAAACCCATTCAGTTTCCTAGAAAATATTTTCCAGTTAAAACATTTTCAATCCTACCGAACACACCCTTAATATATGTCAGAATGTATTTGTGATAGGTTTATCGCAAAATTTCACAAACGATTAGGGATTCTTCAAACTCTTTCCAGTAAATCCAAATAGAGAATTACTCACCAATTCCGTTAGTGATGATATAGTTTGCAAATCTTCATCACTGACAGGACGAGAAATCCACACCAATGCAGCGTACTGCTTCTGTATTGGATGGAAAGAAATTTCTTATGAAAACATAGATGGAAATAAATATGTTTTTAAGCAGAGATCTGCTGGTAAATAAGCTAGTACTAGCTCAAATAGCCAAAGGTTTACCTGCTTCTCTGCCTCTCCTTCACGCATGAGGTCCCACCCTTGACTGCCTACAGCTCTAAGATTTTTAACCTTGACCTGATGCAAAATATGTAAAGACTGTTGCATATATATTGGGAAAATGATGTGGTGCAGTGTGCTCCACACTCATTTAAGTTATCAAAGACAGCTTAGAAGTATTAACCAACTCACGTATTGACTTTCTAGACTATTAATTTTCTTCTCTATTTCTTTTATGAGCGCTTCAGAAGGGACTTGGCGTGCATTTTGTATCTCTACCAGAAAAGGACGGCCTGTACCCAGCATCCGAACCTGAGAAAGGTAGTGTTGAGACTAGAGGATCAATAATCATCCAATACTTATGGGTCTGTCAGAAACCAGATCTTTCTTACATCAATGTCCTCCCTACCGGCAGCATGAAACTTATAATTGTCACCCTGGAAGATAGGAAGGATGGCCCCACCTATTATTTCCTAAGAGAACATTCAAAGAAGGGTTAACAATTATAATCCCAGTAACTACCGACAACAGAAATTACTACAATAAAGAATAGGGAAATACCTCAACGGATGCTTCTCCCATTCGTTCATCATCAATAACCCAGCGTGTCTGGCTCACATTTCTTGAATACTGCAGTAAAGGCACATTCTCTTGTTTTTGGTGAAGTAATTAAATTGCATTAGAATGCAGTAAAGGCACATTCTCAGTTGGTTAATACTCCATCAGAGCAACTTTTTAATTGGACTATGGAACTAAGAAGGGTTGATCAAACATAAAGTTTGTGATAATGAGCAAGAAGCGGAATTCACAAATATAGATATAACCCTTCTCAGAAACAGACATGAGATTAGTACATGGGCTTGCTTGCTTCACATGTCCAATAACAGTGGGGAGACCAAGATTGAGCTGAGCTGACTAATTATAACCTACATCTCCAATGGTAATTTAATAAGTTAAATTTGAAGAATAAGCCACCTTCCACAATTTCAAAATTGTTAACAGATGTATAATGTCCTACATCAGATATATAATGGTATTCAAAGGGATAATAAATGTTCCTAATCACTACACTTATCCTAGGTTTTGGGTTGGATGATTACATTCTTTTACATATTATCATAGTCACCTGATTTGCAGGGGTTTCTAAAAGTCGTGAGTTACTCCACTCAGTGCCTTAAGGTGTCGGGTACATGTGCAAGCTATTGGTTTACAATGTTTAGCCTACAACAATGTCAAATTGTAGTTAATAGTCAAATGACAGAGCATTTCACTGGCAATTAAGATTTTCTCAAGCAACAATCTCCAATCTACATACATTCTATGAAAGTCCTTCACATAGGATGATTTAACTTCTCCACAACATTTTGCATCCTTCTTCTAGTCTTGTTACACCTATTTGAAGTACAGAAAGCAGCATAAATACTGGCGATAATGTTTTGGAGTCAAAAAACTAAATCGGATGCAAAGCTCAGAATTCAATGATGACAAACAGCCAGTGGTGCTTATTCATGGGGTTTAGCAGAGAAGTATATTTACAACAAAGCTTTTCAGGTTGAATTTGCTATACCTTAAGATATCTCCCTCCAATATATGTAGAGCTTCTACAGCAATGAATGGTCAGAGAACAAGGCTTACCTACCTGAAAAAAATCTCACTAATATGATAGAAAAATATGTACATTGAATAAACTTCAAATAGAGTGAATAGTTACACTGCTTAGATAGGAGTTCCATCATACGAAGTGCAGAAAAATAAATGAAAGTCCACAATACCTTATCTAACTGAGCCATTAAGTTATTACAACTGATATCTTGGGCCTCCTTGGGACAAACTTTAGTCAGTCCATCTCCATCAACAATATGACTATCAAAAGACTCAACATGGGGAGTAACAGATTCCCCAGTTGTCTTGAGGTCACCAGTGAAACCTGCTTTGTCTGTCAACGATCAGTTAATACTTTCTATTGCACCCAAATAAACTATGGGATGACAACCCAGCAACATTTGATCCAGCAGATATTATGGAGCACAGATAATCAGAAAATGAAGAGTACAGAGAGAATACTTGTTCCACTTTAGCAATTAGATCCAATATTCAAATGCAGGAGAATAGAAGTCACAATTCATGGATCTGTATTTTCCTTTTGTTTTAAAACTACTCTTTTTGATACTGATACTAGAGTTTTCTCTAGACAGCATATGAATATGAGTATGAAAGGATGAATGTGCTGGAGGTACTAAATATAGGCAAGGGAAAGAACTGGAAAAACCTAAAGCAGAAGACTTTTGACGTAAGCTTCGTAGAGTACACAGTCAAAACATCAGAAGTATCATCTGTTTACACCATCCTAGCATATGATTAAACTAAATATTGTTCAAAACAAGAGAAAAGTGAAGAATGCATGCTTATCTATGCCTACCTGCCCACAAGACAACTATCACCATTGATAGTGTCTCAAGGGTAGAGACACAGTAATGGGAAACAGCAGGTAAGGTACCAAGTATTAGAAACTTAAAATCTCAAATGGGAAAAAAGCATTTTGACAAGATAGCATGCCTGTTTTCCTCCTTTTATTTCCTCCATTCCCTTCCTGAACGTCATCTCTTGATAATGCATCAGAATGTGAGTATGTTAAGCGAACGCGAAAAGAACTTTGAGTAGATTTTACACCCTGCAAACATGAACAACCCATTACATTTATATCCTTTATTTTACAGGTTTATATATTGAGCAATCAGCACAGCGCATTTCAGTTAGAACATTTGTCCCCAATTGACTTTCTCAATTTCAAGGTATCTCATACCATATATATTCACACCAAAATGAAAATTAACAATTATTACCAACATAATTCTAATCCCATAAAGTTTCAAATATTGATATTACTGAAGAGGTGCAAAAGAGATCAGAAAAGAAGATTTCATTACCAACAATCTTTGTAATGGATTTATCACTAATAGTTTCAAGATGTCTTTTGTAGAAATGAATTGACATTCAGCCTTCTCTTGGAACCAAAGTTCATGGCGGTACTTATTTTTCATATACAACCTGAAAACAAAATATATTGGAAGGTATTCAAATAAGATAGGCATATATATATATATATGGAAGTTAATGGTGGAAAACAAAAAAATCCAAGTATTAGTTTCAGATCGAAGAAAGAAAATAATATGCAGTCATATCTCTTAGCATAAACATTTTGGAGGAGCATCTGACCCTCCTATCCAACGTGAATGAAATTGATAAAGAAATTCACGAGACTCTAAAATCTTACCAAACTGCTTGATCATTTTCTGTTACAGCTGAAGGTAATGAGACTTCAAGAGAAAAACTATCAATTTGTTGATATTGTTGCTTTACAGGTTCAGAAATTACTACAGCAAAGTCATCGGCACTATACTTTTTTAATAAAGTTCCAGTATCATCATAATAGAGAAATTGCAAAATGCCTAAGCAAATTTTGCAAAAGTTTGTCTCCCTTGATCGTTCTTGATGTGATTGCTCATTAAATTCTCCATCTTTCTTTCTCATTACATCTTCTAAAATATCACACCACTTTGATATTGAGAGTGAAGGATGTGAACACATGAGTTCATGAAGTCCAAATAGTCGAAAAATGCATCGAACACATGCCTAAAATAAAATAGAAAAAACAAACCAAAAGAAATTTTTGAGTTGCTAGATTAAGAATTAATAGAAAACATCTTCTACTCATTGACTAGACAAATTAATTACAGATGGATGACCGACCATAGTCAATAACCAGATTACCTTCACCAATTATTCACTTCTTTCTTTAGAGGAAGAAAGTTTCGCATAGTGCAACAAGCCACTTGACATGGCTTTGAAATTACAAAAAATGGACTTAATTCACCAGAAACCTACTTTTACAAAATACTCTTACTAAAGCAAAGATGTAGTTTTGGTCCACCAATACATTAATGTTCAAAAAATTCAGTCATTTTAGTCTTTTTGCAAACAAAACAATAAATTCAATCATTTCGTTTTCCACCCGTAATGTTCTTGCAAACCTCTCTACCAACCACAAGTTAGGACCTTCCAAGACCTATGCACTTGAATGCACCCTGGAATGCAAGAGGTTAGTGCATGTGTTGGCGGCAGGGTGGATTGCAGTGGATGGGGGGAGCAGGAGGGTAAAATAGCTTATAAAAGTTATCCTCAAAAGCCTTTTATAATCATATAGGTGAAAGTATAGAATTCAATGCTCCTCTCATCATTTCCAGAAAGTGCAATGTTCAACTATGTCAACCCACCTTGAAGCTAAGATATCCCGTGAATAAATAAAAGGAGAGGGATGATGTGGAATTTATCAAAAGACATGTTTTTTTTTTATAATGGTAACTGTATCAAAAGACATGCTTAAACCCTCCTGCTATAACGAAGAGGGAATCAGTAGTAAGAGCTCCTTATCTCCCAATTCAAATAATGTACTTACTCAAATAGCTCTTTTTCTGTGAATTGAAGCTGAAAGTTGCCATGTCATATAACATGAATAACTGATACTTGAAGTAACACATGGATACAACTTCTAGAACCTCAGTACATTTCATACCCAACCTACTCTACGAAAATGAAGATTCACTGAGAAACTTCGCATCCCAATTTCTTTACTAGTGATTCAGCTTTCTATCGTATATGATCTAATTAAATCTCGAAGAAGCTTGTAGAACGAATTCTAGCTCGAAATAACTCTAAAGCTAACACTTCCAAGACATTTTCTTTCTCTTCTCCAAACAATCCATAGTTTCAATGAACTACACTAATGTACTAATAAAGGAATATCTTTGTGATACTACAAGAAATTTTAAGTTTTTATTTGATAGAATTAAACTAAACATTCAAAAACAAAACTACCAAGTTAGATTTATAACAAAATCTAACTCAAAAGCATACAATAGAAAGTTCAACTCTTCTCTAAGAAACAAAATTAATCGCTTTATAAAATATCAATAAAGAACAAACGCACCCCAATGGACCATAAATCTTTGACGGCGTTCACTGGCAGCGCATGGACGGCTTCGCGTAGAAGACGTAGTTTCTCCTCCTCCGCCGCAGCTTCAGCGGAACTCAAGTGCTTGACGCCGGTAACCTCCGCCGCCGCAACTTCACCCGCCATCAGGTAAATTAGGCGACTGGCGGCACTACTTTGAACTAAAATAAATTGCACTTTCTCCCTTTTCTTTTTTAAAATAACTTCCTGTTATTTTTTTTTATTTTTTTTTGAGTAATGCTTTAAATTTTGATTTTCCAAAAAAACAAGTAAATTGTATTTTAACATACTTTAATATTTTGATTTGATTTAAATTTAGAGTAAATTTCACTTACTCCTCCAAACCTTTAATACTAGTTGGGAAATACTTCTTCCGTTCTTTTTTATTTGTCACAATTTTTATTTTGACTTTTTGCGAGTAAAAATGATTTGAACATTGATCAATATTTTAAAATATATTTTTTAGTATATTGATATAAGAAAAATTGCAAACTTATAATACTTCTTATTGAGTTTTTAAATATATAAATTTTAATTTTAAAACATCACATTTTAGTTTTCATCATAATGTCATTGGCCAACTAAAAGTTGAACCTAAATTCAACTTGCAATAGTTGTAACGTCATAATAAAAGTTCATAAGCCTAAATGCTCATCAAATTTGGGACCAATATGGTTGAGTTTCAACAACGCTTAACTGTCAATTTTTAAATGCATTTACTATGAACATTGATTAGCTTGTAAGTTGAGACCTACAGAAAGACTTATTGAAACTATTTGAATATACCAAATAAAAAGTGAAGAGAATAGGTTAATCGAGTGAATCAGGTCGATAATATCACTTTGGTTATGACGAAAGGAAAATAGAATCTAACTTTTCAACGCGAATTAAAATTAGTCAGAGTATTAAAGGCCCAAAAGAATGTAAAAAACATGGAATCTGGCAATGTGCATACGATAATTAAAAATGCATTTCATTTATCATAATTTAAGGTAACTACAACAATGAGGAAAGAACCAAATATAATGTTTTTGTGGAATTGAAGAAAGAATGCGACCTTGAGCTAAGGTCATTTTAGCAGCTAGCAGTAATAGTAGTAATAAGGCATTACTTCTAAACTCAAATAATACAAAGGATTGTATAAAATTAAATTATCCTCTACTACAATTGCAGAATTTGCTTAAAGTGGTCGTGTGTGCCGATTAGCCACCTTGCCACAAAGACGAGCGCCTCTTGGAATTGGATATTCGTCTCTCAATGAGGTTGAGTCTGTGTAAACTCTCACGTATAGTTGTTGTCCGAGGTACTGTCGTGCCCAGAATTCAGTCCTTAGGTTCCACATTCCTACATTGTCCAATGCAATGTATATCGCGGTCCATGACATGGGATAGACCTGCATTTTCACATTTAATCGCGTTAGTTTAACTTCTAAATAGACTTCAAATTCTGTTTTTCCTCTGTTTTGTTCTTACCTGAGTTGTGCAACGTGAAACCGCATCACGAAGGTTGTATCCGTTCCTACTAGCTTGAGTCCACTGGCCTCCATCCATCCTGCATTTAACATTGGAAAAAATCAATATCAAGAATGAAATAAGGTGCATATATTAGAAAATCTCCAGGCAATAGTAGTGAATTTTGTTCTAACATACCCTACAACCCAAAAAGAGTAGCCATCAAGATGCCAGCTCTGAACGATGTCCTCATTGTTCTCGAATATAATCTCAACGAATTTCCTGTAATCAACACCTAGAACAGACGTGTCTTGGTAAATTCCTCCACCGGTTGGGGAATCAGGTATGCTTCCAACTCTGAATCCACCAATCTTGAAGTAGTCGAGTAGCTTTAGAGGAGTATCAAGTGGCACAAACGACACGCTATTGACAGCATATCTCTGTTTGCCATTCACTTGACCAGCAGAGCTAGCAAGTCTGATGGTTTTAGTTGTGTTGATCATACCATAATGGTATGAACCTTGTGGGTTTGGCCTTGGTCCACTTGCTGACAAGTTTGTCCTATAATAGACAATCAATGTTTATCAGCTACTTTTTAATCAGTTAAACTTAACGCGTTCCACATATGAGCTAATTGAAAGATGGACATACCTGATGGAGCGGGCCTGATTAAGGGACCAGTCGATTTGGATGGTAGGTCCACCAGGAGGAGGACCGGAGACGGGGGTGTTAGAGCTGCTATAGTGAAGTACAGCAGTGGTGGTGAGGACTGGAGTCGTAAAACGAGATGAAACAACAATGTAGTGGTCTTTTGCTTCTTGATTAGCTGTAATGAGGACAGAGTAGGATTGCCCAACATGAACATCAAGTGAGGAATAAGTTGTTTGCAATGTGTGTGTTCCCTCTACTTCAACTAATGTCATTTTGTGTCCTTCAACGCGGAAATTCAATGAATTTTGCAATCCAACGTTTGATATCCTCAATCTATAAGTTTTCCCTATTACAAGAAAAAAAAACTCACAGTTAGATTTTCAGAAACGTCATGACATAAGACTACGAGATGTCCTTAATACATCGATTCATCGTTCTTTTTACCTTGATCGACTGTGAATGTAACACCATTAGGACCACGACCGTTGATGAGAATGCCATCAGGAAAAGGTAACTTCCTGCCTCCATCAAGAATTGTTTTCAAGTCCTGTATACAACGAAATTCAAATAATAAATAACTTTGAATTTCTATCACAAAACTCAAACTTATAAATCCACATTTTCTTTTCAAAACAATAATCATAGCCCTTCAGTGACAAATCTAGAAATCACATGACTCTGCTCAAAGAAAGTTTTTTGTTATTGATGACCATGGTTGTCCGGCCGTCCGGCCAGTTTTCACACATCTCGACTAATTTCACAAGATATCTACCATTTTTTTTTTTAAAATGTGCACTTTACAGTTGTTGTCTACTAATGGGCCCATATTTGGGTCAAGGACAAACCCAACAAACAATGGCCCATGACAAAAAGCACACTAAATTCCAAAAAAAAAAACTAGC
Source organism: Solanum verrucosum (assembly GCF_900185275.1). Classification (NCBI taxonomy): domain Eukaryota; kingdom Viridiplantae; phylum Streptophyta; class Magnoliopsida; order Solanales; family Solanaceae; genus Solanum; species Solanum verrucosum. The sequence continues at coordinate 760,871 of NW_026020144.1, read as the reverse complement.
CACTTTACCTTACCGACACTCTTAAGACATTAGTGATTAGACAACCCTAAGGTACATGCAAGTGTCCCTCATCGTTCGAATTTAAACTTTTATATACTGATAGCGTAAAAAATTAATTACCGTGTGATTCTTTTTGTACCAATCTCCAATGAGAATCGTGTAATCGTTTGCAGGGTCCGGGAAAGGGACGGGGATTCTAGGTCTGCTGAGAATCCTAATCCCTCCAAAACCACCAGCAGCTTTGTGGAATGCAAGAGATGGGAAGTAATAGAAACTCCCAATTTGATCCTTCACTTGTAGATTGAATGTGTTATTTCTCCCGGGGGGTATTGGGCATGTTGTTCCATATACTCCATCTACAAATGAGTTTCTCCTGTTCTGTACTCCGTTCCTACATGTATATTTCGAGATGATAAGACGTTAACTTAAATTTTTAGATGAGATAACTCACAAAATAAACTACAATATACAAACATGCAGACGTTTTAGGTAGGAGAAATACTATTTTCATTTTATTATATCGTTATTTTTAGTGGAATAAAGAGAACAAATATCAAGAGACAATAACCTGATTTACCTAATATTTTAAAACTTAATAGTTAATACTATACATTAATTAATATAAATATTATAATAAAATACTCATATTAATTATTATTTCTTAAAAGATAGTATGTAAAATGCAAAATTAAATATGTACGAGTAAAAGTGAAGTCGCTTTCGACTATTTAAATAATTCAATGGACACAGAATTTGCAGCTACTTTTCACATGGATTTCACATGACCCACCGACTAGTTATATTCAATTTAATATTTTCAACATTTAATCATTTGTTCAGCAGGCCCAACAAAACCATGTGATTTTGATATATTATCAGAAATAATCTTATTTTTTCCCTTACATTTCATATTCAAAAAATTTACTGAATTTAACTATTTAAACTATATAGTATAAACAAACTAAGTGGTATAATGCTCTTTATCAACAATTTTTTTGGCTAGGAATTTAGAGTTTAGACATTGTATGGGGTGTGAAATATTGATCTCTTTTAGGGCCTTAGATAATATTATGAGTTAATTTTTAAAATTGTGTTACGTCTTTGGTTACCAAATCTGAACGTATGGGATTCTTATCAAAGTGAGAACTTTTGATCAAGAGTGACTCAATCTCAATCGTCTTATCCCGATACGGGATCAGATTATTGTTGCTTATACATAACATAATACTCCGTTGTCTAGAATGTCTAATTGGAAGACAAGTTGCTAATAATTATACAGCTGGATAACTAACTTATTAAGCTGCTGCCCAAAAATAGCTAAAATTTGATTCGTAGAGTGTGAATTTACAAAAAGCCACGAAGATTCCGACGAGACTTGCAAAATGTTGATGTCAAACCCCATGTGGTATTTTTTTCTATTCTTTGTCAGTAGAAGCCAGCAATAGTCAAGTGGAACTTGTCAACTTGTCGTCCAAATCTTACCTAAGCCACAAAATAAATAATTCCAATACTAGTTTCTGTGCACTTTGCTCTTGTTCCGATTGGCGTTACTCAGCTTGAGGATTTTTTGAAAATTGCTTTCTATCTAAATCATTTTATTCTTACTTATGAAATTACACGAGATTTATTGTTGTAAGTTTACGGTCACCGAATCATTCAATTCTTAGATCAAATCTACGAAACTGTTGTTAACATGTATGGCACACTTCATCTATTTTAAACTTATTCACTAGTACTACTATAGTTTTTTATTTGAAATGACGCAAGAATCAGCTAATATGAGAAGGAATCAAAAAAGGAAAAAGAAAAAAGGACCCCTGTATATCAAACTATACTCTGCTTTTGCTCTTTGAACAAAAATGCCAAAATCCACGTTAATTATTAAGGACCTTTTTAGACCAAATTGGTAACTGATGACACATTTTTATTCAATTTCACATGACATTTTTGACTCTTTAAAAAATGTAGATCTATACAGACATCATTACCACAAACTAGAAGTAGGTACACAGTACACACTAACATGTTACATCCACTGATCTCGAAATCTTCAATCTGCCTCTTGTACTAAAAGGGCGATAAACAAAGACAAATTCATGATCTAGAGCCAGTTTGTTTTAAAATATTTTTATCTTATTAACTGCATACATTTTAAATCTTTTCACTATAATTTGTTCAGAGCACAAAACTTGCCTTAAATCACTTATTATAGTGAGATCTGACTCCAGAACCATATTAACCAGACAGATACTTAAATACAATCTGCCCAAACCAATGCACTTGCGAATTGTATAACCCAGAAGCAAACTGCAAATTACCCAAAATTTATTCCTATGTAGCTATCCTTGTTTGTTCAGAAATTGATACAGTTAAATTTATCACGAGTCTATCAAATGTGATAAGTGATCTTCAACGTAATCAACGCACTAAATGTGAACAAAAAAATGGAAGTTTCAGTGAATTACCAGGAAAGTAGAAAAGGTTCATCCAAGCTGTTGTGGATATTGATAACGAGATTGTCATTGGTGACCGAGTTGATATCAGGACCAGGAAACTGGCCATTAATCAGAATTCCCTACACAAACATAACATAAATTTCACCGTTACATAAGCATATTGATCTAATAAACCCAGATCCATATATAAAAAAATACATTGCATTTACAGAAACGAACCTGTTGAGGAACTCCGAGAGGATAAATAGTTCCATAAGTGACATTCCAATCGAAGTATCTATAAGGATCTTCTGCTACAACAGAATTCCCAATTAATACCACTAAAAACACCGCTATGGCGAATTTTAGCGGCAACATTTTTTTCTACTTTACTTTATGTTGCACTGCAATTTGCTATAATAAGAAAAACAGTGTGGAAATAGAAGGATTTTAAAAGAAGAAAGAATGGGTTCTCGAACCAGAGTGGGGGTAGGGGTGGGGGAGGGTAATGGGGTAGGAGGGAAGAATTAAAGTGAAAGGGCATGGCATATTTAAAAGCGCTGTACACGCTTTATTCTCCATTTTCAAAATTTACGGTTTCGATTAATTTGAATCGTCAGATCATATTTATAAAACTATACTAAATATGTAATGGTTATTGCTGATCGATTAAAAGAGAAATGTTTCATATCAAAGACATTTTTGGACATATAATTTATCTATTACATGTGTTTGGAACTAAAATTTTGGATAAAACGATAAAATCTCATTCATCTCCCCATATTTCGATACGGTCGGCAAAGACTATCTTCTACAGGAGTATTAATTATTTGGCCATTAATTGGAGTAAAAGTCAAGTTAAAAGTAGGGAATGTGGCCCTAATAAGTAAATAGTAGTTGTCGTAAAAAAAGAGAGGGAAATATTAGTGGAATTTTTTGAAATTAACAACTGCACGTCTGTAACTGGGAAAAACCAATAAATATATGAAAATTTTAATGTGTCGGTGCCGGGGTCCACGCGGCACTTAAACAGTATAAAAACTTTATTATATAATCATTATTATTGCATAAGAATGTTATACATGATTACTTTCTAATTTTATTTAGAAACTAAATAAAATTAACTTTATTCATTAATAATCAATGTGTATGTTGAATTGGTTCGAATATTATCTGCAAATCTTTGATTATTAATGATTACTAATATAAGTAAGTATACATTTTAGTAGTTACAACAAGTGAATCTTGATTCAAATTAAATTACAATATACATTTTAATTAATTTGAATTATTTTCTATTTCGATTATAGCAAAATTAGGAGAGAGAGGAGAAGTGCGATGGATGGAGCCATCAGAAAGTGCATGTGATGAGTTAAAAGGTATGGGGATCCACCCTCATCTCCCACGTCCTTTCAATATAATACTCCACTTACTGTATCTCACTTTTCCATGATTGATTTGCCGGGCTAAAAGACAATATGGAATTACTTGGATGGTGAGTATTTTTATTTTTAATTTAAGTGTCGTGACTTGTGAGTATGAGTTATCAAGGGAGTAAAAGGGGAAAAAAAAGTAGCTAGTAAAATATTATCTTCTTCATTTTAATTTATTTATCTTAATTGAAATTGATATTTAGTTAAAATAAAAAATATATAAAACTTTTGAATTTGACTATTTTAAAGTAAAAGTATGTTATCAAGTTATCCTTTAATTTTGTGATTTTAAATATATTATGCAGAAAGTGGAATACTTTAACTGAGTAATGAAAAATTATTTCACAATTTCAATTAAATATAAATAGACACTTATATTTGTATAAAATTAAACAAGTAAACTATGCGTAGTATCCCCATTTTGCATATTTACTCATTTCCTTTCTACGGCCACTACCTTAACACATCATAGGCCAGCCACTTCCAGCTGCCATTTTTTCCTCTCCAATAAATAATATTCACAGATAACATCATTCAAGCAATTATTAAAATGCCAAGTTTACTGGGGGTATTTTTTTTATTAATGTTGTTCTCCCACTGCCCTCCGGTCACAAATTAAACAGGGATTTATAATACTTTTGATCAAAATAATTCGATATTCAAATTTACTGATTAATCAGACTCAAAATTTTTGGCTATGTGATGTGGGACCCGTGGATTGAAATAATACTATTAATCATTTTTATGAGGTTATTTATCCTAAGTTCGAGTTTTTTGCTTTATAGCAAAAGAAAATTCAAAGATTTAAATTGCGATTAGTTTTACCTATAAATTTTTTAGCCACTAGATATATTTATCGAAATCTTAAATATATAGATTTTGACAGTGCAAATATTCGTGAGTTCGAATTAACGTGCTATCAATGTGCTGCCCCTAGTTTATAGTAAACCGATTATTAAATTAAAATATTTTCGGTTTTGTTAGTGCTCACACATGCCATAGAGTGAATACATGTGAAGAATTTTGAGAAATTGCCTCAAGGACTTTTATAATTGGTCTAAGAGGTAGGGTTGTTCCAAATCGAATTTGATAATAAATGTATATTTGTATCATTCGGTAATATAAAGTCCTTGACTTAGGACTTAATTTTATAGTACTTTTATTTATGATTGTTTCAAACTTCTGGCTATTCTACAAACTAGTCAATGTTTGTTTTTGAGTAAGATATAATTTTTCAACTCATGTACATGACTCTTTTGGTCCGTCACTTTTTTCTAAGTGATTTTTAATATTTTTTTGTGTCAAACCTTAATGATTAATGACCAATAAATTGATATCGAACTTCAAAACCAAACTGAACGGATAAATCGAATTGAAGAACTTCAAAATCGAACCGAATTGACCGATACACAACCCTAATACTACCAAACGATAACCAATTAGTCGAATTAATAAACTTCAAAACAAATCGAACTAATCAATATACATCTCCATTACAAATCAATAGCCGATAAATCGTACCAATAAACTTTAAATCATAACCAACCGATATGGAGCACTAGAAAAAGGTCTGACGTTGAAGATTGTACATATAATAAAGTTTCACGCATTTGGCATACATGTTACTGTTAGAAAAATACTAAAAATACCCAAAGAGACACAGATAGTAAACCTTATTCTAATCACGTGTGGATTTATTGGAAAGATACAGGGAATATAATTAATTGTCTTTCTATTTAGACAAATACTGGCTGGATAAAAAAAATAAAACGAATCTGTACATGTTCACATGATAGGTAAAGAAACAAATACAGTTAACTATATTATTACAAAAAGTTGAACTTAAAAGTGCACGTAATGACGCTATGGACAAATATTTTCTTTAAACCGAATTTCAATCTTCCAATAAGGACAGATGGATATGTGATATTAAATATGTCTGAGTGGTAAAGTTAATTTATGAAAAATCATTCAGTTTATTTATTAACTTAATTTATTTGATAAGTTCTATTCAATTTATCTAAAAGTTAAATTGATTTGAACTAAATGAATATATAGATCAAATTTGATCTATGAGATTTTTATATATATTTTTTTAATCAAAGATCTATCAGAACAACGTCTCTATCAGTACCATAGTGGTAGGAATGCATTATATTAAAAGAATAAAAAATAAAAAGATGATGAGTTTGTACAATGATTTAATTTGCAAACAGTGGACCATAGGGCATTGATTTTGTAGAGACTTTCAAGGTAAGGCAATATCCAAGAAACTTAACCATGTAAATGTATTATAAAAAAATGACCAACTTTTACAAATGCCACCAAATCCCATGTGCCATAATTGCAATCACCATTACATGAATTTTTAGCTATGCTCTTGTAGAAACGAAAAATACACAAGTTGTTTGAAAAAGTCAATTATACACTTTATTTCAAATGGAACTACTAATAAGATATCAAAATCTGACTTTCATAACGAGGTAACTCTATCCAATGGTGGATGCAATTTATGTGATGAATTTAACTAAATCTAATTTTTTTCTACTGAATATAGATCTCCATGTGAATATCATAAAAATAATAATCAATAATATAAGATTTGAAACACGCGATTATAGCTAAAACCAAAAAGATTATGAGTTAGACCCTAAAATTTAAATCTTAGATTCACCCAAACATAACTTTTTTTAGAAACACACGATTAAAGCTAAAAGCAGAAAGATTAATGAGGCTTGGCAATAACAACTAAAAATAAAGAAGTAATAATACACATGTTTGCTTTGCTGTAACGGCAAAGGTAGGAACTGGTAAACAGAGATAAACATTAGCTAGCATTAGTCAAATGTTTTGATAGTACCAGGACCCAACTTGCCGCGATCAGTGGCCATGTTCGTGTCCTTGTCTGTCAAAAAACTAACATGCCAATCAAAAGAAAAGAACTTTGGACTCATGCTTAGACAGCCATTATTAACAAGAAGAAAAAAACATTATATACGCAGTATAGTTCCACAAGTGGGGTTCAAAGAAGGTTGTGAACAAACTTTATCATTACCTTTTTTCTTGTGGAAGAGTTGTTTTCGATAGACTCTGAGTTAAGAAATGCAAGAGTGACTAAGATCAACATCAAAATTGACATGTTGATGATTGTGTTTGATTTAATAAAATGTCTAAAAGATATCCCCATGGGACTAACCGACACAAGGCGCAAAGATCAACAACCTAGAGGGCATCTATTACTGAACTTATTGAACACAGACGTTTTAACAAATTTCATGTGGTGTGACTGCTATTGTATTAAAAGGAACACGAAAAAGAAAGGATTTATGGATAATGTTACAGGCTTACAGCTTAAAAAGAACTGTATACAAGTATTGGGGAATTCTGCCCCAATACTAACTCCATGGGGTTTGATTTTACAACAAAATGACCCAAAAGTTGTCTACTTTTTTTTGGGCTGTGGGGGGTAGGGTAGGGGGTAGTACTACACTTTTGGTCTCAAAGCCAAGAATTAACTGTTTACTATGAATAATGAATCTAATGTCCTGATTTGAATGAAGTTGTGTCAACAATCTTCAACCGAGTTGCAGCATTAAGCATGCCAATTTGGCAGACGGAAGAACAACTCCATTTCTAGAACGACATCCCAAGAATTCACGTTCATTAGGAATGATACCACATCATCTTTTCATGACAAATTCTGGATTTCCATGCAAAAATGCCAGCTATACGCCCTCAAATGGTTCTTAGTCCTTAGAGGCACAAGTGGAATGGATCTCTGCTACCTTTCAGCTCATCAAAAGGAAAAGAGGAGGCCTTCAAGCAATCGAAGTTTAATCCAGTTCCCAGAGTAAATTAAGATCATGCTCTTTTGAAGTCAAATTCGACTGAACTATGTTTTAAATAATGAAGGATACATCACTAATATATCATAGCAACTTGTAAAACCTAATCTCTCATAGTCCCTTACTCTCTCGCACCTACTCAACCAAGCAGAAACAACAAATTGCATGCGTCAAAGATAACCCAAAAGATAACAGCAATTTAACACCAACTAATGTAAGGAAAGAAAGTAGGCATTGCAGTAATCATAACAGCTAGAAACAAGTAGCCAGGAGCTTTGTTACTTAAGGTCTTCATGATGGATATATAAAACAAAAAAATGATGGATGTAAACCATGGAATGGAAACCACGGGCTCAGACTGGACAGTAAGCCCCAGTACTTTGGTAAGCTACTCAACCCTTTCTAGCCCCAGAGCAACAAAGACAACTACCTCAAACACACAAACATTTTCATGAACTTCCTGCCCTCCTAAGTTGGATAAAATGTCTGATTCTCTAACCATCTAGCTACCTTAGCATGACATCTACCTCTGGCATGGACCTCCTGAATTAGCTTTATGAGTTGCTCCACTATTCTTTGTTGTTGCTGGAAGACGCTAATGTTCCTTTAATCCTTTCCATCCACAGATGGTAAATGGCAGCAGCAAGTAGCATCCTGTAAACTTCTCGACCACTCTTTTCCTTAGCATATGTTGTAGCCCATGATAGTTCAAAGTCCCACTCTCCAGGCACCCGAGATATTCCAAACCAGTAAAGAAGTTTCTTCCACACATGAGCAGATACTGAGCAAGCAAATAAGAGGTGAGAGTGGCTTCATCAGCCATAGTACACAAAGGGAAGCTAGGATCCACAACCATCCCCCATTTTAGCAATCTGTCCCTGATATATAATGTGTGCAAAGCAGTTAATCTCAAGATGAATATCCATCTAGGTGAACCGATGTTGTTGCACACCAACCTTCTGAAATTCCCCCCTGTGCTTCAACTAAACCTGTTTGACTGAGAAATGCTCCACCTCCTTTAATTCAGTCATGCTACCCCAGTTTCTCCCACATACTAGATCAAGTGGGATTCATAACACCACTCTCCAGCCTCTTGTTGGAAAGGTTTTTTGGAAACATCTTATGCAACTTTCATGCTAAGCAGAAACTCGGATACATGAGATTTCCACACAAAACCAAAAGCATCAGCATGCAAGAGGCCCCAGCAAAACAGATAGATAGGGAGGAGTCTGCATATCTAACTTAGCCAATAGTGCATAATTTTGAAAATTTAACTGCATACCGAATTCAACATGTAAACGGTGTTGATCTTACAACAAAACATAATCATCAATTACGATGAGCTAGTTGGGAGGCTTTTAAAAGAAAAAACATATTTATGCAATATTTTTTATGTTAAACAATGGTGGTGTTCGGGTCAGCTTGATGCACACCTTAACTAATTCACTACGCACTTGCTACCTCCCACCACACTTACCAAGTAACTCAATCTGCCAACACTTAGGCAGATGGGAAGAAGTCAGCTACTGTCCTCTATGTATCCCAATACCTCAACCAACCAAAAGCGCCACGGAATACTAATATAAAAAAGACGATGATCACCGATTGAAATGATGTGGAAGGATATCCTAGTTGAAAAACAAAAAGGATAATCAACCTGATGATCATTTCAGAAATGCTGCAATCATGCAAGATACTCCAACAAATAAAGGCTTTACCTTTTAGGTATATTATTAGAGTTTCTTCACTCAGCTGAACTATCAACTTGAATACATCAGAGCTATTAAACCTTGGTGGCACCAAACCAACATTTATCCCCGTGAAAGTCTATGAAAGAGAAGTTGTGATTTCCAAAGCATGCTACTATGGATGCGATATGGTGTCTCGGGGAATCTCATCATTTAGAGAACTCCTAGTTTGCCTTTGAGTGGAACTTGACAGAGCGGAATGGATAGGAAGTGGTGCATAGTTGATTATAGTCGAGTAACAGAACAAAAGGTTGGCATTCTGTAGATGCTACATAATTCATACATTCAATTCAATGTCACCTGCTGTTGCAATCACCTAATAGAATTAGGCAAAATTGTTCCCTTTAGCAATTCTTTTGAACAAAATATACCATGTAACAAATTTCCAAAAGAAAAACAGTAGATTAAAAGACCTCAGAAATGAAAAATTAAGATATCTGAAGATACAAGGCTTCACATTTAACACTCAAGGTCAAGATGAAGTCTACAAAATCCAAAATTCTAAAATCTATCAATTCTGCTAAAATTGGACATCCTATATCAGATATATATGAAATACAAACTCAGACAGAACAACGAACTCAACTGTTTCAGCTTTCATCACCAAAGAGGCGGCGAAGGCGGGAAACAAAGGCACCAGTGGGCTCACTAGCAGCTTCAGCAAGTAGGCTTTGCTTGATATTGTTCATTCGGTGAACAAGGCCTTCTTGTTCTTCCTTGAGCGCAGCGTTATCCTCCTCGAGGTTGTTTATGCGGTACTTTTGCCCAAGCGATCTCACACTCAGAAGAAGAATTCCTGTCATGGCGAAGAATTGTAAAAAGCTATCTTTCCTCTTCATTGCGTTTGCAAAGAAACCTAACGATCTCTTAGGGTTCTGATAACCGCCGGAAGCGGCGGAGCTCGACGGTGGTGCAGGGATAGCCATCACGGGAAATTGACTTCGGCCGGTTTACAAATTCGACTCCGGTCCACCAAACGCCGGCGGCTTCTGTGCTACTAGTTATTGACTGTATTGGGATAAAATGGAATTTATTATTAGTCCTTTAAGAAAAGCATATGAAGCATTTGATCCCTAAGGTGAAGTTTTGTGCCACTTCAGTCTCAAACTAGGAAAATAGTGTTAAAAATGGAGGGAGGACTTTTTCTTTTGGCCCTTTTAGTATGCTAACTATGAGCTCATACACTTTTGGTACAAAATTCTTTTTATTTAAATTTATTTACTTATTGTAAACACCAATTCAATCTAAATTGAGTAGTGCATTATTGTTATTGGTAACAAAGGATTTTATCATTAATCAAACTAAACAGTCATTACATAAGGTGAATATAGTGTCTGTCATGTCCCTCTTATATACAGAAAATAATAAAAATGAGGATATTGAAATACAACAATAAGCTTTTAAAAATATATATGCTTGATTGGTACCTTTCCTACTTCATGCAATCGTTAATTAAATTTTGATATAAACGATATATATTTAAACAACATGTCAATGATTTTATTACAATCAATTTTGATTACTAAGGTGTTAAATTGTTTTATAAAGCAATTTTTAAACTATGAAGCAAAGCTAGTGCTTCCATGTAAGTGATAGTGGCGGAGCGGACCCACTTGGGTTTACTCGAACCCGTTCGACAAAAAATTACATTGTATATATAATGTAAATTTTCTGATTTATGTAAATATATTAATTTTAAATCCCTTTATAAACAGGAAGTAAGTTGTGCATACATATATCTACAAATAAGTGTGTCATGAGAGATTGATTTAAATTTTTTGAGTTCAATATTTAATAGATAACATATTTGATTTTTTTGTTATCACGTTATCGTTTTTTAACAGTTTGAAGTTTTTTTATTAATGAGTTAGCATGTCTACAAATCGATAACCAATGAGTCAAATCGATAAACTTCAAAACATGACGAATCAAACGATACGCCTAAAATGCGTGTTCTTTTTCATGTTCCTATATTTTATCCTCAATATTGTCAAATTATATATATATATATAAACCATTAGACTTGACTGCATTACTTACATTTTTATATACATATGAATAGTGAAAACAAAAAAAAATAAAATACGAAACACAATAACAAAAAGATTGAATAAATAATGGAGAAGAAATATATTAATTTTTTTAAAAAAGTGCTTTATTTTATATACATATTTGGCTACTCAAGGAAGGTTTCCTTTTATTTTTGTTTGGAAAATGATGTCATGCTGTGTATATTTCATTCATTAATCAACTATTACATAATCAAGATTTCATCAATGACGAAATAAAAATTATTTTGTAACATTCAATGCCAACTCATATACTTTAGCTTTATATATGCATGTTTATTGACATATATAGTAGTATAAAAAAATGTTATTTAGATTGGTTCAATGCATACAAGCTGGCCACAAAATCACAATAATCTGTATAAATAAATAATAATATTACATTATATATACAATATATAAAAGAAAGTAATAAACTTGACAATTCAATAACATTCTTTTCTTGTACATAAAATATTTCTTAATTAATTTTTAATACTAAAAACCAAAAATTTCAACGGTTATCCAATTACAAATTTGATCCGTTGGATCAATAACATGTTCAACGAATCGAAAATTCATTGTTTAGTAATAATATATCTTTTTATATGCTACTTATTTATTAAATACTATCATATGAGATTTGATATTGCTTACTATATGATTTGATAAGCCTAAATTCGTGTGTTAAATAAATAAATTAATTAGAAGTAATATTTTTTAGATATTATTATATAGAGTGCGATACTTAATTTGATTTATCAAATCAAAGATCTGAAGATTGAAATTCAATCATCATTTAACTCGTGCAAAACTAATACCCTCTTATATAGAATGATATATATCATTTTTACCAATAATATCTTAAATTTCTCAAAACAAACATTATCTCGAATTAATTTTTATTTTTATTTTAAAAAAAGAAAGAAAGGAAGAAAAGGAAACAGGCAAGAACATCAATGTGGACTTTAAAGTGGACTCGATTCGATTGTGGTGACCCGAATACCCATCAACCCATATCCGTTTCAGCTGGAGCTCTTGTGGCGTCGCGGCTACAAGCCGGATAAATAAATTCTAGATCCTTCTGGAATGTTATAACGAGCTGGCAAATATTAGATTCGACCCGATTTCCCCTCCGGTTCACATTACGTCATTCAGCTAAATCTCTGGCCAAAGTTGACACCACTCACTCTCCTTTGCTCCTTCCGATCTCAATCTCCGGCGAACTCCTGCTTGTAAGTTTCCGTCGTTATCTCTCCGGCAGAATCATGCTATGATTTTTAATCTGTTGAAAATCAATCGTAAATTAGGTTAAAACTGTTTTTCTATAGTTTGATTCGTATGAATAGAATTATAAGTTTATTGCTCTCTTGTTTGCGTGATGTCTACAAAGTTTTGATGGTTGCTAGTCAGTATTTGCCGTCAGTTTCCTCAACATTTTATCCAAGAAAATGAGGGAAAAAAAGATTAAGGTAATACATATCAATCATCTTTCAGATTTTCGCTGAACTTTTCATTTTGATGAAGTAAGTAGATTCATTTAAAAGCATCAAGAAGATGCAAGCTTTACAAGGATAGCTAAGTTAAGCTCACAACACTAAGGATTTGTAGCTAAAGTCGAAATCTTGCTAGTAGGTTTCCATTGTTATCTCTCCGGCAGAATCATGTTATGATTTTTAATCGCAAATTAGGTTAAAATGCTTTGTATAGTTTGATTTGTATGAATGTTCCAATCTCAATTTTGTGTATTCATTTCATGCTGTTATTGCTTTACAAGCTAATGTACGCTCTTGTTTGCGTGTTGTCTACAAAGGTTTGAATTTTGATGGTTACTAGTCGTCAGTTTCCTCAACTTTTTATCAAAGAAAATGAAAAAAGATAAAGATTAAGGCAATACATATCTTGCCGAACTTAAAGCTTTGGCTGTTGTTTGACCTTATGTGTAGTATCATTGAGGGTTAGAAGTTTGATTCCACTTTTGGATTTGAATTACTGGAATCTCATATGTGCGTTCATGTTTCCTTGATGTATACAAAGTTTTGATGGTTACTAGTTGGTATTTGCGTCAGTTTCCTCAATATTTTATCCAAGAAAATGAGGGGAAAAAAAGATTTAAGGCAATACATATCAATCATCTTTCAGTTTTTTGCTGAACTTTTCTTTTTTGATGAAGTAGAATCATTAAAGGCATCAAGAAGATGCAAGCTTTACAAGGATAGCTTAGTCAAGCTCACAAAAACAAGGATTTGTAGCTTCTTCCTAAACTATAGTGCTAACAACATCCAAGAAGAGTTCTAAATTATTTACAAGGGTCAATGTGGATCAGCTGAAAAGGCTAACTTAGACATCTGCTTCGCAAAAGTTTTCTAGAAGTTGAAACTCCATCAAAACATCGTTTGTTCCTCTTGTCCATAAACACCAAAAGAGAGCACCAGGGATCATCAGCCAGATAGCCTTGATGGCTTTGTCAACTTCCCAAGAACTCCAACTTTCAAGAGCATCCCTAATAGAGAAAGGTATGACCCAAAAAACAGCAAAACATATTCCAAATGTCTGATGCAATTGGGCAGTGCAGTAGCTAGTGGTAGACACTTTCTGTGTGCTTGTGGCAGAAGTAGCATCGGTTGGCAAGCTGGAATTTCTTTTTGGAGAGATTATCCTGTGTGAGGCTTTTTTTACCGAACTTAAAGCTCTAGCTTCTGTATGACCTTATGTGTAGTGTCATTGAGGATTAGAACTTTGATTCAACTTTTGGATTTGAGATACTGGAATTTCATATTTACTGCGACTTAGCCGATGGAAGCTGTATTCATATTTATCACTTGGTTTTAGGTTTGATTCTGGGGAAGTGCTGTCCCATCACCATTTAGATATTGCAATTCCACATAGCAGATCACATGTATAAGATCAACAGGGCAGGTTCCATGGACTAAAAGATATTGTAGGAGCTCACAAAGGTCCATTTATAGGTTAGGCTATCTAGCCTATAAACCATTGTAGGAACTCACAAAGGTCCATTTATAGGTTAGGCTATCTAGCCTATAAACCATTGTTTAGATATGTCAATAACTCATAAATGAAGTCCCAGCTGAGACATAAATGTTGAACATTTACTTATAAAAAGATAAAAGTTGAACATTTAGGGATTATATAGAAAGTACCATTTCAAATGATTGTATTATGAATTTACTAGTCTTGGTTAAAGATCCATTGTTTCGTCTCTTGAGAAGCAAAAAAACAAGATTAAAGGAAACAAGCGCTACAGTATTGAAAAGGAAAGCATAACTAAAGAAATGGCGTAATTTCTTTCTCAAAAAAGAAATTGTCGGCCATGGTTATAAATTGCAAACTTAAGTTGTATGGGCACATCATATGGTGTACCCTAGTTTCCAAACACAATTGGCATGTTGGATAAGATTTTACTGTCTTATGACCTGAATAAATTACTGTTTAATATCTGCTGCTTTTTTCTTGACCTGTGAGAGTGAAAGTTGTGTTCAAGGGATTGCCTGGCCTTCACTGAAGTCCAAAACCAAGTACAAATATGCTGAAAGTTGAGCTATAGAAAAGTGTGTATGAAGTTACAACAATCAGTTTGTTCTCTTAAAAAGCTATTGGTAAATGCCAAGAGAATCCCCATCTCCTATGGGTTTGGTTGAACAACAAAGGTTGTGAAATGTGGAATGCAAAATGTGCCATGTTTTGTATTTAAGTGGAGAAGAGCAGATGTACAAGCCCATTATCCCCAAATTTTCTCGGTCATAATTTTTTTTTGACAATAGAGTCCACAGACCATGCCACTATATTTATTTCATTAGTCCTTTGTTTGTGGTTCTGTCCAAATCTACATATTTATTTGCCACAAATATGCCATCATTAACTTGACATGAGTGAAACGAGGATGCATCTTAAAAATTCAAGTGTTGTCTACAATCAAAGGCAGAGTGGAATTTGAATGGAAATAAAATTATTTTTTTTAAAAAATAATAAATTTGAATGGAAATAAATCTTGCAGGAGGGAATGGGAGGGGGTGAGAGAAAAATTGGTTAGTGGATTTTTCTTTTTTCACATAATCTCAGGTAGGTTGGGGATTGATGTTCATCTCGGGTTTTTGATTTACCGGGCTTCAACGTTCGCTTGTTGCTGGTTTTACATCACTGATATTCTTACAGTACGTACAAAAAAAGATTTGGGCTTCACCTTGGTATTAAAGGATGTGCAAAAATATTCTTCTTTGCTTTTTCCTGCCTGCGAAATAAGTTTCTACATTGTATTCATTTTCTGGAACTGCATTGAGCTTTTGTGAAGTGAACAGCTCCTGGTACTGAATTACAATTAACTGTTGTATCCGATTCATTCATGATTTTGCCATCCTTGGTCATTTTTAATGATTTCGCTTCTAAATTGTTTGAGTTTTAGTTTATTTTGCTTCTTTTTTGGGGTGGGTGGGGGTGAGGGTGAGGGTGCATGTGGGAGGGTAAGGTTTTATTTTGCTGCTAATTATGCTTTGTTGAATATTCAATCTTTGCTGCTCATGAATCTATATGTATGATTTGCGTATTGTTAACTTCTCAAAAAAAAATTAAAAAAAATGAATGATTCGCATATTGGCGGGTCTAGGCCTTCATTTAAATCTGTGGGTGGATGTTCTACCTTCCTGCCAAGGAGTTTTGGTTTTGCAGTTGCTCCTTAGTGATAGTTTGTCTCAACTATTTTGCATGGTGCTCCATAAATGCTTACCATCCATCAGAGTTTTCTCTTCAGGTAGTTGTTGTTTCATCAGAGTTTTCTCTGCAGGTAGTTGTTGTTTCTGAAGTCTCATGGCTGATCAGCAAGCAGTTGAAGGGTCAAGCACAAGTAATGATTCTGGTGGAAGTTCTGAATCAACCGTGGTGCTCAACATCAAGACCTTAGATTCCCAGACGTATACTTTTAGCGTGGATAAGAATGTAAATTTTGTTACTTACTCTGTTTCTGTTGCGAGTTATGCTGAAAAAGAGTATTTACTACCATGCTTATTCAGTTACATGTGGAGCTTTCTTAAATTTATGCTACTTCTGAAAAGTGATTTTTTCCCCTTTATGCTTGTCAGAAATAATATATTGAAACGTAGAGACCTTTTCTCGAATAAAAGCTTATTGATATGAAGTTAAATGTGGATTTTAGCACTTGGAATTTTTTATCAATCACATGCACTGTACTTCTCTGATACATTTCTTATTTGGAACTCATTGTCTACTTTACTTCTCTATCATATCTCAATCTCAGTTGCAAGTTTCAGCCTTGAAGGACAAACTAGCAAGTCAGATTGATGTCCCTGTTGAGCAGCAAAGACTAATTTTTAGGGGCAAGGTCTTGAAGGATAATCACCTTCTTTCTGAATATCGTATCCTATCAACTGAGGATTTCAAGTTCCCCCCTCATTTTGTGTCTGCAGTTCGAGCAGTCTTTGCTGGAAATATTTTCTTCTCTTCAAAATTTGTTGGTCAGAGTTTTCTGTTAGATGTTTGTATATGTGCATTTAGCTCCTTACATCTCTCTTGAGGTAATTTCCAGGATTTCACCATTTCACATAAGCTTGTCCTACCTTTTCTGTTTCAAAACTCATAGCTAATTTTTAAATGCTTTGAAATTTTCTAAACTGATTCAAAAAGAAGCTCTAACTTGTGGTCATTGAGGGTGAAGTACACTGGAGTTCATGAAAATATAAAAGGTTTGAACATAATTTGAAGTAGTTTTTCTTTAAACCGAAAACCCCTTCAAGTGAGATTACGCAACTGCCACAAACCTGAACTGGGGCATAGTTCGAAACTCGGTGGATAATGAGCTCTCCCTCTACTCTCCACTTAAATATTAGGCTTATTGTCTGCGGAAGGGCTCAAACTCATGATGTGTGCCTTATGTAGAAAGCAAGAGTAGGAATGAATCTAATGGAAAATTAGGTCTCTGTCTGCTTGGAATATTAATCTCAAGAGGGTAATACTTGTTGACTTTTGGTAATGCCACAAACCTAAATACCTCAAGATATCATATGCAACAAACCTAAATACCTCTAGATATCATATCTTTGCTGATCCTTTACCCTGGTCATCTAGAAGGGTGTCCATGTTGGTAAGTAAGCTTAGTGAGTTGTTTCCAACTAACAAATTGATTGGTTTCTCACCTCTTAAGTCCTATCATGTCTATGATTAATTTTAGAGAGTTATCTTTGACCAGCAGATTTGTTGATACTTCAATGTTTTGTTTACATACAACTTTACATGATTAGATGTAATATTTTTGCAAAAAATGGAGCCTCTTTCATCTACAACTTTTGGGTTTCTTGCCAAAGCTTAACTCTTTCCAGATGTGGAAAATGGGGACACACTACATTTAGTGCTGAGGCAGTCTCAATTGCAAGCTCCATCAGGTAGCAGCACTGGCGAAGCTACTACTAACAATGTTAACAGAGGTAAAGGCTTCATGATCTGAAATTTAGGCTCTCAGGTCATTTGGCTGATTTGTTAGTCAGACGGGTAACAAACAAGGGGTAACAAACAATCTTATTATCTTTGAGTATCACAGGACAAGAGCCTCAACCCACTGCTGGAGGCTCACGGAATCGTATCGGGCAGATTTCACACAGTGTTGTCCTTGGAACTTTTAATGTTGGAGATCCGGGGGAAGGACTTGTGCCTGATCTTAATCGGGTGGGTTGCATAGGAGTTGCAAGATTTTTTAATCACTGTTATTTGAGTTGATTTGAGAGAATCTTATAACAGAAAAAAGTCCAACTTTATAGGTTATTGGGGCAGTTTTAAACACTGTAGGGATTGGGAACATGACTGGTGGCCAGCTTCCCGGTGTGCAGGTTTTTTTCCCACCTTTTTCTCTTATCTTTCAGATCTCTTAGATTCACCTGCTACCTTTATATTTTACTGGAATTTCTCTCTATTGTGTCATTTGTGCGATGAGCCCTTTCAAGTTTCAAAGTTACAGGACTTTCACTTATATGGGACCTTTAATTTCACTGATGTTCACCTAGCAAGGTGCTGAAGAATTTCATTTCCCATTGTTCATTGCTTCCTCCCTTATCTTTGCTTGGTGGGTTGGTTTGTGAACAGGCCAGCGCTCCAGCTCCTCGCCCTCAAGGAAATGAGAGTTTAAGTCAGTCAGGAAGTCAGCAATCTGGACAGGCATTTTCTGGTCAATCTTTGCCGCAAGTAGTGCAAATTCCACTGGGGGCAGCAATAGCTGTCCCCTCAATTAATTTGGTAGAATGTCTTTCAGATATTATGTTTTTTCTGTCTCATGTTTTTCATGGCCATGTTTGACTCATTTATTTTTTTTCTTTTTGCATGTTGAAGCCCCTTTTGGATTCCTTGATCACACTTTCTGAATTCATGGATGGGATGGAGCATGTATTCTCACGGAACGGTGGGGATTTTTATTGTTTTTGCTTCTTCTCTTGTGGTGAATGGATCTCTGAAAGACTTTGCATTCTCTTACCTCAGGTTACCCGGCGAACCAGTCACCTAATAATGCGGGAGATCCACCTGCAGTACAGTTGCCTACACATGATCGTGGCTTATCGAGTCCAGAAGTGTTGAGCCTTGCGCTGCATCAGGCAGAGCGTCTCTTTGGTGGTCAAGTCATTGCAGCATTATCTGTATGTACCATGACCATAATATCTCTTTTTTTGGTATTAAGCTGTAAAACACTACCATTGAAAACAAATATTTGATACACCTAAAGAGCCTCTTGAGCCTTAACCATCCTCTAGGAAGGAGGTGTTAAGACAACTAGATCTCCAATCACAAGAAAAATAAACTAGTTACCTAATCCTTGAATCAAAATTTAACATCTATGAGCTCTCTTTGAACATTGTAACTATCCAATCCTCTCTCTGATCTCTTTTTGTATCTGTGCAATGGCAAAAGTAGTATTTACAATTGTTTGCTTCAACAGCTTCCACTTTCTTACTTGCCATGTGTAGTATATCATTGCTCCCCATGTAGCAGAAATTGTTTGCAGTGCCTTCCCTTGATCCATAAAATGATCTCCTTTTTATTATTAAGGTTCTGCCCCATTCCTGTTTCCTTTCCCTCTAGTATCTGCATGGTTTTAGTGTTACTGTTAAGAAATCAACTGGCAAGAAGCATCTTTGACTATGATTGATAGCAACATGTACTGTGTAATGCACATATTTTAGCTAATCCGGGCACACCGTATCTTGGCGGAGTTCCTAGCTTGAGCTTTTCAGTCTTGCAATTTTGCTGAGAGCTTGACCAGTTTTACTGGAGACCGGCTTTATTTTGTTAAAATCAAAGCCCTTGTAGGAAAATGACTATTTTTTGGCATGAAAGGACCAAAGTGCAAAACCTTTAAATCTTTATCAACAAAAGAAAGGAGGGGGAGGGGGTTGGGATAAAGTGTAATAGCTTGAATTCTAGCTTCCTCAACTGTCGCACAATATACCTACCTGTTATCATCCCCTTAAAGATCTTCTTGAAATTGTGATTAGGAGTCGTAACACATTGGTATAGGAATCACTGAAGACAAATGACCCTTGAAGGGAAGTCCATAAATAACAATTAATCTGGTCTAATTATATGGATTTAGATGGGAGGTAAAGGTTTAATTAGTTAAAATCACTTGGGAAGATGGAAAGAAATTACAAAGATGAGAAGATTGAGAGGAGCCTTGGTAGGGAGAGAGACGTAGAACCTGTTCCGAGGCAACCTCCTCTGTTTTTTCCATGTTAATATATTTCATTTAAGGAGGATGTGTTCATTTAGGATAAGTTCTGCAAGGCCCCAGAGAACGGCCTTCCTGATGCTTGTGAATTTCCCTTTGATAAATCATAGGCGGAAGACTAGTTGTCAAGTTGTCACGAGGAACCCCTTAATATAAAAGAGGGACAATGAGGAGAAGAGGGTATAGGTAGGTTTAGAAGAGTGTTACTGGTTTCCAGATCTTCTGGTTAGACTCTTTCTTATACAGAAGGGATATAGAAGGGTTGATCCTATCCATGCATATAAATGCAGGCATACAAACTTCCTGAGTTTTGGGAGGTTGAACTCTGCTCAATATCTGCTGGCTGCCAAGCCTCACTCAAACTGCTTGCAAGTTGGCTAGCTATCATACATTCACACTGAGACTGAACTTGCATTGTATTTGCCTATTCTTGACTTGATAGTAAAATATCAGTCCTTTGTGGTTTGATGGTATGGATCCATCTTCTCTGTTTGTTCTTTTCCTGGGAAAATGGAATTGCTATGCTCCGTCTGTGTTGAACCACTTCTTGACTCTCAACATTCCGGAGCTTTGATGATGATAGGTTGTCACCGTGTCTGGACTCAATAAGTGATTTACTTGATATAGTGCGAGAATATATCATACAGTGCTCAGACATATCTTTAGAGAGAGGTACAGCAGCTTTCTTGTGCTCACCCCTTGTACAACTGTACAAATTGTGTGTTGTATGATGTTCGCTAGTCTTCCACTGCAACAGCATTCATGCACAGGACCATATATATTGCTCTTATTCTCTATAACAACCAACTTGATGGCTCAAAATAATGTTGGTCCACAGTCCACTTGTGACACCAAACTGTGAAATCTTATAGCATTAGTCATTCCATTAGATGCAATGCGTGTGCATCCTTGCTCCTGCATTGCGTAGGAGAGTTCCTTTACCTTCTGGCTCTGATGGACTCCCTACAGTTGCTTTAAGTATCACTGATAAGATATCATAAATGATCATTGATAAAGATATGGTTCCTAGAATTGATACATTATTCCCTTTCTGCTCTATCTCACTGATGATTGCCCAACTTTTTACTTTCTTTTGTTGTCAACTTGCTCTTATCCAGCCGTCCAAAACGTTAGTTGCATGCCTTTTCTTTTGGCAAAGTTGTGCCCTCTCTATTTTTGTTCTCTGATTTTGTTTGCTAATCTTCTGCCACTTTGTAGCACTTTGCAGGGCAGTTGGAACGAGGAAGGGTCTCCAGTGATCCTGCATTAAGGGGACAGGTGCAGACAGAGTCTGTGCTAATTGGTCAAGTTATGCAACATTTAGGTGCCCTTCTATTAGAGCTTGGAAGGACGATATTGACTCTCAGAATGGGACAATCACCTGTATGACTTTTCCCTTCTCTTATTGGTGGTTAAGCATTTTCTATTAGTGCTTCTCTTACAGTTATTAAGCTGATATTTGCAGGCTGAATCTTCAGTAAATGCTGGTCCTGCTGTTTACATATCTTCGACGGGGCCGAACCCCATAATGGTTCAGGTTTGTTTGACAGATAAAAGTAGAGGGACTATGCTAGGATTGCAATCTGAAAAATAGGTAGATACTAGCTCCTTTTTTTTTTCTTCTCATGACTTGTTGCTCTTCTTCGATGTAGCCTTTCCCCCTTCAAACCAGTTCACTCTTCGGTAACTCAGCTGCTGTTCCACCTAACCCTGGTACCTTTGGCTCTCTTGGGATTGGTAATGCCCCAAGGCATGTTAATATTCATATACATGCAGGTATGAGAAATGTGCTAGTACAAAATTCTGTATTTCGCTTATTGTTTTTCCTTATTTTCTTGTGGAGCATTGCAATAACTGGGAGGAAATGTTGTAACCTTTCTAACAATGGGTGCTTTTAGCACCTATTACTTCTGCAGTTGGTGCTAGGTCGACCAATGGAGATGGAGCACATGGTGAACGTGGTAATGGAACTGATTCTGGCCAATCAAGGGTTTTGCCTGTTGGAAATATAATGGCTACAGCTGTGGCACCAAGGCCTGCTGTTATCTCAGTCTCTAGTATGCCACAGCCTGGTATAGCGCCACAGATTTATGTCCTAAAATAATCTATTATCATATCTGAACTTTTTGCAGACTCAGAGCTTCTTGTTAACACGTGTAACGTCTGTACTTTTTAATTGGATGATAATGATACAATATGGCGATATATTTTCTGAAGTGCTTTTCTGTATCATGAAGGCCAATCAGATGGCCCAAGTGGCCAAGAGTGCTCTACTGTGTCTGGTGCTGAGAATGATGTTAGCACTCAACTAGATGAGACATCTGCAAGTGGGATGAGTGTGCCTGAGCCTCTACCGGCGCACAATGTTCCCGGAAGAGAGGATAAAATGGTCAGTGCCAATAAAATGATTCCATGACCTATCTTTTTTCCCCTAGTTTGAGTTTGACATTCTAGACCTAATTAAACTTGTAAATGCCAGAGTCTTGGTCAATCAAGCGAAATGTCTCATAGTAAGCCAGAAGCTTCAGCCAGTGTAGGAAGAGCTCAAAGGTCTAGTCAGGAGTTAGGTAGTCCTGATGAATCCTCATCTGTGCCCCTTGGATTAGGGCTCGGAGGTTTGCAGCCAAAGGTAAGCAAGCTGTTTTGATGCTGCTTCCCAGATATATCTTTGATTATTTGATTTGGCTGAAAGATGGAGTGGTAATAGAGTACCTTCCTTTTTTATTTCCAAATGTAGTAGGCTTTTTAAAAGGACATGTGATAAGGAGTCATTTTCTGTTGGTACTAAATGAAATGATTTTGTCTGCTGAGTTTTGTAGTGTTCATGTACCATTAAATGGTAGGTCAAATTTTATTGTTTTACTTTCTTGAGTCCTCAATTTGTTTTTGTCCTTTTGTCTTGCCGATTGCTCATTAACCTTGCATTAGCATTCACGCCCTCAAGAGATTTTGGAAGTTGAATTTTATAAGTAGTAATAAATAAGCTCCCCCTCCCTATGAGACTTGTAGTTTAATGGTAAGAGTGCAACATATGATGTGTGGGTTTAAGCGCACATAACATGTTCGACTATAGCCTGGTAATTAAGCAGAGAAGGGTAGACGGATGTGCCCTTTATGCATTGAGTTTCAAACAGTACACTAATCGCCCTTGGGATTTCTCAGGCTTGGGTCAGTGGGTTTTAGTTTCTTCTGCTGCCTTGTTTATCATTTTCTTAACAGTGTCGAAAGAAATTGAGAGCTGGTTACTGCCCTTATAATGATTTTTCCCTAAATCTTAAACTATTATGTTGAATTAGTGTCTATGGTGGTTTATCAGTTTGGTGCAATGTAATTGTTGATCTCATAACTGAAGAAAAAGTCAGATTTGTGAATGTTCTCTGGAATTGTTTTAACCTTTCACGTAGTGAACTTTCTGTTCCTTGTACTGCTTTTCCAACTTTTGGTCCTGGGCTTGACATTCTTATTTCTTTTGGTGGATCTGCAAATTAGAGACGAACTAAGCAATCTGTAGTTCATGGAATTAATGCTGATGGTTCAACTAGCAGCAATCCAAATGAACTACCTCAAAGAGATGAACGTCAATTTTTGCAGTCTCTTGCAGCGCTTGCAGCCAGGGGAAATGAGCCTGCTATGCCCTCAGGGACACACTCAGATAGGGGAGTTATGGGGACTATTGGCACGGGAAACCAAAATGTTGATGGCCAATCAGAGATAGTGGATGCAATGTCTAGTGTCCTTCAGAGTCCTGCTTTAAATGGTTTGTTGAGTGGGGTTTCACAACAAACTGGGGCTGGCTCTCCGGATCTCTTGAGGAATATGATGCAGCAACTCACTCAAAGTCCAGCAATGATGAACACTGTTAGTCAGATTGCTCAGCAGATTGACACCCAGGATCTTGGAAGCATGTTTTCTGGGCAAGGTGGTGGTATGGACTTGTCTAGGATGTTTCAGCAAATGATGCCAATTGTCTCTCAAGCTCTTGGTGGCATCTCAGGTGTGCCTCAACAAATTCCTAATATTGCACAGAGGCCTGGTGAGAATACCGCAGTAAGACCAACCACTGAAAATGTTCAGGTTTGTTCCTGTTAGCTATTTATTTTGTTAGAATGATGTATTTGCAAATTAAGTTTTCTGTATCAATTGCAATCTTTTCAGATTGATCTTCATGAGGTTGCCCAAGAAATCGAGAACAATAGTCCACCTGTAGAGATTCTTCGTTCTTTGGTCCAAAGTACAGAATCTTTGCATCACCATGGAAGTACCGATGAAAGTCTGGCTGATGAACTGTCCATTGAAGAGAACCTAGCCGATGTGAGTAGCTGGATTTGTGATTTGAGTTTGGTGTTTGTTAAGGTCATGCATGGGTCTTATGTTTCATTCTCATTCATGCAGGAATTCATGCAGATGCTGCGTAATGATGTTTCTCAGCGATTCAAGGATAAAGAGGGAAAATAGGGAATATACTTAATTTTTCTTCTCATTTTCTGATATTGTTTCTACAGAATGCCCAGTTACCAATCATTTGGGTTCTCAAGTAGACAGACAGACAGACAGCTGATGTAGGGGGGGGGGGGGGAGCCATTATACTATTCCCGTGTGTATGTATGCCTAGGGAATAGTTAATCCAGTGGATGGGAACTGTATTTTCTATGTTTAATCAAAACAATGGTACCATTTCATTCTATCAATGTGTTTTCATAACTAACTTATAAAGCAACAACAAAACCACTGTAATCCTTCAAGTGGGTATGCGGAGGAGCGTGTATTCAAACCTTACTCCTAAGGTAGAGAGGTGGGTAATGTTTGAAGCATGCCCTAATCTACGTGCATGATTGGTTTTCTCCTCCATCATTATCCAGTTCAAGTGGGTATCTGTAGTACTCAATTGGTGCATGCATCAAAGGAGCTGCTACAACAACATATTTATTTAGTGTAATTCCTCATATCATGAATGCTCCTAAGCTCGACTTTTCTCCTATTTACTGTCATTTAGCAGTTTTTTAAGAACTACCTGTAATGGGAATGTCATCAGTCAAGGGAATATGAGTTGATCTAGGGATTGGTTGGTAGTGGCGGAGCTTGAGATTTTTTTAGATAGGGGTAAAAAAACATACGAAGCTAAAAGGAGTTTAGTATTTATCATATACATAAAAAATGATTTTAATCATATACAAAAAGGGTAATTAGTAGTTGTTAACGTTGTTTTTACATGGTTAAGTTATTTTGTGTGTATGTATGACATGTTAAATCCCCTTCGACTTCTTCTATTTATATTTTGAACCTCTCGAAGCGAAAATCCCACTCCGCCAATGAAACTGATATAAATTGTATTCAATATCTGGCTACTAATCTTATTAACTTAATGATAATTGATAGGTTTGTGTGGCGTTCATTAAAGGGATTATTGACGTAACCCTATTCAAAAGTAGGTTCAGCTAAGATAGGTTAGTCACGTTGTTTATTCTTAAATTAGTACACGTGATTTAAAGAAACGTAGATTAAGATGATCAAATAGTAATAAAATTGTTAATGTCAAATTGCTTAGTAGATGTAATTAATGCCAATGAAAGAAAATGAATAACAATGTGTCGATTGACAATATAAAAATAATTGAATAGATAAAGCTTGTTCTCTAACGTGGTTATAATCGTCGGAAAAGCAAAAAACATTAGTATTTAAAATTGCGTAGTTTTGATCAACTAGACAAAATATTCGATTGGTGCATGCAGTGGAGCAGTTGGGACATTAAAAATCAATGAAGCATAAGTTTAGTTTCAAAACTCATAAAGTAATTTTTTAGATAAAGTTTTCTAAACTTATGTGTTGCGAATGAAATATTATTGTGAAATTAGGCCAATTGATAACTAGAGACATAATTATTTTTATTTTTTTTTGGAATTACGAAATAAACAGAAGCAGATATAACAGGTTGTGTGAAGGCATAAGGCTGCCTATTACATGACTTGCCTAATTACATGAGTTGGGTCCTAAATTAATTTAATTTTTTTTTATACAAATTTACATAATCCACATTATAAATTGTACCAAAATTGTGTTTTCGGCTGAACTGATCATGATAGTTAACTAGGTAAAATTGTACAAGTAGTTTAGCAGCTATAAAAACTACAATTGAAGATGTAACAATTCACACAAAACAACAGAACAAAGTGACACTGACTTTAAAAACTCTGTTTTTTTTTCATCATTTTGAAAATGGCCTCAACAAAACAATATTTTTCTGCTGCTGGCAAGCCTATTCGTTGCAAAGGTATGTATATACTCTTCACAAAAATCTTCTGCTATTATCTTGAAACAACTCTGTCTATAAATAGCTACACTATACCAAAAATGATCTTCAGCGGAAATATATATTTTTTTAGAGGGCAATTAGTAGTGACAATTATATTTTAGCACTTTATGTAAATGCTGCTAAAGCTTGTAGTGATATTGGATCTAATGACAATTTACTAATGCCGCTTTAACATTCTTTGGTAATGTGCATATTTATTGCCGCTAGAGGTTATTGTTGTTAAAGTGCTGTGATGAATCCAGATATTTTGAGGACTAATTCAAAGGAACCCCTTCGTCGAAAATACTGTATATATAAGGTCAATTTTGTGTAATATATATATATATAGTAGATGATGAACACAGGTACTATGAGATCATATGGGTCCTACATTGAATATGAACAAGAAGTGATCCTCACCTTGCATGTAGAAAAAGGGTTTTTAGCATTTGTTGATTGATAAAGGAACTTGAAAACAATACACGGATTTTTGTTGATAAAAATTGCTGCTTTCTGTGTTGAATTGTGTACCATGTCAATGGTTAGATCAAATTATGTGACAGTTAGAAAGAGCGCACTTTTAATTACTTAGTTATATTATGTCTCAACACGTTATAAGTTACTGACTTGTGAGTCGTATGTGTTGCAGCTGCAGTGGCAAGAAAAGCAGGAGAACCACTGGTGATAGAAGAAGTGATTGTGGCTCCTCCTAAAGCACATGAAGTTCGACTCAAAATCATTTGCACTTCTCTGTGTTATACTGACATTATCGCATGGAGGATGAAAGTAAGGTTATTGGTTTAGCTTATCTCCCCCGTAGAATCACTTGTTTATTAACTTTTGTATCAACTGTTTTCTTGCTTCTTGTAAGGAATTTCCTGGCTGCTTTCCAAGAATCTTAGGCCATGAAGCTTTTGGGTAAATCTTACTTCAATTTCATTTTATACGAAGGTGTTTTGACTCTGACACGAAAGTTGTATCAAAAGTATCCTTAAAAGTTTTAACTATTGAAATGTATCGTTCTTTTGGAGCACACTAAAAAGGAGTGTATACATCGTTAAGGGGTTGATTCGTATATATGCACCAGCAAAATATGACATTTTGATCGACTTTACTAACTTTTACTGAATTCAAGGGTTGTCGAGAGTGTTGGAGAAGATGTTGATGAGTTAAAAGAAGGAGATTCAGTTGTACCGATATTTTTGCCTGACTGTATGGACTGTGTAGACTGTAAATCCAAGAAAAGCAACCTTTGTTCCAAATTCCCATTTCAAGCATCTCCGTTGCTGCATAGAGATGATACAAGCAGATTCACTAATGCTGAAGGAGAAACTTTACATCATTTCTTGTATATATCAAGTTTTTCCGAGTACACAGTCGTTGATGTTGTTAATGTAACAAAGATTGATCCTGAAATCCCACCTAACAGGGCGTGTCTTTTGAGTTGTGGCGTATCAACAGGTACTTTCCTCATTTTCTAATATTTACATGTTATAATCAACCACTCAGGTCATCATATTAATGTTGTTTGTTTCAATTTTCCTTACTGTAATCTGTGGTAATATTCGAATACATGAAAAAACTATGTAATAAGAGTTTACAACAGGTTCATGTTTGATATGATATAAATTAAACTTCAGGAGTTGGTGCTGCCTGGAAAACAGCAAATGTGGAACCAGGTTCGACAGTAGTTATCTTCGGTTTAGGATCAGTTGGATTAGCAGTAAGTTTCTCCTCCGACTTCTTCTTGCTTATATATGTCGGTTTCATGTAAGCTGTTATGCTTCTGGAGGATCTTTTAGGTTGCTGAGGGAGCAAGGCTCTGTGGTGCTACCAGAATTATCGGCGTTGGTAGGAACTCTGACAAGTTTGAAATAGGGAAGCAGTTTGGAGTTACTGAGTTTGTCAATTCCAAAAGCTGTGGGGATAAATCTGTTAGTCAGGTGGGCCTTTTATTGGTATAGTGATATTTTAAAAATAAGGTCTCCTTAAAATGTTGGATTCGTAATCTTGAAAATAAGACGGAGTACATACCTGTATAATGTAAATATGACAATGATTCTTATCCCATGCCAAAACTCTCATATCAGGTAATAATTGAGATGACTAATGGAGGTGCTGATTATTGCTTTGAATGTGTTGGTCAAGCAACACTTGTGCAGGAAGCATTTGCCTGCTGCAGAAAGGTCTCCCCGCGTAAATCTTGTACTAATCAACAATATAAACAACACAAATTTGTCTATTAACCTTTGGCTGTAATATGCAGGGTTGGGGTAAAACAATTGTTTTAGGAGTTGATAAGCCAGATGCACAGCTGAATCTTAGCTCCTATGAGGTTCTTCAGAGTCAGAAAACTCTCACGGGATCATTCTTTGGTGGTCTCAAACCCAAATCTGATGTTCCTATCCTCGTTAAACGTTATCTTGACAAGGTACTTAATCAATCTGCTAGAAAATTCAATGACCATACGTGAAATTAACCCTTGGTACCACATTTATGTGGCTTCTCAGGAATTGGAGCTGGACAAGTTTGTCACACATGAAGTGAATTTTGAAGATATCAATAAGGCGTTTGATTTACTCATTCAAGGAAAGAGCCTACGCTGTGTTATCTGGATGGACAAGTGATTTATCTTACTTCAATCTGTGCCTTGTTTTCAATAATTGTACCTCAGCTCTCAATAACCATTTGGTCTCGGGCTCGAGCCAAACTTAGACAATTTCTCAATATATGGATGTGATCATGAGTACGACAGATTATTACAGCAAACATATTATTGCAGATTTTGCAAATGTTCTATCTCAGAAATAGACAAGTAACTGAGCAGCACATTATTATCTCTACATATTAAAGAAACTTCAACTATCCTATGACACTGTAAAAGCACTAGATGCACCAGTATAATACGAGTTTGATGGTTCTTTCATTTCCTTTGTTGATCCAAAATGCCTTAAGCGATAAACGCCTGGACTAGCCTCCTCTGGTACTTCCCATTCAAGTGTAGCATAACCATAACTATTCACATCATCACGAGCAATACTAGTGATATTTTCTGCTTGCCATTTAAAGAACAAGCAAAAATCATCGTCATCATATTCAGGTAGCCAACTTTGGTGTTGAAGCATTTCCACAACAGCAAATGTGCCTTCAGTAAGTAAGTCATATCTTGGATTTGCACTCCAGAATGTTGCAATTGCTCTGTCTCCCTTTGTAAATGTTCCGGATTTTGGTACCATTATGTCTTGTTTAATATCGCCAAAATTTATTCCCGGTGGAGGTGAATCACCAGTAGGATCTGGTAAGAGACTAAGTTGAATTGACAAAAGGTCTGGTGGTGAAGGTCCTTTTGTAGTAATGTTTTCTCCTTTTGCCATAGATTCAGCTAGCTTCTTGAATTCTTGAATATATGCTGATAATGTGTGTGGACCGTATAGAGTAGACGCTGCCTGCCCAAGTTTAAGGGTGTGTTTGGTATGAAGGAAAACATTTTCCGGAAAATGTTTTCCAATTTTCTCATGTTTGGTTGGGTTAAATGTTTTGGAAAATATTTTCCAAATCAACTCATTTTCCTCAAATTTAAGGAAAATGACTTCCCTTCAAAACTTCAGAAAAACATTTTCCAAACTCTCTTCCAACTTCCAATTTAAAAAAAAAATTGTTGAAAAAATCAATTTATTTTGTCCCTACACTTAAACCAACCCCCCAACCACCCCCCGAAAAAAAATAAAATTTAAAGTTTGTTTTTAAATTCAATATTTTTACCCCACCCTCACCCTACTCCCACCCCCTACCACCACCCCTCCCAAAAATATATTAAAAGTTGTTTTTAAAAGATATTTCTTATTTCAATTTTTTATTTTTTAACCCCCACCCCCTACCCTCGCCCCCCCCCCCCAGCCCCTATCAGCCACCACCCCCTTCAAAGAGAAAAAAATTTAAGTTTGTTTTTAAAAAATATTATTTCATTTTTTCACCCTTACTCTCGACTCCCCTACCCATTCCCCCACCCACCCCCTACCAGCCCCCCCACTCCCAAAAAAAAATTTGAAGTTTGTTTTTCAAAAATATTTTCGACTTCAAAATTTCATTTTTTCACCCCTACCCTCGACCCCACCCCACCCCCTACCAGCCCCCCCCCCACCTCCCAAAAAAAAAATTTAAGTTTTGTTTTAAAAAAATATTTTCGACTTCAAAATTTCATTTTTTCACCCCTACCCTTGACCCCCCACCCACGCACCCACCCCCTACCAGCCCCCCCCCCCCAAAAAAAAAGTTTAAGTTTGTTTTTAAAAAATATTTTCGACTTCAAAATTTCATTTTTTCACCCCTACCCTCGACCCCCCCCCACCCACCCACCCACGCCCTACCAGCCCCCCCCCAAAAAAAAAAAAAGTTTAAGTTTGTTTTTAAAAAATATTTTCGACTTCAAAATTTCATTTTTTCACCCCTACCCTCGATCCCCCACCCACCCAACCCCTACCAGCCCCCCCCCCCCTCCCACCCCCCAAAAAAAAATTTAAGTTTGTTTTTAAAAAATATTTTTAACTTTAAAATTTCAATTTTCACCCCTACCCTCGACCCCCCCACCCACACCCTACCAGCCCCCCACCCCCCAAAAAAATTTTAAGTTTTTTTTAAAAAAAAATTATTTTTAACTTCAAAATTTCAATTTTTCACCCCTACCCTCGACCCCCCCCACCCCCTACCAGCCCCCACCCCAAAAAAAAATTAAGTTTGTTTTTAAAAAATATTTTCAATTTCAAAAAATATTTTCTACTCTAGTAAAAATAAAAGAAAATTTTCAAAATCATTTTCATTCATAAATCAAACACAAAAAATATTTTCTACTCACCAACCAAACATGGGAAAATAAGTCGAAATCCAACTTGTTTTCCAAGAAAACATTTTCCATGGAAAACATTTTCCTTCATACCAAACACACCCTAAATGACAATTGAGATTTAAGTTATATGCACTGACAATGTAAAAGAACAAATTTGGATACATACTTCTATTGTATATGATATGATAGTGAGAACTTTTAAGAGGTGTATGGTAACCTATTATAAGAGGCTTACTTTACTATAATTCGAACTTTATAATAAACAGATATATAACTTGCAAGTTATACATTTGTCCAAGAGTACGTAGTACCTCATATCGTTGTTGCTCGTACTCTTCAAAAGTGGTTATGTATTGTGAGTAAGCGTTGGTTAGGCCAGCTATGACAACATGAGTTTGGTCATCAAATTCGCCATTTCCGCTGCGAACTAGTGTCTTTTTCACTGCCTCTCTTAACCTACGTCCAGCCATTGTTGTAAATTCTGTACCACAACATGAATGTGTACAGTTTTTCTTAATAATTTTGAAATAAATTACTATATATAAGTATATGTCACAAATTTTATATTTAAAAACATAGTCATAACATACCTCCTGGCACAGAGAGAAGGATGAGTCTTCCTAACCTGAAAATTTGAATTGGAAGTATTGCTGGCTGCAAAATAATAATGAAAAAAACATCACTAAGTTTATTATATGACACATTGAGAGAAATCAAGAAAATTTCTTTATGTTCATACTTTCCCCGCTTTTTACAATAAAAATAACTTTAATCTTAATTTTTACAAAATTTAGCCAATATAATGGGTGTACTGGTTATACACCGAGTATACACTGGCAATACCTTCATCCTTAACCAGAGAGATTCGGTATGAAATTACATTTGGTAGGGAGATCTTTCCTTCTTAAATGAGAGTTTCTAGTGCGAATTCGAATTAGTCCAACTCCAAAACAGATACCAAACAATAGACAGGATCACAGGAAACCAAAGAAAAAAAAAGGTATACACTACTTTTAATTTTGTTGTTGGGCCTTACCGCCCAAGGATATGGCCAAAACATCTCTCCAGAGTCCAACAAAACAGTCTTGGGCTTTTGACAGCCCACTTGATATGGGCTTGGTTCTCTTAACACATCTCTTAATTTCTTCCAAAATGGATTTATCTGAAAATCAAATTAAATTTTCATCTTTAAAGCATAGTAATAATAGATTAATTTTAATTTTTTTTTCATGATTATAAAAAGATTAATTAATTTGTGACCTCAGTATCACCCTGTTGAAAACCAAAAACACCAGGCCCATCAGTAGTTCCAGCAGCAAATCCTGGGCCCAATGCTGCAGGGCATGTTTGGACAACCTTATTATCTTCTAATTGAACCTTAATATTTGTAAAATTAATATAAACATGTCGATAATCAATTTTCCCTGTTAATTCTTGTTTAGCAGATGTGAAAAGATCAACAGCCTTTTGAAATTGTCTTTTTCCAATAATCTTTGTACTCAATATTTCATCTGGATATCTGCAGACACATTAGATTGTAATCTGAAAGATTCATGAGTCGTCACAAAAAAAAAGAAAAAAAGATCATTTACTAAGCAGTTATCCCAAAAAGGGACGAGTCTTACCCAGGCCCGCGGCCCACACAGAGTTGGTCATTGCCATGACAAGAAGAGTGATTAAAATCACAAGGTAATCCACTGTCAATACAAAATGCTCCAACCACATTTGGACTCACATCTCCAACATTTGATTGACAAAATGCTCCAACAAATTTCATTTCTTTGTCTTTTCTCACCTTAAAGCCTTGACTTGTTGTATTTGTACAAGGTTGTCCTCCTGTAGGCTTGATTTTAGATGTTTTATTCAATAAATCTTGGTTGCTACCTGATAGGTTACCTGCTATAACAAATAAATATAATTGATGTGTAAAAAATTCTTTAAATTGATAGTTTATATAGCCTAAAGCAAATGCTTTTACAACAACGTAATCAAGTGAGATTTCACAAGTGGGGGTCGGGGTCTAGGGAGGATGAGATTTATGCAAACCGGTGGCGGAGCCAAGATTATCAATAAGGGGGTTCAAAATCTGAAAAAATAGACATACGAAGTAGTCGAAGGGGGTTCGACATCTACTATATATATCTAAAAAAATATTTTAACCATGTATAAATCATATAATTTTTCGCCGAAGGATCCAAACCCCCTAATGGTGGCTCCGCCACTGATGCAGACCTTACCCTATCTTGAGTAAGGTAGAGAGATATTGTTTTCGATAGACCCTTTCAGAACGGTTGAAATTATGAAAATATTTTTTTACACAAACAAAATTAATATTTTTCCTACCTAACACCTTAGTAGATTTTGTAGAGGAATTTTTGGTGAACCAATCCTCAAAAGGGTCATTAGGGTATCAATATTTGTATTATATTTAGATCTCTCTTCTTGAGGATTGAATAAATATGCACTTGGACTCCTGTTTATGCCTGCATTTTCTAGATCTCCTACATAATCATTCAAACAAAAAAGGACAATGTTAGATTCATGTAGGATACAAATTGCCATGTAGGGTGCCACATCGGACACAAGACATTCAGAATTAAGCTTGAGATAAAAATTACACTATATTTAGTTGATAGTATAAATTTATCATATCCCACCAAACTAAGGATTATTTTATCCCACCAGCTCGTAGGTGGAATAAATTAGTAAAAAAATTATAATTCTAGAATTATAATCTCGGAATAATTTTGTCAACAAAATTTTATTTTGCACAAGAGAGAATGAAAACTAATGTATTTTTTGAAAATTATTTCTTTAAGTCCTTTTAATTTTTCATATTTCATTAGATTAAGTCAACAAATGAGTCATAATTCAATCCATTTAAACTTGAGAGAATTACTAACAATTACTATTATATAACTATATGCATGATGATTAATTTGTCACCTTTGTTGATAAAGATAGAACCAGGCTTTAGATTGTCATGGGCCTGGACAATACTGAGCTTAATGGCAGTAACAATTGCCTCAAATGATTGTGGCACAAAGCCCAATGAAGTTACACTATATGTCACATATTGCAAATAACCTCCTGGACCAGCATGAGTATGTGTCCCACTTATTGCAACATTTTCTTCGCTATATATATTTCCATACCTTCATATATACAACCAAAAAATAATACTTTATAAGCTTCATGTCTAGTCAAATATCGTCAAATAAAATCATATGAGTCGTACCTTGACTTTAGTCGCTTGAGTACTTTGATTGTGACAAGTTGTGAAGCCATACCAGCATCAAGATTAACAAACACAAGCCTTGGACCATTGAAACTTTCAGCAACGATGAACGTCCTAGCTCGTAATCGAAAATGTATACCACCAGTAATTTGATCAAAATTACCATAACCCATCATGTTCACTTGTGAAGCTGGTCCTGTCATGTCATAACTTCCTAATCCTATTAAGTATTCTCCATTGACACTTAGATCTATTAGACAAAGTAAAAACAGGAAAATACGTAGTAAGATTTCTGTTTTTCTTCTCATTTTGTTCTATGAATGGAAATTGAATGGATTGTTTTTAGAATATGCACACGTCGGGTTATATGTTAGTGAACAAATTGGGAATTCCTAAGGAACTCTTGGATCTAATGTTGTAGCGGGTTTATCTTATACCAGTACTTTCGACGTGGAACATAAATTTATATGTAAAAATTAACTAAAATTGCGAAAAATAGTAGATATGAACTCGTAACTTTAAAAATATAATTAGTTCAATACTAAGAACCATGAATATTGAACCCGTAGAATTTAAATTCTGGATCTACCTCTGCGTCGAGGTTTAGATGTTTTGATTTTTTTTACTATGAAGAAATTTGGACTGAATACATTTTTGCTTAGGTTGCTCCGAACGTGCAATTTTGGGGAAGTTGTGTCTTGTTTGTTATATGTTGGAATTGTATGTTTTTTTGCGGCTTGAATTTTAGCTATTTGTTTTTCAGTTTCATTTGGTATCAAGTATGCATATATCACGGATTCAAAATTTGAATTTTATGAATTTAGTGTGGAATTTTAGTATTGTGACTCCGAACTCTACTTATTTCCCAACCTTAGCACTAAATCGCCCTCGGCCCTTTCCTTAGACTTTGCTAACGCGGAATGTTTTGTGCACTGACTGACCCAAATACTAAATCGCCCCTGCTTACAGCTCAGAGTTTGTGTTCTTTGCAGGCTTTTTAGATTAAGATGCATGAATCAATCTTTACTCATTATTTCCACCCTTTCCCCACCATTAAGCTACTCCATTTCATAGAATATGCACTTTACACTTTGGAAAGCACACACCCCATGCTTCTTAATTGCTTAACTTTACTCTTACAGCTCATGTCTCATGGGTGATGGTCCATGTTTCTTCAAAAGTTTATAGCTTGAATTGCAAGCTTGTCTAATCCATAAAGCCATGCTAACAAAAATGCTTTATGTGAGAACTTCTTAGGTGGAGTTTATACACTAACACAGTCAATATAAGTTATTTAATTGATATAGCACTATCAAGATTGCATATTTGCATTTTAATGATATGCTTTGGCTATATAAACATCTTTTAGATCAAGATTGCATATTTGCATTTTCAAGATGCTTTGGCTATATAAATACTCCATCTTTTAGATGATCTAATAGTGTAAGTGATGGTAGTTATTAAACTAGGGAAAAGGCATAAATTTCCCCCCTAAACTTATTATGAAAAGTTAGTTACACACTTAAACTATTGTGACGATTTATTACACACCTAAATTATTTAAAAGTGAATGTATTTCAACCTTGATGCATATGCAACCAGTCACATGATGAGAGAGTGTTTCACACTCGTGTCACATCATCACCATGTCACTGCCACATCAATTGTTTCTTCTTCCCTATAAACCATCAAACCCACCATTAATGTTGTCATTATCACCAAATTCACTTCTTCACCACCATAGA
Source organism: Solanum verrucosum (assembly GCF_900185275.1). Taxonomy (NCBI): domain Eukaryota; kingdom Viridiplantae; phylum Streptophyta; class Magnoliopsida; order Solanales; family Solanaceae; genus Solanum; species Solanum verrucosum. Next base: position 724,510 of record NW_026020144.1, on the reverse strand, counting down.
TTTCACCACCCATAACCCAAATTCACCACCGGATTAATCTTCCACAACCATGACCATCATAGAAAATTGGTAACAACAATAATAAACTTAACTAAATTCACCATCGCAATCACATTATTACCATTGAAATTCATCACAATCATAACCATATATTTCAGCATCCACATCAAAATCACAAATTTCACTGTCATTATTGAAATTAAAAGTCATACCATCACTAATTTTTATTATCCATCTCCAAACCCACCACAAAAAATTATTACAATTGACGAGATCGAATGGAGACAATCCTTTCATGGTCGAGAAAATCAAAGGGGATGATAAAAATTATTACATCTGGACAAAAAAGTAAGATCTGAAATAATTTTCCAATTAAAATCTTAAAGAAAAAATAATAAGATGTCTTCCTCCATCACAAAGAAACAACCAAAACACCTGTGCCAGTAAAATAGTTACATTAAAAATATAGATTTAGAAGTCATAAGTGTATAGATCGGATATAGGAACAAAAATAGAACAACACAGTTTTCTAATAGATTTGAGAAGTGAAGGATCGTGTGAGAAATGGGCAGATCTGTAACTCAAAGTGCAAATGAAATTTAATCGGTAAGGGGGGAAAAGAGTGAGACCTGTATCTTACGTTTTACGAGATCGAGTGGAGAAGAAAGGTAGAATGACATGAAGGAGAATGGTGAAGATGGGGAAAAATTGACTTTTTTTTAACTCAAACGCGCTTTATTTATATTATATTTAATTTTATTTTTGCATCAGCTTTGAGGGTGACATTAAATTCAGTAGTTTAATAGTATAAGTGTAATAGATCGCTTCAGTAGTTTAAACGTGTAATTGATTTTTCGAGACAACTTTGGAAATGAATTTATGATTTTCCCTATTAAACTACTTCAAACTGTTTTTATGTGACATTTATAATTTGCCCAAATTCAAGTCTCGAGAATAAAACCATACAACTAGCAATTTATTTATTTTCATACCGTCCCATTTACTATCTATTAATATTTGATTGACTAATCCTTATATCGGAATAGTTGAATGATCAAATAATTTAGTAATTTCTCACAAGGGGATGAATCGAGAGAATATTAAATCGAAGCACAAGAATTTTTATCATCTTTTGCCATAATAATTTATCAAGATTTGAAATTATGATAACTCGATATGATTACTATACATGACCAATAACTAAAAAATGTCGTATATCAATATTTTTTCATATAACTGAGTTGGAAATGATACAACTAAACCATAAAACAAGAAGTCAAGGATAAAATCAACTGCATTTTACAAATCCATATTATCAAACTTCATACACATAAGGCACATATATGCACTTACATACAGAAATATCAAATACAGTACTAACAATTATCCTTCAAAATCCAAAAAAAACAAAGTGAAGGAAATGAAAAACACTTAAAACCAAAACAACATAGCAACACAATCATAACATCCCAAAAGTAAAAACATGAACAAATAAACATTCATTTAATTTAGTCTTTTTCCTTCTCCTTTTCCTCTTCAGTTTTTGAGTGGTATCCTGGTAATTTCTCCTTAATTTTGTCCAAAAATCCCTTTTTCTCCTTCCCCTCCGCCTCATGCTCCACCGCAGCCGGTGGTGGTGGTGGTGGTGCCGCCACTTCCTCCGTCTTCTTATGTCCTCCACCTGGCAATTTCTCCTTAATTTTGTCTAGAAATCCTTTTTTCTCCTCTGTTTCCTCGTATTTCTCAACTGGAACTGAGGTATCCTCTGTTTTCACTTCTTCCTTGTGATCACCAGATATTTTTTCCTTAATTTTGTCCTTCAATCCCTTCTTTTTCTTCTTCTTGGTTATCTGTCCATCCTCTCCAATTTCTTCCTCCTCGTCACTCTGCAAATCGATCAACATTAGTATGTCGTTCACTCAACTGATTAAACTAAAAATAGTCTCTATGTACAATATATCAATGATCACGTATAATTTATTCATACCTACTAGAAAAAGTAAACAGTAAATTTACTCGGCTGTTAGTGTGAAAACAAATAGTGTAAAGTATTAATCTCTATATTATCAAGTTAAAAGTAACCTACAATAGCATATCATGATTTTTTGTTTTAAGCCTGATATGGTGTTGCTATAAAAAAATAAAATAGATAAGTAACAACTATTGACTTTTCTTTATACATTTACAAATTTCTAATTATTTATAGTTGAATAAAATCATCGGAATAATATAACATGATCAAAGATCCAACGCTATCGACTTAATTACTTAAATTGAAAATAGTCAGCGGACAATATAATCTATGTGAAATAAATATGATCATGAGAAAAAGTATGTGTGTTATATTTATTGATTTGACGTAAACGGAGGATGAAAGAGAGACTTACCGAGCTACTAGAGCTGCTACTTGATCGATGAAGTTTCTTCTCTTCTTTCTTTTCCTCCTTGTGTTCTTCTTCTTCACTTACTTTAACTTTCTCACAAAACTCAGATGAAATTGCCTCTTCTTCATGAGCATGACTTGGTTTTGCCTCTTCTTTTTTCCCAATGAAATCAAACAAACCACGATCAGTAGCCTCCACGTTGGCACCAACAGTCTCTTCAACTGATGGCTTGTTCTGTTCGTACTGATCAGCCATATTTCTTCTTCTTTTTTTCAATCAAAGAAATTATCAACAACTTTAAGGTAAAGTGAAAGTTTGAATATTGAAATGATATTTGAATTGGATGTGGTTGAATTATGAGACGTGGTGCGCTTTATATAGCAATTACAAACACGGACGTTACGCTGATTAAGATTTTTTTATTTTTCGATATACTAATAAAAAAGGAGTTCAAACGTCTCATAATAAATAAAGAGTAATCAAGTACACCAAGTTAAACGGACGTCTACGTGGCCTTTTTTGCTCTTCACACTTTCCAGTGTATATCAATTTTATATACTCGCCATGTTAGCATGACAAGTGGACAAATAATCTTACTTATAGGTACGACTAAGTTGACGCAATATGTGATATTCTATAACAAAGGTTTGTCACTATTCTTCAGTTCAGCTCGTAAATTATTGCATATGAACGGATTTATTCCATGTATACCTGAAGAATAACGATATGAATTTCTCTTATAATACATTTATAAATGTTCATTTTGATCCAAGTAAATACTACTCTCTCAATCCTAATTGATTACTTTTTCCTTTTACACACTCTTTGAATGAGTATATATTGCAGTATAAGTTTTTGTTTTCTATTCGGTGACTGGAGCCGCTTTAAAGCTCCAAGTAAATCTGAATCGTATAGAACCCATTCAAACATAGTATTCTTAACAAAATTTTCTCCATATACAAAATTCGACCCATATAAATAATGATGTGACCATTCTCACAGAATAAAAGTTTGCTTACTCTATTAGATGACAGACGTGATGAAAAAGGATGTGTACATTAAAAAGAAGAAATTAGAATAATGTAGAGACAGACACACTGTACTCTTGACGGTGACAAACAGCCAATGAAATTCTCACACGTAAGATGACAACGCGTGAGGTCGTCCTTGTGGGACCAGATAGTGTCGGCCTTGGTTGGATAACTTTGTGTGTCGGTATTGGTAGGGTACAATGAACATGACACATGGCGCAATTATAGGGGCCAAGTAAACTTCGAGATCCCCAAATTAAGTTGATGTTTTCAATCTCATGTGGGGCTCCCATCTCCATTCATGGATCCTTGTCCATTTACTTAATTCTTTATTCGATAATTAACATCATATCTGTATTGAAACTCAATTAAATTCAAATCTTATAATGTAAAATTTTCTTAAACAAAAATGATTTCATGTTTATAATTTGAAATTGAAACTCTATATTATGAATGAAGAAGTATTTATTACTATGCTGCAATCTTAAGCATACGAGTTTAATTTCGCGAGAATATATATATTATAAGATAATTTAACATGGGACCCAAAGGAAAAAAAGGACAGGTGGTCGGTTTGACGTTTGGTATAATATAACTTTTGGAAAGAATGAAGGTTACAAAAAACCTTTTAAATTTTGAGATGAAACGTAACCATTTAAGTATGGTAGGGGTGTGCTGTTTAATTGGCCCTTTACTTTGCTTTCGGTAAGTAACGCTTTCATCAGATTCCAATAATGCCGTTTCCTTTTTTTTCTTGCTTTAATAATCTTAGCAAAACACGATGTGAGCATGATATAATAAGGAGTCGGAGGTTTGGGCTGGTGAGGGCTGGGATAGTCGGCCGGTCGGGTTGGGGATGCTGTATGAATGGTCGCGAGGAGATAATGAACTTGAAATATTATTTATCGAACTTGTTTTCTATATTATTATAAGAAAAGTCATTTTTCTCATTTTTCTTTAGGAAAATAAAATCTTTGAAAATGAGAAAAATGACTTATCTAATACAAAAGTAAAAGTTAGCCTCAATATTCAAGCAATTTAGTAGGAAATAAATAACAAAATGAAAGCTTCAAAAAGTCGCACAAATTATAGATAAGTAAAACAGTAAATGCACATAAGAATATGTTTCTAATTAGTATTAGCTATGCCTAGGAATATTGTCGACAAATTGAAACTTTGATATCAAGATTAATTGTTACTTTACATTTGTAATTGTTGCTTTGCCATTTTCGTACAACTGTGTCTTTTGATAAGATTCCATTGTATGAACATAATCAATCACTCTCTGATTAGACCCCCAAAAAAAAAAGATATTTCTTAAAGCAACGGTGCAATTATAATTTTTGTTATACGAATGTATGACACATATAAATAGTAATATAACTTTTCACTAAAAATAATTCAAATAAATCTCTTTGATTCTATCTAACTTCGCCCTGCTTTGGAGTAACCATTAGTCCTCTGTTGTCTAACAAGTATTTTTAGGATACCCAAAAAAAAGTTTTGGACTTTGATGTATTCATGTTTGCCACTAGTGTGCTAATCAAATCAAATTAAAGCATCATTACAAATTACAATCCATCTATCATATTTGCCATTTCGTAAGACTAGTTAATATAATTAAAGGGAGGAATAGAAACCAAAATATCTTGATAAAAGATAGATTCGTATTGGTTTATTGTTTTTGATTCAAACTATATATGCATAAATTAAAAATATTTAAATGTATATAATAATAATAAAATCAGATTAATTTTGAACCCACTAGTTCTGATTTTTGAAGTCGCTTCTAGTGAATTGTTATTATTGCTACTCGAATTTTCTTCTTAAACTCTGCTAAATAAAAAGAAGTTACACCAACACATTGCTTCAATAATTTATTCTCATAAAAAAAATCTATTGACAAAAAATGATTTGTACAAATCTTATCCAATATTATTGACTAGTCTAGACCCATCTAAATAAGTCATAATGTGATCTCTTGATAACTCTTGTTAGAAAAATGTTAGTTTGACAATTATTTTGTGTTTACATATTTCATAGTCAATATTATTAGTCCCACCTCTGAGATGCCATTATGGATAATAGCTAGTAGAGATGACTAATTATAATGATTGTCAATGTCAATGGTTAATGGATCACGTAATAATAGTGATTGATGACGAAAGCAATTCTGAATGGCCGATGAAATTAGTGAAATAATATATTTTTTAAAATTATTGATCATATATTTTAGTGATATTGTTGTTATAATATAATATAATATAATACAACACAACTATAAACAAACATTTCATTATGAAATAACGTATGATAACCATCCATCAAAGTGTAAGTAAATGATTGCAAATGTGTGTAAATAAATTTTATTTACCATTATTGCAACTAAAGGTCATTTAACAATTCATGTACTTTTAATATTCTTGAAAGACAAATATATGTGTAAATTATGTATTTAACATCCACAATCAATATTTTTATCAAAACTAATATTTTAGTTTGTTTAAGGACTCAATTTGTTTTGTAAGTTTTTTTTGTGTGTGAAAAATAAACCACACAAACATATTTGCCAAAAAAAGATAAAAAAATAAAAATAGTTAATATCTCAAAAATAGTTTAGGAAAGAAAATACGAAATTGACACTATTCCAAAGGAAATTAACTATGTGGAGTTAAACTTAGCTTTTATAAAAAGGAATCCTCATTAACTTTGATGGAAAATATTCATTTCAGAGATGCCTCCCATAAGCAAAAATTTATATTAATTGTCTTCACTAGTAATTAAATGCAACTAGCTTTGTGTACTAAATCGTCTTCAGAATGTCCAATTACTCTCTGAAGAGAGTTTTAGTGTCGCTATCGATATCGTTGAGTATATAATCAATCGCTGGACGAAAAGGTATGTCTGAACTTTACCGGATTGATGAATATCCCTTAGACCTAATATGGCTTCATTTAGTGCGGTAACAATTAGATCCTCTTTTGAATAATGGATGATATTCAAAAAAAATAATGATGTAATTTTGAAAATTAGATATTTATAATAATAATAAAAAAAAGGTCTAAAACACCCCACCCCCAATCTATCTCTGAAATTCCAACTACACACTTATTCATTACGAAAGTCTTATATTCGCTCCCTGACTGATGAGGTGGCAAAGAAAGTGTAGTTCACTCTCTTTAAGGTAAAAATAATAATTAAAACTTTAGATTTTAAAAGTATTTCTTAAATTTTATATTATAATTTTTGATTCTTCAAAAATCTTTATGTTTCTTTTTATTGTCTTTCTTCTTCTCTTCAACAAAGTTACATCGGCCCATTAGGCGGGCCTGGCCTAAGCCGTAAATTGATAGGGTTGGTCTATAATTTTTGAAGTCCATTTAAGAAAAGAGCTTTTTTATCCCGATTTGAATAAGTCTGTCGATTTGTGGGGCTTGAAAAATATGGATAAGACTGGGCCGTGGGTAAATAAAAATAAAATAAAGTATTAAAAATAACAAGAGTCTAAACTCAAAATCTATTAAAAGTTTGAAATATTACAATTTAAATACAAATTATGTTTATAAAATATGAAATACATAAAATAAAAATTTCTTAAAATTTCTAGGGATTCACTACATAGGCCATAGCCTATGGAATATTATCATAATTTTTGTGTTTTTTATGATCATTGAAAAACAATTAGGTTAATATTTCTATTTAGTTATTTATGCTTTTACTTGAAATCAAACTTAATAAATATAATCAAGATACTTTTATTTGTGTATTTGATTAACAAGTAGTAACACTAACGCGATGTAATAATCTCTTGTCGATATATATGATAATATTTTTAAATTATAATTTAATTTAAAAAATTATAAAAAATATACTTTTAAGAAAATAGGGGTGACACGGTAATGCCCATAGCCCACGTACTTGTGGGCTGGACCGAATATTTTTTGGTTTTTAAAAAAACAATCTAGTCAGACCCGATCCCTTCAAACTTCAAAGTTATATGGATTAGCCCCAATGAAATGGACCAACTCATATTGACTATTCTATTAGACTATGGGTATAAAAAAATTCATACCGATAAGTAAGATCAAATGAACTTGAATAATTTGAATTACAGTATCGTCCATAAAATACCTCTGATGCAGCCGCCCATTCAGAGATCGTCGTGAGGCTCGGTACCAGTGGGTCACCAATCTCGTCATATATATCTCCAAAAATAGATTCATAAATTGCCGCTCCAAAATCCAATTTAATTTCCACTCTTGGAAATGCCCAATGTTTCCCGCACTAAATTTCTTGTGAACTTTACCGGATTGATGAATATTCCTTAGACCTAATAGGGCTTCCTTTAGCGCGGTAACAATAAGATCCTCTTTTTAATTAATTTGGAAACCGATTTGATAAAAGATAACAAGGGATCCTTCAGACTTGGATGGGAAAGCAACACAATACCCCTCTACGAAATTACCCAAACCCCCAATTTTTAATATTAATCAAATTTTGACTGGATACCCACTTGCGGCTCCAATCAATTTCCTCCTCTCCGGGTCGGATGAATTTACTAATAATGTAACCGGAAGGAAGGAGACTGTCCTTTTTCTTATCTGAATAGTAACCAACTTTGTATACTAGATCGTCTTCAGAACGTCCAATTACTCTCTCAAGAGAGTATTTAGTGACGCTATCTGTATCGCTGAGTATATAATCAATCGCCGGATGAAAAGGTATGTCCGAAAAATAGAAATATTTTTAAGAACCTTCGAAACTCTTGAATATCCATTTTGGAATGAACGTCTTTGGAAACGATGGAAGGAGGCCTTTTGGTGAAACAAGAAGAAGGGTTTTGATTGGAAAATGGTTAAGAATACCCCGTTCATACATTTATTGTACCATGTTGTACATATACATAACATATGCTCCCTCCTTTGCCGCCTCCCCAAAACTCAATTATGTTCCTAATGTATCAATGGAGAAAATGATCAAAATAGTCCTTAATGTATACTAAAAGAGTATCATTTTGATCCTAGCCCTAAAAACTAACAGAAAAAATAAAAAACTTGTTAAACTTAACTGTGGGTCCCACACTTGGTGAACCCTTCTTCCTCCGTCATCATTTTCCGCCATTTCTTCTTCTTTCTGTTACCATTTCTTTCACAATTTCCACTGCCAAAAATCTTTCATACTTGCCAAAGTTTCTTTAAATTTTAATTGAACATTTGTAAGATTTTTATTTTCTATCTTTGTGTTCAATTTTTACCCTTTTATTTTAAAAATAGAATGAAAAAACAATGCTTGAAAAACTTACTAATTTTGAAAAAGTTAAAAAGAAAAGATAGCTATATCCGTCATAGATAACTTTAATAAGAGAGAATAACTAGTTACAACTTAAAAAGAGTTTATTTATGACGATCTTCTCATAGGGAAAATAGAATTTTTAGAGGGAGATGAGAAATGTATGTAATGTATATGGAGCATGACCTCAAATGGTGAAAGGAAAAAGTTAAGGAAAAGGGTGTGCTTGTGGTAATGGTGAAATAGCAGATTGTTGAAGAAGGGTCTCAATTGCAAGGGACCCACATTAAAAGTTAACAGATTTTTTTTTAATCTTTTTGGTTAGTTTTAGAGCTAAGGACTAAAATGATCATGATTTTGTATACATTAACGACTATATATGATATATATAGACGACCAAAATAATTTAACCCTTATACATTAAGGGCATTTTGATCATTTTCTCTGTATCAACATACCTTTGAAAAAATATTTTTTTCGCTTAAAATAATTTTTTTTTGAAAAAGAAGACAATTAAATTTTTCATTAATTGTAGTTACAAATGGTTATTTTATCTGCTTAAAATTATACTTAATTATTTTATAATACAAATTTAATAAAATATAGTTAGATTCAAAAAAAAGAAATGATTTTTTCTTTAAATATAATCAACTAAATAGATTAGTTTATATAATGGATATTTTTCAAGAAAAAACGATTGAATTTTGAAAGTTATATATTTATAATAAAAAATAATTGATGATAAAATATTTATAACTCTGCAATGAATAACATATTAATAAGATATATTATAAGCATTCCAAGCAAGAATCAACATATATAGAAGTTGGTAAAATTATCTCATTAGTTTCACAGTCCATGAGAGATTTAAAATGCATTTGATGGATTGGTTACAACCTATCTTTATGGATCACTTGATAATGAGATATACATGAAAATTTCTGAAGGATTTACGATTCCTAAAGCAAGTTGTTCAAAATCTCGAAAAATGTATTCCATTAAATTGGAAAGATCATTGTAAGGTTTGAATCAATCTAGATGCATTTGGTATAACCGTCTTAGTGGGTATTTATTTAAGGAAGGTTATACAAAATTACAATGGTTGCAATTTGCCCATGTGTTTTTATAAAGAAAACAACATCGAAATTTATTGTACTTGCTATTTATGTTGATGACATAAATCTTATTAGAACTCCAATAGAACTTCAAAAGACAATTGATTATTTGAGATGAAAGATCTTGAAATGACAAAATTATGTCTTGTTGAGTGCATGTATAGGAGCTTGTCATAGTCTGTTTTCTTTCTACATCGTGTCTGTTGTCTTTAGTATCAGACCTATAGTTCTTTCTTGTATAATTAGAATGAAGCAAATCGATATCACACATTGATATCACTAATTCCGACTTGTGGATTGTTCCCTGCTTTCCAGGGTGAAAGAGTATTATTAGATGTATCAATTAAACTTAGAAAATCTGAAAATGCTCAAGATCAAAGAATTTAGGCGATACTTCTCAATCCCCATTCTACTACAAATATCTACTTCTATACAAATTAGATTTTTTATTTATGTTCAAACGCCAACCGATTTATTTTAAAAAATAAAATTGTTAAAATTTTTAACATATCATCATAATTAAGTTTTGATATCAGCACAAAATATTTTTGATCATGGACAAAATACATCCACAATCAATATTTTTAAAAAAACTAATTTTTTAGTTTGTTTTTGTTTAAGGACTCACATTTGTTTTATAAGTTTTTTTTTTCACACAAAGATTTTTTCCAAAAAAAAATAATTAAAAAAAAAGTTAAATGTCTCAAAAATAGTTCAGAGAAGAAAATAGGAAATCTATATCTATATATAAAGGAGGAAATGGAAAATATGATGTGGCATAGTTCTTTCATCAGGATTTCTAATTATCTTTTTTATTAGGTTTTTGAGAATTTTCCCTTTATTTTAGGATTTAAAATATTATATTAAATTAATGTTGATCTATTATATTATTCTTTATTATTACTATTGATATAAATGTAGCAATCAATGTAATAATTATTGAAAAATAGTTGGTTTCTTCTTCATTGAAATATAAGCGTTATTTTCTTTCTTTAATTAGACCTAATTATGTGATCATTTAATTAATTATTAATCAGGTTTATTCCTCAATTTTTTTTCACCTTTTTAATACGTGTATAGACAAAGCATACATACCCATATATAGGATATTCTTTACCATACTAATTAGCTCTTCTCCTAAAATTATTTTGTTTTCCTTGTATTGTGTATGTTTCTATAAGGAAATGTAGAAAGTAATGTAGTAATTAAGAAATTTAAAAGGTAAGTTTCATTGCAAATTAATAAATGCAAAAATATGAAAAGTCATTACATTTAATGGCATTTTACCATACAACTTGTTATGCTTTGCAGCTACATCTTGTTTGCACATATAAATATAAGAAACATTGCAAATGATGGAGTAGCTCAATTAAGGTTCGGTGATGGTTATATTTCAGTGGCTATTTTTGAAGGTGAGATATCTATTTTATTTTATATGAATTGATGGTAAATGTATCAATCGTCTTATATTTCTGCATTTTTTAAGGGAATTTATTAAAATATATGAGTGTTTAAAAAATGTGAATTATGAAATGTGATTTTATATTTTGCAGGAGCAAGTGTTACTTTAAGTCTCAATTCCATTTTCTTTTATATGAATATTTTTAAAGGTGAGATTATCATTTTCTTTTATATGAATTGATGCTACGAATATCTATCTTCTTTTATTTATGCATTTTTCACAAGGAATTTATTAAAAGATACGAGTGTTTACGAAATGTGAATCCTAAATTATGATTTTATATTTTGTCGGAGAAAGTGTTACTTGGAGACTCAACTAAAAAGATTGCTACAAAATTCACACAAACAAAAGAAGTTAGTGTTTTATTAGGAAATATTATATTTGGACCGATTTAAGAGTCGCCACTTAATTTTTGAAGAAAAATCAAGAAAACTATTTTTTCATTAGATTAAAACAGGGAATCAATTGAAAATATAAGGGGGTTCGGGGGTTCATATTAGTGTTCTAGGAAGGGTTGGAAAGCACCCAGAACACCCGCTAATACGGTTATCCGACAACTAATTATTTGGCTAAACTAATTTTAACTTGGCTTGATTTGTGAAATTGAACTATTTTATAGTTAAAACTTATTTTAAAGGGGAAAAAAGGAAATATTTAGATACTAAGTGAGTTATCCTGCAACATTATTCTTTTAAATCTTGTTAAGAGATGAATGATTTCGTTATGTTATTGAATCAAAATAGGCGTCTTTCGGGGATTTGAATTTTTCGACCTTAAAATTAACGACAAATACTAGCAAGTAAAATGAGCACAATAAAGTAAAGAGAGAAAGAGAGTTAGGCCCAGATCTGGTTTCTGTCCGTCTGGACCAGTATTTGGGCCTATTTCATTTTAGGCCTTTGGCCCATTTGAATCACCTGTACTTGTCCTAAACTAACACAATAATAACAATTAAAATGACAAGGGGGCTTATGCCCAAAGCAACAAAATACAACTTCTTAAAGAAGAGTGGGCCTTTTTAAAGCCGAATCTTTTCAATTTCTCGATTTGTTGCTTCTTTCAACTTCGGCACCTGTTCGTCATTTTTTAATAGGCTGGCCGACTCAAGAGGAAAGGGTTTGAGCCTCTATGACTCTCTTGAAATGCAAGGGAAGGGAGTGAGTTCGTGACGAACTGCATATTTCACATACAAAAGAAGCAAAATCATATTAGCATAGGACAAAATATTCTAACACAGTTATACTCTAAAAAAAAAATGAACAACAGTAAGATGACTGATTATTCTATCACAACAAATCACTTATTGATAAATAAAAAATAAAAAAAGAACTAAACTAACAACCCAAATGACATGACAATTACGCCTTGTTAACTACAAAGAGAAAAAAAAAAGGGTCAAAGTTATCTCACATGCACATTTACGAATGCCACTAACTCCTTCGAAAGAGCCAAATTATGTCATATGTGTCATTCAAACAGAGAGATCAAAGCTTAAGTATAAACTAGAAATTGTAGATATAAATGACATGCAAGTTATAAGTAAATTTCCTTTATAGCCTCGATCAATTCCTGGTTTCTGTGTATACCTTCAAATTGACATGTAATCAAATGAACAATTAAGGATGTAGACACAGTACAAGCCAACAGAGCTACTGGGAAATGTACCGTAAATCAAAATGGGATATCTCAATAGTCAAACTCTAGTAAATGCGGATCAATACCAAAATCTTAAATGAACAAGACTCTCAATAATAAGTCGACCAATCTTTAAGTAAAACAGAGACATAGAGAAAACTTATGGAACAATTTTAAACAAGCTCATATGACCTCATACAACCAGCGACAAAGCAAGCTAACACATAACGGCAAGCAAACGAGGGTATGACTAACTGTTACTTAGCATTGAGATTTCCAGATTTGATTAATGGGCAACATTGAAACGAAAGGCTACTTAGAAGGAAAAGAAGACAATAAGGTCCCGAGTCACGTTTTGAAGCCAAAACAAAGCTAGCATGTGAGGGACTAGATGCGTATTGTAATAAACTAACAATAAGCCTACGAACCGAATTGAAATGAGACTAAGGTGAGTTGTAAACATACATTAATGACTGAAATACAAGAGAGTACAGCCGGCATCCAAGTAATGCAGGAACATAAACAGATCCTATGATATTGAGCTAGCGATGATGAGAAAATGCTACGACACCTTAAATCGGCAAATAAGACAACCAAAATCACAAGTAAACAGTGAAGAAGACATAACTATGCAGCTAACCAATCTAACTTAAAAGCAAATGAACCTCGCCATTCCAATCAAAACGAGGCAGCGACTCGACTGAATATAAAAATACAAAATCGAGCTAACAAATTGTGACGATCAATATGATCTCCAAAACGAGTTCACTGATGCTTATTAATACACATTTATAACTAAAAACTCACATAAAAGTGAAACCAAAACAGACACCAATGCAAGGAATCGACTCCACTTAGCGAAACGGGTACAAAAATGTGATACAACACACCGTATCGAAATAGAATGTAAGGGGGAACAAAATTACCTTTCTTGGGGCAGCGACTGAGACAAGCGAGCAAGGAAACAATCTTCACCACGAGACTCGAACACGAACGACGGACGAGAATTCCGGGCAGAACCTCAGACTCGAATGAAACTTGAGAAAACCGATGCAAAATGAAGTAGTAACGTGATACTCCTATCGAAACTCAATTCTCTCGACCTTGAATGTGTTTCTATATATATATATATATATATATATATATATATATATATATATTTTAGCTATTTGCTTAACTTGCTCTTCGTGTTTTTTTTTGCTCCAAAAATTCCTACCGAAAAAAAAGAACCTCCTCCACAGTGAATAAAAATGGGGTTTATATAGTGGGGGAAATTAGGGTTCGGAAAAATGGGGGAAACAGATCAAAAATCCGGATAGACAAAACCCAACTCCAATTCAAATTCAAAATCTTTCAGCCCTTTTAGGGAGACAACCTTTTCCATGAGGTTTTAACTCATTCCGAAAGGGGAAAGGAGGGCGGACGGCTGGGATCGATCTCCCGTCCTTGGGACTCGACGTGGCGTCCATCCACACAAGTCAAGGACGGGAGACACGGCTGGCAGGATGAATTTGCAGGCGGCTTTGCCCTGCTATACGAGTAAAGTTGTTTGAGACTGAGGAAGAAGAAGCATAGCTGTACGATTCACGCGCAATTGACGTCGTTTGAGACTGTTGCTCGTTGTATGCTCACGCGTCGGACTGCTACTGTAAGGATTGTGTTGTTAACGTTGTGGATTTGCTCTGTACAGCTACTGGTTCTCTTGATAATGTTGAAATGAACGTTGCTATGTGTCTTTTAGAATTGGAATGGGGTGGGTCATAGAGGAAATGGGCTGGATGGGTCGGCTGGGAATTAATTGGGCTGGGAATATTAGTGGGCTGTTGGAATTTTATATTGGTGTATGTAATGTGTTTTGGGTTTGTTTAGTGGAATTAAAATAAGGAAAAATTAGCAATTAAGTCATAATACCTAACATAATTAGTTAAAATAACAACACTTTAAAATATTTATTTAAAATGACAGAATGACAATATTTTTATAAAATAACATGTATTCAGATTTTAGTATTTAAAATTAATTTTATTTATGGAAAGAGTCCTATATTGGACCTAATTATATACCATAACCGTTAAAAGAAAGAAAAATTAAACCAATAAACATTAACCTTTTTTCAACTCCATTCACGTTTCTTCCCCACTTTTCACGTTTCTTCCCCACCTTTCATGTTTCAAGTTTATCTTTCTTCAAGGTGCTAAATTGTTGTTCATCAAGCAATCTTCTTTATTGTTAAATGAATCTATTTATTAATTCAAACAGATTTATCGATTGACAAGGTAATTTCCATTATCCATTTTGATTTGATGTTTAAATCACTGATTCTATATATTACGGATTTTCAGTTGAATTTTTCAATTTTTATGTGATTTTGTTTAGTTATTCATCAAATGATTTTCAATTTTTTTCAAATTTTTTTGTGATTTTCTTTTAATTTTTCAGATTTTGGAGAATCTAGAAATTCATATGTATGTTTATTTTGTTTGATATTTAATACATTCTAATTTTTGATAATTTCGAAATTCAAATTATCAAAAAATTTGTCTTCATATTTGAGATTTAGTAGATTGTAGTAACTACATTAGCACACATACATCATATATTCTTTGATTTTTTTATACATTCATATTTAATAATTTCGAATTTTGCTTATAGGGTTACTAATGCACAAGTGAATACGGATTCGGATTCGGTTTTGATGGAAAAAAAATCGGAAAAAAGAACATAGTAGATGAAGAAGAAGAAGAAAGACAAAGTCAAAGAAGAAGGTTACAAAATTGTATTCATACCACAACTGTATTCCTATTAATTTTTGTTTGTCAATTGTTTTTCTTTTACTCATCATTTGTATTTTTATTTTAAAACATTGTATTTCTTTTTTAGTTTGTAGTAATTTAAATAGGTATATAATGTATTCGTCACAATTATGATTGAATACATAATTTATATAATTGTGACGAATACATTATAAGAAGGGAAATGGAAACTTATTGGTATTCATTTTTTCGTTTGAAATACAAAATCATACTGAAATACAACCTGATATTTGAAATACAAACTTAGTAAGACATATTTTGTATTTTATTTGGCTAAAGCAATATAATTTTAAGAATACATAATATATAAAATTGTGTGACGAATACATCACAAGAAGGGGAATACAAAATTATTGGTATTCATTTTGCGTTTGATATACAAAATGATATTGAAATACAACATGATATTTGAAATAAAAACTAAGCTAGAAAATACTTTCTGCAAATTTAAAGTGAAATAATAATATAACAAAATTGGATATTGAAATATAAATACAATTTATTTTGAATAAACTTATTCTATGTATTGTATATGTATTCATCGCAATTGTATTTTTCAATATCATTTTGATCTACATCTAATTTGTATTTATATTTTGGTATATACTACACAACTGCCTTTATTTTTGTACTTGAACTAGAATGCCAAAGAGTTCTATTCATAATAAATCAATACCAACATTTTTTGTATTTTAAATTAGTTATACATATCATTAGGTATTCGAATACATTTCGGATGAACACATATTCAAAGAAGTTCAAACATTTAAATATCCAAAACAGAGGGCATTAGAAATTTTCCAACACTTCCACTCATATAAGATATAAAATACAAACTACTGTTTCCAAAAATAAATTAAAATTCTTAAGAACAAAGAAAAAAACGCTAGAAAGAAAAATGGCAACATATGCTTTTTCAAAAACGTAACTGATGTTAAATTTTTTTAAAAAAATTACCTTTTTTGAAATTTTTGTTCCATGATTTTCTCTATTCAGTTATTAATTATCTGTATTCTTTCAAATTAATCAAAATAAAATAAATACATAACTCAATCCTTAACAAACTAAAATATTGACATTTTAAATAAATAGTGAAACTATTGCTAAGGAGTCCCATTAAAAGCTAAAATATTGTTGTTTTGAAAATTTTCCCTTAAAATAATGGGTTTGGGCTAAGAATGTGAGGAAATTAATGGAACCGGTGGGCTGGAAGAGTTGAGAGTGTGTCCATTGAATTGCGAATATAGCCAAATTGAAATTACTTAGCAAACTCGACTAACAAATAAGTAAAGACGAATTAATATAATTAACCAACGAGCTTTCTAATCTTAACGAAATAAAATAGTTAACTCAAACATAAACTAAATAATTTAAAATATAAACTATTATATAACTCAACTAACTAACCAAAATATTTAATTAAAAACAAAATCTTTTCGAGATGATTTTCAAATAATTATAAAATATACTAATCATATACATAATTATATAAAACATATTCATTATTCGAAATACTATAAAAATCGATTGAAATTATTTAAACTAATCTTGAAACTATTTGAATTTTATAAATCTAATTATTCTAAATCGTTTGAAAATTAAGAAGCTCAGAAAATTAGTTATTATCGGGGAGGGTCGAATTTGGGTGTCAACAGTTAGAATATCTATTTTCTTTTCTATATACATTTTTCAGAAGTAGCATACTAAAAGACACGAATATTTATAAAATGTGAACTATAAACTATAATTTAAACTTTGCTGGAGGAAGTGTTATTTGGAATCTAAACCTAATAGACACTTTTTGAAAGTCAATAACAAAAAAAGGTTGCTAAAAAATTACACATACCAAAAGAAAGTGAGAATATCTATTTACTTTTCTATATACATTTTTCATAAGTAACATATTAAAAGACATGTATCTATAAAATATGAATTGTTAACTATAATTTTATATTTTTTAGGAACAGATGTAAATTCAAGTTCGAAGGAAACGTTTTAGAAGCCCATAAAAGAAAATGTTGCTCAAAAATTCACACAACAAAAAATGTTATTTGTTAATTATGAAGTGTTATTCTTTTAATTGTGCATTTATCTTTTATCTTTTGTAATTGCCGAAGGAAAAGGAAGTCATATTTGGGGGGAAGACAATGTGAAGAAAGAACAAGACACCAAAGAGTTTTCTTCAATATTTTTTTAATTATATATTTCATAAGGCACAATGCATATGATCATAATGAGAAAACTTAGTAGGCATTAAGCCACTTTCATTGTACAATTTTTTAAAAAAACAATTGTTATTTTCAAAATGTAAATAATTTATGAAAATTGGAGTTTTGTAATGCAAGTTCTAATTATTTTTTACATTTTGTCAACAATTTGAAGTGAAAATACATTTTGAGTTGAATTTTAAAACTTCGTAGTCAATATCTTTTTCGAAGTTGAAATTCAAAAATAAAATAAAATAAATTTATAATCAAATGCCTCCTTTAATAACTTATGATTGGATAGGCATGAGAGAGATATTAACTTGCAAGAAATGGAAAAATATTGATAGTTTAATTTTTAAAATTATTTCCTACCGTATGATATACATTAATTATTTTTCTAAGAAAAATTTAGTTTCTTATTGTTTGTAGTTTTTCTGTTTCTTTTTTAAATTTAGTCATGAAAACTTAAAATAATAGAATGGTCAAATGAAGGTCTAATGATAAAATGAATTTTCACAATTCAATGATATTTGATGAAATCATAAAAATATATATGATATTTTTGAACTTGAGGCACATAAAACAAAAAAAACGTGTTTTAAAATGATTATTAGCCACCATGTATTCTAAGTACAACTTTAATTTTCAATATTATTTATTTCTTATCTTTCTTTTATTTTTATTTTTTGTTTTTCAAGTTTAAATAGCTAATTTAAATAGATTGTTTTGCCTTTATATTGAAATGTTTTTTTACCAATACTTCAAGATAAGTTTTTTGTATAGAATGTTAAAAGAATTATAAAAAGATGATAGAATCATAAATGATATTTTTTACATAGTATTTTTTATAGTGATTCTAGAAGTAATTATTTATATATATTATGGTTTAGCTAAAATTTACACTTTGTTTAAATGAGCAAAAGTAATTATTTTATAAAATTTAAAATAAATGAAAGGAAAAACTATGTATAGATAAAAGATTAGACAAGCAAAACTAAAAAAAATTCTTTTCGTTGCAAAAATAAGGAGCATAAATTTAGTGAGATAAAAAATATTTTCAGAAGATAAAAGACTTTTAAGCGATTTAAAATTATAAAAGATATAAAATTTAAATACTAATTATAAACTTAATTAAAACTTGAAATCTGAAATATTTAGTCATTAGGATGATACTATAAATATATAGAATATTTTAAGTAGTTAATTATTCTAAAAAGTTATTTAGTGAATTTAACGAGCTATTGCACGGATAAAGTTCACTAGTTTACAATATTCCAAAAAGAAATTAACTGGTGAATTTCCTCTTTATAGTAAGTCAAAATTCCTTCCGTCGGCGGCCGTCATCCGCCGACGTCATCCCGTCGCCGGAAGGAACGCTGGTGAAAACATCTCCACGGGATCTGTAGATACACAAATTTCAGACAGAATTGCATTTGATAGATTGCAAAAAAGTGCAAAGAGGAGGAGAGAAAGCAGGAAATTGGAATCATGATAACGCGATCGAATTTGGCGGAGCAGCTGAGAGAGTATCAGATTCGATCAAAGCACGATTGGGCTTCCGTCTCCTTCTTTTCCTCCACCTCTAATCTCACATCTACAGCTTCAAGGTATTCTATCAATTCATTTCTCGCTTCTGCAATCATTTTATTGAAAACCTACATTTAGTAATTCCTGAGACAAATCCAGGATTTTAATCGGTGAATCAATGCACTTCTATGGCTAAATGTTGATTTTGTTTATGAAAATTTATCATTTCGGATTGATAATTGTGAGGTCTCAGGTTTAAATCCCAGCAGAGACTAAAACACAAGGTAGTTGGTTCATGTTTGTGATGGGAGGTGATAGTTATCCCGTGGAATAATCGATGTGTGCACTATAGCTGACCTGGACACCAGGATTATCAAATTTTTTTCAATCAATACAAGTTGTTCCTGTTATCTAATCAATATGTGCTTCTGAAAGTCTATTTTTCTTTGTTGGTATTATTAGGAAATTTGTGTTTGTCAAAGTTTAGGATTACTTGATTGAATGTTACATATGAACTTTATATGTTAGCTCGAAATGAGACGTGGGAATTGTTAATTCTTACTCTGCCTTTTTACCTCACTTCTCTGCACCTAGTAGAGTTTTGAAGCGAGTAAATTATTGCATGGCCAATAAAACGAGGAAGGTGAAATGCCCAACTTCGAAACAATTACAGTTGAATATTGAAATCAACGTAACACCTTAGGATTAAAGGGAAGAAAGCAAATGGTAGAATGGAGAAATGATCAGCTCCGATCTTTTTTACAATGTTGTATTTCATTGATAGTGAACTGGAAGAATGAGTGAATTGCATCTTTGCGCCTGGTCCTAGAACTTACTTTTGTGGAAGAACTAGCAGCATGCTAGCTGATTTTATCATTTCCTTAACAGTTTAGTGCATAATGTCATTGCAGCTTCTGACTATTTGTTGTTCTGAGCATTCTTTTCTCTTATTTCCTTTTTCTTTTACCTTGATGCAGGGCGGATGTCGTGATGTTTGTAATTTGTGAACTGGTTATCTTGGCACTCCTGGTTTTCTCAGTAGTTTCATTGTACTTCACACATCTAAAACTTGCATTTATCTTAGTAAGTTCTAGCTTGCTATTGCTTGTATGCGTGACAATTGCAAAGCAAGTTACAGAAGCCAGGAAGAAGAAGCGAAGAATGCTTCTTCCATTATCAATGTAGAAATGTGCGATGAAAAATCTTTTTGCTATGCCCAACCTATATTTTAATGTGAAATGTCAACTTATAATTTTGTCCTTTTTTTTTTCCTTTTCTGAATTCCTTTTGACACAAGTAATTGTAGTAGAGGCAAGCTGATTAATTGGTGCAGATTTTGAGATCATTTGACATCAGAGCTGTTATTTTTGTTATATACTTCATAGGTGTCTGGGCTTGTTGATAAAGCTTCATGTAAGTTTAGCCTCAGTCCTGAAATGTAATTCTCGTGTACCTTCATACTTAAATCTCTATTTAGTCTTACATTTTATCGTCACGAAGGCATTTGTTCTGTCAACGTTGTTCCCAAATCATGAAGAATACTGATCTTTGATGTCTGCGCTTTGTTTTCCTTAACAAGCATTAGGATATTTATACAATACATCATTGAAATTGACAACAAGAAATAAGTGCTTGTGTGCTTTTATATTTACAGAGCCCATGAAGAGGCTTCAACTTGGGCATCTTGTTGGCTGGCTGCTGTTAAGGTTATTTTTCTCCCCAGTTTCAACCAATTATGTTCCTAGTTAGATTTTATCGCTTACCCGAACTTTTGTGGTATTCACTGGGTCTTGAAGAAATGGACATCCATACCTTGAGTTGCTATTGTCCATATTGCACCAGATACCAAAAGAACACTTAGAACCAATCCGAAAAGTCCAAGTGACCAATTAACAAACCAACTTGGACTATATCTGTTAGGTTTCTTGATCATTATCCACATTAGACAAGGATATGCCAAGGTAACAGTCAGAGCAATGCCACCAATAAGCCCAGCCAAACTTGGCAAAAAAGGGAGTGCCACTGATATGAAAAATGTTAGGCATCCAAAGAATACCCTCAATCCTGTTCTAAGCCACCATGGACATGGTTTCTTCTTCTTGCTGGTGTACTTACACTCCCAATTGTCAAACACTGGCATTGCATAGATTTGGAATGAGGTAAGGCAATGGATTGCCACCAGTAAACTTGTTGTCCCTAGAATTACTTTTGAAGTGTCTTCTCCATGGTACTTGTCCAATGCACTCAATATCCCTCCATTTGGCATCTGCCATGACAGTAAAAGAAGTTAATATTCAACTTCTCTTCCTTCTTTCTAAGGTTGATCAAATGTCTAAAAACAGTAACTAAACTTTTAAGAGTGGTTTACACAAATAGCCACTTTTGTTGCCTTGTGTTTAGAAGTTGGTCAACCTTTCAAATTAAACCAGTGGTATTATGTCCAAAAGTGGTTTAAGTTTAGAAGTTGGATATCAAAACTAATATTCAGACCTTGGGTTTAAGTTTGAAAAAGTGGTCAAATTTTAAATAAAATGCCACAAAAGTGGCTATCTAGTGTAAACAGTCCAAATTGTAAAAGATCTTACCAGGTTTCCATAAGCCCAGTAGCCTCCAATTGCCAATGGAAACAAACACAAAGCAATGATAGAATATGAGAACTTGACTCCTTTCCACATTGGCACATGAGATGGATTCTTTAAGCTAGAAGGCATTGTACCCTGCGACACAACCAACCAATATTTAAAAAACAACACTTTTATAATAACATATAAAAAGTTGAAATTGTAAAATTGGTTAGTTAATAAACAAACCTGAATCTCAAGAACAAGATTATGGCCCCTGAATGCAAAAACTATCATTCCAAGAGCATTCAAGATGGCACAAATTGTTGCAACATCAGATGTATTTTCAACATGTTCAAATGAAACACCTTCTGGCCTTTCTTTTACAACAGAAATTACCCATGTCAAGGTGCAATAGGTCACCGCGGAGATCGAACCGACGAGAGAAATTCCAGCAATGGAATTTAAATTAGGAAGCTGAGCAAGAACTATGGCTGAAACTGTGAACACAATGTACCACTCTATGGTACTTAGAGTGGTTATATGGCTTTTAGAAGCACAAACAGTTTGGAAGAAAATCTTCATAGTGCTACCTCCAATCATAATAAGTGTAACACAAGTACCACCTGATAGGTACATTGTTGGAAATAGAGCCAATATCTTCCCAAGTTTTTCACCTACGCAACATTTAATAAACTCGGTAAGGCATAGTACAAGTTCACATACTACGTGTGTTTTTGAACTCGATCACATGGTGTAGCCTGAGGGTTTAATCAGTGAAGTAATTGTTATGCTTACCGAAAGCAGCCATTGAGAGGCCAAGATAACGGCTATTGCGAATGCCAGGGGTAAATTCATGAAGTTGGATGAGTAACCAAAGTGTGTATAATTGCCACATAAATACTAATGATAGGCTTATGATCCCCCATATCCTACAATTTATCAAAATCCAAAGCTAATCAGTACACAGCACAACAATCCAACATTTGGTATTATAACTAGTGTAATTTCACATGTAAGGTCTGAAGAAGATGAATAATTGTATACAGATCTTACTCTACCTTTTATGGGGGCAGATCAGTGATTGTTTCTGATAGACTCTTGATTCAAGATAAACATTTTTCAGAATAAGTATGAAAAAAACAATACAAAATAAAAGGCTATGATGGAAAACAAAAAATAATTAAGTCATTTTCCAATAATTGATACTAGTTCCACGGTTTACACCCAAAATAAAGAAAAAAATACTCCCTACTTAATTTTGGACAGATGACATTCTCCTTCCCAATAACTATATCAACTCTCAACTTTATATCACTGCTTTAACAAACACTTACATAGATACTATTATATCAGTAATTTTGGTACAATTTTTATTTTTTTAAAAAACAATCATTTTTTAGTAGGGAAAATTTTCATAAAAAACATTTCATGTTTACTAATATCATTATCAATTCTTAATAAATATTTTGAAAAATATTTTCCATTCTCTTCACCAAACACCAAAATAAAATCTAAAGATTTGAAAAATGACTTTTGTCATACCAAACAATACACCTTTAATTTATTTTCCCTTTAGCAAGAAATTAAAGAAACATACAAGCTTATGAAAACACAACAACAACATATACCCGTGAGGTCTGGAGAGGGTACTGAAGTGTACAAATAACCTTTCTATTACCTTATGGGGGCAGAGGGATTGTTTTAGTTAAACCTTCGGCTCAAGAAAAATCGTTTTTTTCAAACAAGAGTAAATAAACAAGTTTTGATGATTATTGTACATACCATCCAAGTGTAATAAAAGCAAGAGGAAGAAGTAGAGCTTGGACACCAATCCCAGAACAAAGTGTATGAAATGCAGCATAATATGCATTTCCACTTCTTGATTCAGTGATTGGAAGCCAAGCATCTTGAGCAGGATCATGAAGCTTTGTAAGATGACCAATTTCTTCCATATATGTTAAAGCTTTCTTCATTATTGGACTTGCACTTGCTAAAGGACTCGTTAATATTTTTGAAGAAAATGGACTTTTTGGTGTTTTAGGAATAATATTATTGGAATCATGAGGAGATGATGTTGAAGAAATTGTAGTACTAATATTTTTCATTTCTTCTACCACTAACTCACTTTCCATGATATATTTTCTTGTAGTAATTGGATGATTTTCTTCTACACTATGCTTCTTTTTATATAGTGAAAAAGTAGCAACTTTGAAATTTGACTAGACCCCACATTTTGTCTCTTATTACATACCTAGTAATTACTAGGAGTAAGCAACTTGGTTACTACATTCAAGATTCATTTGGTTCACACTTCTTAGTTTTGTTTTTTTTTGTTTTTTTTTTTTCGCCTGGTGTTCGTATCTATATTGAAGGTTTGATTAATTAGAATTCACATCACATTTTTCATGGAAAATTTTAAGTTTTTTTAATTTTCAGGACTTTAACTTAAATTGTCTGATTAAAGATTAGCTATTTATCACTCCACACAATATTAATAGTTATTGTTGATTTATATCCTAGAATATTGTCTTAATTACATTGAATAAACGGAAAAAAAAAGTTATATATGAACTTGTTCATATTATGGATTCTCAAGTTTAATAAATAAAAAACAGATCAACAAGTTTAGCTAATTAGTATTTTCAACCGAGAACACAGATATACATGTAGAAAGTTATGTGGAAATTTAATCATTAACATTTTAACAAATATTACATTTCCAAATCCATAATTAATTCAAAATAAAAATAAGTTTAATGGTGGGAATTCAAAAATTAAAACTATTAAATTTAAATTCTGAATTTGTAGCTAGCGTAAAATATATTCATCATCAAACACATGTGTTTATGTATGTTCTTTGATAATTAATTATTCAAATGAATAGTAAGATATCACTCCATGAGCCGCCTATACTTTTAAAAAATTAGACAAAAATATGATAATCTTGTATTGAAAAATAAATATACTAAATTTCATTATTTTGAGAACTATGGAATATATACCCTTCGCACTAAAATTAGAGCAAATTTTCTTAAAGTCCAAATTAAATGAAGATGCAAAGAAACCTCTGAGTTCCACTTTTAGGAATATATATATATATAAAATAAAATTTATTTTTCTTTTTTTTTTAATCATATTTTTCAGCTTGAGGTGCAAGGAAATTTCATTTCATTATTTAGAAAAGCTAAACTTGTATATATATATATATATATTTGAATTAATACAATATGTGTGTTGCCACAATTTTCTCTTCCGAGGAAACTACTTAAACCAAATCTAAATCAAATGATCTTGTTTTGAATAATTTAATGGTGGAAATATTTGAAAATAAACTCAAAACAAAGGGAAAACATACCATTATTGGGTGCTTTCTTCTCTTCGAATCTTGAATTATATGATCATCTCAATCAAAAGTTTAAGCTATTAGATAGAATACTATTTACTTCTTTCGTCCGTCTTTACTCGTCCAGTATTAATTTGACATACTTCTTAAAAAATAATAAATAAAATGACAATTTTACTATCCACCCCTTTGAATATAATAAATCCAGTATTTTGACAAATGCATTGGGGAAATTATAACTACCATTAATAATAAAAGTAAATTAAAAATTAAGTATTGAATTATCTCTTTACGAAAAGACTTGCAAGACTAAGGTAAGGCTTGACTTTACTAGTCCCATCCCTACGACCCTTACTCTTCTAAGGTATTTTCCATTTTCCATACTGGATAAATAAAAATTGTCAAAGAGAACATTAATTGTATTATGTGTATACGTCATCCCTCATGTGTGACCCTATTCTTTTTCATGATCAAACACATAGAAATATTTTTTCCTTGTATAAATGTAAAAACTCTTGTATGCTAGCTCTATCGATATCATGCATGTTCAACTACTTGATCTAAAAGGGTACGCATATTTTTATTTATGATGAACTAGAAAAGAATACTATTTATTTACATGATGGAACAACAAAAATTCTTTAGTCTTCAATTAATAAATTCAGTAAGAACATAATATTCAAAGTTCAAAATTGATACAATCAAGAATTTTTTAGTCTCAATTAATAAATTCACTAGTAATTAAATTATCCTTATTAAGATTGCCTCTATATATATATATATTTGAATTAATACAATATGTGTGTTGCCACAATTTTCTCTTTCGAGGAAACTACTTAAACCAAATCTAAATCAAAAGATCTTGTATTGAATAATTTAATGGTGGAAATATTTGAAAATAAACTCAAAACAAAGGGAAATCATACCATTATTGGGTGCTTTCTTCTCTTCGAATCTTGAATTATATGATCATCTCAATCAAAAGTTTAAGCTATTAGATAGAACATTATTTATTTCTTTCGTCCGTCTTTACTCGTCCAGTATTAATTTGACATATTTCTTAAAAAATAATAACTAAAATGACGCTTTTACTATCCACCCCTTTGAATATAATAAATCCAGTATTTCAACAAATGCATTGGGGAAATTACGACTACCATTAATAATAAAAGTAAATTAAAAATTAAGTATTGAATTATCTCTTTACGAAAAGACTTGCAAGACTAAGGTAAGGCTTGACTTTACTAGTCCCATCCCTACGACCCTTACTCTTCTAAGGTATTTTCCATTTTCCATACTGGATAAATAAAAATTGTCAAAGAGAACATTAATTGTATTATGTGTATACGTCATCCCTCATGTGTGACCCTATTCTTTTTCATGATCAAACACATAGAAATATTTTTTCCTTGTATAAATGTAAAAACTCTTGTATGCTAGCTCTATCGATATCATGCATGTTCAACTACTTGATCTAAAAGGGTACGCATATTTTTATTTATGATGAACTAGAAAAGAATACTATTTATTTACATGATGGAACAACAAAAATTCTTTAGTCTTCAATTAATAAATTCAGTAAGAACATAATATTCAAAGTTCAAAATTGATACAATCAAGAATTTTTTAGTCTCAATTAATAAATTCACTAGTAATTAAATTATCCTTATTAAGATTGCCTCTATATATATATATATATATATATATATATATATATATTTGAATTAATACAATATGTGTGTTGCCACAATTTTCTCTTTCGAGGAAACTACTTAAACCAAATCTAAATCAAAAGATCTTGTATTGAATAATTTAATGGTGGAAATATTTGAAAATAAACTCAAAACAAAGGGAAATCATACCATTATTGGGTGCTTTCTTCTCTTCGAATCTTGAATTATATGATCATCTCAATCAAAAGTTTAAGCTATTAGATAGAACATTATTTATTTCTTTCGTCCGTCTTTACTCGTCCAGTATTAATTTGACATATTTCTTAAAAAATAATAACTAAAATGACGCTTTTACTATCCACCCCTTTGAATATAATAAATCCAGTATTTCAACAAATGCATTGGGGAAATTACGACTACCATTAATAATAAAAGTAAATTAAAAATTAAGTATTGAATTATCTCTTTACGAAAAGACTTGCAAGACTAAGGTAAGGCTTGACTTTACTAGTCCCATCCCTACGACCCTTACTCTTCTAAGGTATTTTCCATTTTCCATACTGGATAAATAAAAATTGTCAAAGAGAACATTAATTGTATTATGTGTATACGCCGTCCCTCATGTGTAACCCTATTCTTTTTCATGATCAAACACATAGAAATATTTTTTCCTTGTATAAATGTAAAAACTCTTGTATGCTAGCTCTATCGATATCATGCATGTTCAACTACTTGATCTAAAAGGGTACACACATTTTTATTTATGATGAACTAGAAAAGAATACTATTTATTTACATGATGGAACAACAAAAATTCTTTAGTCTTCAATTAATAAATTCAGTAAGAACATAATATTCAAAGTTCAAAATCGATACAATAAATAAAAAATTAATTATTGCATCAAAGAGCTTCTTTTATTTCTTTCATCGAATATAATGATGTGAATCAAGAGTTATAATATGATTAGTGACTCCAATTGTCGTAAGTGGTAATACTTGCAACTTGACTCTTTTAGTTAACTGATAAATAGAATATTCAAAGTTGGCAAAAAGCCTTTCAATTAGGATATTTGGCTAAAATGATTTTTCAACAACTTCTTTTTTATTTTTTATGTTCCCAAGGATATAAAGAGGCCAGGTTGCAACTTTGTATACTATAGAACCCACTGCCACTAGAGCCACAACCTTAGTGTTATTTGTGATAATATCTCTTTTCACTTGAAAAATCCAACAAGTTCTTTTGACTAGTTAGCTCCTAATTGACAACTTTATGTGATGTAATAAGGATGACGCAAGAAAACCAATATATGAACATGTCTATTTTGTTTTCATATAATCAAAGACGGAGAAATTTTATGAGTTCTAGATAATAAGTTTTTTGCATATTATGTATTTTATTTGATTTTTAAATAGATGTTATTCCGCTGTTTGTTATTGTACTAAATCAATATCAAATCGACCAAATAATAGATCAAGATTACGTTGTTCACTGAGCTACAAATGTATTATTTGGTCCAAAATATAACTACAACAAGAAGGATATTTAGTTGATGATAAATTTTTATTATTAATTATCGCAAAAATATTTAGAGGCATGCTGAAATAAGGTTTGACAACTGGGGACATACTTTTGTATTGCGCATGCAAATATATAAGATTTATTAAATAATACTACTCTATTATTTTTATTATTATTATTATAAAATTATTAGTATTATTTATGTTAAAGGGAAATACATATATAAAGTTATTAGTTAGTGGCAATGCATGTATGATGACTAAGCACTTTTGGCTGTTGATGTCTCAAACTTTATTTTTTGCTTTGGCAAAGGCTGCTCCCTGGGGTTCTTTGTATTGTAACTTAGCCTTGTTAACTTGTTTTTTTTTTTCTTTATTTAGACATATATTATTGACGATATACAAAATATTTAACGATAATTATGCAAGACAAAATATTACTAGTAATTGATAATGTAAAATGAATGATAAGTAACCTATTATACATATGCAATTATACAAATAATGCATATAACTTTATTTTTTAATTTTCTTTTTGACATGTTGTAGTTACCTTTACTTTTGGAGACCACTTTTAATCCTATTAAATTATGTTTGTTGGACGTTGATGCTTGCTTTAATTATACTACTATCTAAAATTAAATTATCCTAATTAAGATTGCCTATATATATATATATATATATATATATGATTTTGACTAATTGACAAAATAGTTAGTATTAAAAATGAAATGATGCACTTCATCATCATGAATCAGAAAGAAATTTATTGGGTGAAATACTCAAAACCAAACCACATTTTCTTTTCAAAGCTAGTTAAATTATTGAATTCACACCAAATATTAATATAAAAAATATACAGTATGAAAAAAGGACAGAAAAAATATCACTACTTTTGACAAAAAGACATCTTACTTAGCCACCAGCCCACTATTTAAGGTTTACTTTTATACATACATTTCACTTAATTAATTACTTTAATCTGTCATAGTTATTATAATTAAAAGTAATGCCACAAAATGATCTTATAGTGGGGTTTTATACGAGTTTTTTGCCAAAAACATCCTTAAACTATACCTTCAACTTAAACTACATCCTTAAATTATTTTTCTTAACAGAAAACATCTCTCAATTATTTAAAATTTGACAACTTTTATCTTTTTGTTAAAATTTGTCAAAAATTAACAAGTTCTTCACAACAATATGTATGGTTCACACTAGTCTCAACAAATTAAACTCTCTAAATCTCCCAATAAATCAATTATGTTCATTCTACATACATCTAAAATAATATTATAATTTTTTTAGTAACAACGTTTTGCATTGTCTTCCTTTGAATTAGCAATTTTATTTTTGTTTACTTTTCATTTGATTTGATATCAAAGAAGTATCAATGGAAATGTTTTGTTTTCATTGAATCTGCAAAAAGTGGTGGCGTTCGGTGACTTTTACTTCTAATAATGAAAAATGAAACTTGAGTACTAGAGATCAAAATTAGCTGAATCTTGATCACCTCAATTATTAATTTGCCCCAAAAAATTATTGTTCTAACAATAGTTTGACTTTGCAAGGTGAAGATTGTGAGAAATTAAGCTCCAACTCCATTCAGTTGGTAAAGGAGAAGAGGAGATCATGTCTCCTCGTAGACTCACACCGTCCTAACATTGTTTTTTTAACAGCAAATACGAGTCTCAATTTTTTTTTCGATGCTTTTTTCAACTGGTAATAATATTATAGATTTTGTTTTTATGAGAATAATATGAATTGCATATGTTTTTGTGTGGAATTCGCTAATTTTTTGACAAATTTTAATAGAGGGATGAAAGTTGTTAAGTTTTAAATACTTGGAGGATGTTTTTTGTTAAAAAGGATAATTTAAGGATGTAGTTTAAGTTGGGGGTATAATTTAAGGATATTTTTAGCCAAAAACTCGATTTTATACACCCCACAAATATGTATAAGAAAAATAATCTACTTGAGTTTAAGTTTTATACATCATCAATATAAATAAATTAAAGTCGTTTATATGTATATTCTTACAGCCGGTCATTTTTCTCCAATTAATTTTTAACCATCTTAAACTAGCATTTTACACCAAATAAAAGCTAATAGAAGTTCTCTATATTCATGATGAATCCACAAGGAAGGCTAGGATACAATAGCAAAACGTACAAAAATTATGTTGTAATACCAAAAATATAATTAGAATCAACTATATAAAGCTTCACTAATATCACACTTCTCTGATTAATAAAAAAATAATTTTATGCTAGCATTACACAAAATAAACATAAAAATGAAAAAGTAATAGACGTTATCTAATATATATTGATCATGATGATGAATCATTTGGTGGCATGACAAGGATGATTTAATTAAAATTCTGAAACTTTGGGTGATTTGAATGTGTTGACCGTGTTTATCCACTCCATGGTTGTCCAAATAATTAAAGCTATATGCTAAAGTCTTCATACAATTAAGTTAATGAGACACCTTAATTAATTTATCCTATTCATGTCGTCATGGTAAAAGGCAATTCGATATATTAAGCTTCTAATTATGTGCGAGATAATTAGAAGAAAGATCGAATAAAAAAGTCCGATTTATTAAGCTCCCGTTACCATTTTAAAACTTATTAAAATAGTATTCAACACTATTTAGCTCATGTTGATCACATGAAATTGTACGTTCATATGACTAAGATTATAAAAATTATAGAATCAGCAAGAAATTTCTATATCCACATGCTACGCATGAACAATCTAGTCACGTTAAATTTCATAAAAGCAATTTCTATAGCACTGATAATTATAATTTGACGGATGCAGATGCAGATTTAGAATTTAAAGTTTATGATTCGTTTCTATGATAATCTCAAATTAATACATAATAATAACTTGATTCATTTTCAAATATATATAAATATTTGATAAGTTTTTTGATACATATACGGAATTTGAACAAAAATTACTGAATTTCGACATGCAATTTGGACGTTTCTACGTGAATCTAGTTGTAACAAAAAAACAAGATCCACTTCAAGACAAATCTAGGCCATTGCCTTTTGCACTTGCATTTATACCTTGAATTTGTCTTTCACCATATTGGATATATAGCGCAATCCAATGTAGATAGATCATAAATCACTTTCACCCTCCATTCCACACACAAAACTACTCATCCACTTTGTTAATTCTTGTATATGTATAATTCTTGCTTCTTAGCTTTACTTATATATTCCTAGAGCATATATATAATTTCACGATTCCGATCATCAACTTTTCTTGGTAGAACATATAACTCGTATATGTCCATATTGGTTTTATCGATAGCTTGAGTCAGCCAAAATATCGGGAGAAGTGATTGCTGAAGTCATAATTTCTTTCTTTTCTTGCTTCCATTGCGAAAATCGATAATCTAAATTTTTTCAAAGTTTGTTAAGGATAGACACTCAAATGAAGAGTCCTTCTAAGAAGTTAAGTAACATTATAGCCAAGTGGAGAAAAGGAAGGAAAGGTCAATTTGTTGTATATACAAAGGAAGGCAAGAGATTTGTTGTGCCATTGTACTATCTAAATCATCCAATTTTCAAAGTCTTACTCGAAATGGCTGAAGAGGAGTATGGTTCAAATGTGAATGGCCCTTTGCAAGTTCCATGTGAGAATGAATTGATGGAGTATATTCTATGTTTGTTGAGAACAAAACTTGGTAATGTTGAAATTGGAGAAGCAATTTCCTCTATTGATACATGTAAAGGAACACATGTTTCTTCTAATTTATCCTCTTTGCAATGTGATAGTTTAGTTGAACGTGTGTCATAATGACTTCTTTAGGCTAGAAAATAGAGTAGGAGATGAAGATTGTTTATGTAATATGTAAAATGTACTATAACAATATTGATGACAAGTTTGAAGTTTTGATACTTCTAACATACTTTTCTAGTTGCAATTTGGCAATTCTTCCACTCCCTTTGATGCTCTCCTCCACCCCCACCCCACCCCCCCACCCTTTTTTTTTTTCCTTCCGTCAAGTGTTCGATATTTGCATGGCCAAATTTGATTAAATTTAGATTCACGCATTGCAGAACCTACTTATGGGAGCTACACTCTCAATAAAAAAAAAAATTATTCATGAAGACTTGAACCCGAAACTTTTCATTATGAATGAAGAAATCTCAACCATATCCTATAGCAACCCATGTTGATCCTTTAACGTTCTCCAACATTTGGGTAACATACTAATCATTAAAGTAATAGTATTAGTTTGTTTTTTGTTTCTCATTCGGTTAAGACACATAATTAAAGGATAAAATATCTTTTTTCCTAAGAAATTTGTCATTCTCAAAACTCGGCTTAATATCTCGAACTAATTAAGAGCAAAGTAATCTATTCATATCACCACAATCTTCAATGATTAACATACTAATCTATACTCCTTATCCCCCTCCCCCGTTGTGCTCGAGGGTGATTAGAGAAAATCAAATAAGATTGCCCATCTTTTTTATATATATATTAGGCATTGCATTCTCTGAATAATTCAAAATCAAAGTAATTGAATGTACGATTCCAATATGCAAACAATATCATCCCCCCCCCCCCCCCCCCCCACCCTCCCGCACCCAAAAAAAATTGAGAATAAAGAAAAGAAAATGAGTTGTTAGGGGTATCAAAAGTAATAGAATGAAAAGAAACGGACTAAAAGTGACTTTTCTGAAAACTTTCAGGGACCTATAGTTCATTTCTATCTTCTCTCGTGAAAAATTAGGCCCATAACCCGAATAGCTCTTGTAATCTCCAGTTTATTCAACCACTGAAGCATTTTTGGGAACAGCGATTAACGAAGAGGAAGAGAGATGGGAGGTGGAGATGGACATGGCATGACCTTCAAAGGCATCACTGTACATCAACCTAAGCGTTGGCACTCCGTCACCGGAAAAGGATTGTGTGCCGTCATGTGGTAATTTCTTCAAACCCTAGCCCCTTTCTATTGTCATTTCATTTCCCCTGTTTTTCGATTGATTTTACGAGCTGTATGGATTTGATAATGTAATGCTTTCGGATCGGAGATTTAGGAATTAGATTTGATTGGAATATATATTAGGGAACCTTATTGAGCTCAAGTGTGTGATGTATTGGTTGATCCATTGTTGAGGATGAGATTTTCTCTGAACGAAGTTTAACTCATTATTTATTTTGCTTAGCTGATAAATTACAAGGTTCATATAGTGAGTGCATTTGATGGAATTTTGTTAATAATAGATATTGCCTGCAAAGGCAGATGTGGCACCCGTAAATGTACCAGGTAGAGGTTCATTGGGCATGTTAGACATGCCTTAAGTAGCATTCTACAGGTAATGTTGAACAAATCAGCCTTCCCCCCTAAAAAAAGTGATTTTGAAGAAAAGATGCCAATTATAAAAGAAGAAAAACTACTACTACTACATGTTGATCCAAAGTTAGTTTTGGTCGATTATATGAGTAATCACTGTCTGTTTCACTCCAATTTGAAAATCCACATTGTGAGGATTTGTCCATTGTCCCAGCTTGTGTTCGTTGGGCTTTATGGGTGGAAAGACCCATTCTCCAATTTTTATTTGTGAAATTGTGCTTGGTGGCTGATTAAATTCAGTTGCACTACTATCTCAGGCTCCTGTTGGAGGTTTAGTTGGTTCAGCTGTAATAAGAGAAATAACTCAACTTCATTTAAATAAAAAAGAAGAGAGGAATAGCTGATGATTTTAATCACTGATGCCTTACCTTAAACTTTTGCATTTTATTGGCATTTAACTAGTAAGCAATAGTCAGAGGGTATACAGCAGGATGGATATCTTAAATGTTATTGACCTTAAGTATATAATAATGTACCAACAACTTCCAAGGATGTGGTCGAATAGTCATGAAGTGGATTGAGAACCATGAGGCTTGAGGTTCAAATCCTAGCGAGGCAATATCATTAGGTGATTTCTATTTTCTTCTCATGTGTCAGCCTTGGCGGATAGAGTTATCCAATACCTATGTTGGTGGGAGGTAGCAAGTATCCCATGGAATTGGTCGAGATGCACCCAGGCGGTCTGAACACCATGGTTGTCAAAAAATAATAATAATGCGCCAACATAGTTTTCAAATATTAGCAGGATGATTCATAATTAATAGGGACTTATTAATAAATGGAGAATGGTATGAACTATAATCTGCATTTTATGGATCAAATTAATGAGAGATCTGTGCTGTTGCACTTTTTATATACCATAACACCAGAGTGTGTTTGTTTTTTCAGGTTCTGGATTCTTTACCGGGCCAAGAAAGATGGTCCTGTAGTGTTGGTGAGTCTCAATATTGTTTCATCATTTCTTACATTTTCGTTTATTGTATACCATTTTGGTGATTGTTGATGTGATTTTGACTGCTTAGGGCTGGAGGCATCCTTGGGAAGGCCATGGCCATGATCATGACCATTAGGTAAGGTTCTTGCAACTATAGTAGCTTATAATGTTACTAGTGAATGTGGTCAGTCATTTTTACATTATGGTGGCTGGAGAAGTCTCTGTTGTTTATCTTTGCTATTTGTAAATGATGCTTCTAATCCAAAACCTTATGTATATTCTGAAGTGACATGTATTGGTCAAGAGTCATAACATAACCTATATCTTCATCTAAGCAACAGTTGGAATAAATTTGCAAAACGGCTACTAGTTGCAAAATGGCAACTATATAAGCAGAGAATTTTTTCCTGTACTGAAAAAATTGGGAATGGAAACTTTTTAAGTAGAGAGATTTCTCCTTTTAGCCAAAATAAATAAGCATATGAGATTTATGTCAAAATATTTTTCTTCAGCAGAATAAGTGGTTCATATGAAGAGTTTGATTGTTGGTTGATCATATCACCTGCACCAGAATATTATTCCCACATTTTGCAGTCTCTACATTATCTGCTTATGCTCGGATATTCGCTGCTAGTACTGAGTTGAGATTTTGAGATACTCAAAACCTATGAAATTGTAATGTGCCGTCAATTTTAAATTTATTGTTTGAATCTTTGTGGCATTTGGCTTCAAGTGGGCTGTTCCTAACTTTTTAAGTCTTGAGCTATCATCCTCTATTTTTGTTTGACTAGCCCAGTCTGATGAATTGTGCTAATTGATTTTGCAGATATGTCATGGAAGCTGCGGCTGGATTGTACGGTCAATGCTAATGTATTTCTTGGAAAACTCAGTTGAATATCTTTCAAAACAGTTGTATTTTGTGTTCAATAAAAATCCTATGAAGTGGAGAATTGTTTATGAATATGACTTGATTCATAAGATGCTTTGTTTTAGTTAACTTTGAGCTATGATTTTTGTTTTCATTGAACTGTTTGGCGCATTTTTTGCAGTGGTGTGTGCAACTTTTCTCTGTTGTATTTCCAACCCTTTTCATGAGTGAGTTTGAATGAAATTATGTAGATAGCAACATTTGTCAATACGACGAGATTTAATTTTTATGAACTGTGTTTTGCAGTAGCAGGTTAAAAGTTTAATTTAACTGTGTTGATAATGCACCCTGAACTGCCTTTCCTCGAGCTGAGGTCTATCGAAAACAACCTCTCTACATCCAAAATAAGGGTATGGTCTGAATGCATCCTACCCTCTCCGGATCCACTTTGTCAGACAGATTACACTAGATATTATGTTATTGTACGTTGATAATGCACCTTAGCATGCAACTTAAAATTCATATAAAGGTCGCTAAGATCTATGTAACCTGGATTTAAAATGGTAAATTAACAAAAAAAAGCTATTTCATGAAGACCATTAAAGACTCAACCAGTAATATGAACTTAACGATCATCACAATCAATGATAGTATATGATTGAAAATTTGCAAAGCTACTATAAGAAGTAATCAGACAAAGAAAGACAACAATTGACATATATAAGCTGAATTGCCTCTATTTTATTGATCTGAAACAAATAAAAGAATAAAGTGATACAATGAACTAAGAGTAATCAGTTACAATTAGTTTGATCTGAACTCTGAATATCAGAAGATTCAGATTCCTGAATCTGCAGTCATTGCTTCAATTAGCTCAGCAGAAATCTTAACTTGGCTCCTATTTTTCGCTTGTCATTTCAAGAGTTAAACTTATATACACCGAATTTAACATGTGAGTATATTTAGAAGAGATACTCTTGTCCTAATAAGACGCCGAATAATACACTCTAATTCTCCTTCAAGAACATCTTCAATAACAATCTCCACTGCTTCCAATCTTTTATTCACACATTGTAATGTCATTGCATCACATTTTTCCCAAGAACTAAAGCTATTCACTCTCATCAACTTTGATCCAAAAATATACCCTTTATTTAATTTCTTGTTATTTGGACTTGGCATTAACATAAGTGACATCAATGACTCCACAATTGACATAGTAGCAACTTTCACTTCCCTAAGCACGTTCACAACTACCATCAAATTATTTTTACTTTCTGAGCTTTGGTCCGATCCCAATGATAATTTCATTCCCTTTAAGGAATGCAAGCGCTTTAATATCTCTTTCTTCAACTTCTTTCGTTGACAATGAAAAGATACTGTGAATTTATTATTATCTCCAACGCTAATTCTTCTGAACGTTGACTTGAGGTCATGGAAATGATCTTTAACTAACAAAAGAACATCTTTTGTGGTGGTACATACTTCAAGCATCCTTAGCGATGTTTCAGAAACATCATGGACCCATTTTTCTTGTCCTTGGTACGCGATTTCTCGTTTGATCATCGATGAGTGAAGCAAATCGTTGGCTGAGTCGTGCAAGTCTCTTAGAGCATCAAAATTTGGTAATGCCATTGTATTTTCTTGAGCTAGAAAATATGTTTGAACTTTTGACTTTTGAATTATATTAGATTGAGACTGTTTATATAAATGCTTTGCATTTGTAACCTTTTTATAGGTTACCTCAAAAAATATTAGAAATTAGAGATTTTGTGATCTCTAATGGAAAAAGGACAGGAAGGATCCTTTTTTGTACGTATTGGCAACAGCTAAGGAGATTAATAATATTGTCCTAAAGGAAA
This sequence comes from Solanum verrucosum, assembly GCF_900185275.1. Taxonomy (NCBI): domain Eukaryota; kingdom Viridiplantae; phylum Streptophyta; class Magnoliopsida; order Solanales; family Solanaceae; genus Solanum; species Solanum verrucosum. The sequence continues at coordinate 686,897 of NW_026020144.1, read as the reverse complement.
TTTCCTCCTAGAAGGAAAAATACAAGAAATGGAAGAATTAATTTATACTCCAATTATTCCATCTGGTGTCTGGTTCCCGCATTGGAGTCCAACTAATCTTGATTTGCAACATGTGGAAAAATGCTCTCTAATCTCTATCAAGGATTTTTCCAGAGGTCGAACCCGAGACATCATGTCATGATCACAAGTTATAAGAGTACATACTGCTTAATCAAATACCGTCATATAAATTGAAACGAGGGAGAGGGATGATGCACGAGGGAGAGAGACGATGCCAGTCTGGTACTTATTAAATTGTCGACATGCAGACAAAATGTATTGAGAATATATTTATGAAGACTAATTAGGGAGCATTATGAAACATTAATCAACATAATTTGGAATACTTCAACATGATTTTAGAGTATTAACAACTGTTTATGTTTCTTGTTAATTAATTAAGAAATGAAATCTTCTATTAAGATTATATTCTAACCATGCGTGCATTGCGTTGGCAGAGTTTCCAAGAAAATTCCTCCAGCATTGACTAGTTTTTTTAGTTGTCCTTTAGTGACATGGATATTTTTCCTCCAAAATCTACACATGTGAGACATGATATATAGTTCGTGCATTATTTTATATTATATATGCACTTAGTTCGTACAGTTATAGTCGATCCCAACTTGTTTGGAGCTTAGGCATTAAAAGGATGTTTTAAGTTAAGTAAAATATTATAAGGATGAAGTTGAAGTTTGAGCTAAACAATAAGGATGATTTTGGTCAAAAACTCGCTACGAGGTCAACTGAGAGACTCAAAAGTCTTTCTAAGTCCAAAACCCAAGTCTTTCTACTTTATATATTCATACTATATTGGATTCTCTAATAAATTTCTCTTTGATTATTGAGCAAAATTTTGTCACCAATGGAAGGTGTAAATTTACTACTAGTCCTTCTTCTTATAGCTAGTAGTACTATATTAGATGGATTGATATTATGCAGAGCTATGAATTCAGACATTCTTTGTGATGAAAATGAAAAAAATGCTCTTATCAAGTTCAGACAGGGTTTCAGGGATCCATCACGGTCAATGATCATGTCGTCTTGGATGCTCGAGGAAAATTGCTGCAACTGGAAAGGTGTTGAATGTGACAACACAACCGGACACGTGATCACTCTTGACCTGCACCAGCAATTCTTGCAAGGTGAGTTTGGGACTTACTTGCTTGGCTTGTCTCATTTAAGACACTTAGACTTAAGCCAAAATGATTTCCTTGAGGCCTTGTTTCCTGACTTCATTTGCAAATTTAAGTACCTAGAGTATCTCAATTTGCACAAAACCAAGTTTAGGGGATCAATCCCTGTGTGTCTTGGAAATCTGTCGCGGTTGCAGTTACTTGATCTTGGTGATGGTTTTTCACTCCGGGTTGATAGTCTTCAATGGATTCAGCATCTTTCCAATATGAGGATTCTTGACCTGAGTGGAGTTGACCTGAACAATGCCAAAACCTGGCTACATGACATCAATTTCCTAAGGTCTCTCGTGGAATTACGTTTGTCTTCTTGTCAACTTCCTAAATTACTTCCTGTTTTTGTAAATTTCACATCCCTTCAGGTTCTTGACCTCTCGTTAAACTATCTGGATGTTCCATTTCCTAGCTGGTTAGTCAATACAAGCTCTCAGAGTCTTGTTTATCTTAATCTCAAAAGAAGTCTGCTGCATGGTTTACTTCCAAATACCGCCTTTGGAAACATGTACTCACTTAGAGTTCTTGATCTTTCTGACAACTCTATCCGAGGCAAGCTTCCGTCTTTTGAGAACATGACTTCAGTTACTTCTCTTGATATCTCAAGGAATTCTCTTCAAGGCAAATTACCACCAACCCTGCCTTCAAAGTTGAAACATTTGGATCTTACATCCAATAATCTGGAGGGTACTTTAGCAAGTAGCATCGCACAACTTAGGCAATTAGTTGTCCTCAATGTTGCTTGGAACTCTTTCAATGACTCGATTACTGAACATTTCTTGAATTTCAGTGATTTGAGAGTGTTAGACTTGTCATCCAACTCAATTATCCTCAATATAACTGCAACTTGGATGCCTCCCTTTCAACTTGACATTATTGGCCTGATGTCTTGCCAACTTGGTACACAGTTTCCACAGTGGTTTCATACACAAAAGGATTTCTCATTCATCGATATCTCTCATGGTAACATCTCAGATAAAGTGCCTGATTGGTTCTGGAATCTCTCTCCAAAGGTACAACACATGAACCTTTCTCTCAACTATTTCAGAGGGGAAGTACCTCAAGTTACATCAAGACTTGCTAGTCTTGAAAAACTAGACCTGAGCCAAAACAACTTTCATGGTCCTTTACCTCATTTTTCGTCCAAGATGAAGATGTTGATTTTGTCCCGGAATTCTTTTAATGGTGCCATTTCCCCTGTATGTGAATCACTTGTCATGAATAATTCTCTTATGTTTCTAGACCTATCGTTCAATAATCTATCAGGAACACTTTCAGACTGTTGGAGATATGGGAACAATCTGGCAGTATTAAAGTTAGGCAATAATAATCTGTCTGGTGAAATACCTCATTCTTTTGGATATCTTGAAACTCTCAGGTATCTGCAACTGAATAACAACAGGCTGTCCAAAAATCTGCCTTCATCACTGAAGAGCTTACAAGAACTAAAATTTCTTGATCTTTCCAGAAATTGTTTATCTGGAAATATATCATCTTTCTTAAGGGAGACTTCACAGAAGCTAATGCTTCTTTTGTTAAGAAATAACAAGTTCGACGGAAACATTCCCCTACAGATTTGCCAGCTCAAAAACTTGATTATTTTGGACCTTAGTTCCAATGCTCTATCAGGCACCATTCCAAAGTGTGTTAAAAATTTCCTAACGCTGGCCGGGGTAGAGGAGTTCCCTTCCTTGGTTTATGGCCCCTATGAAGAATACAGGAAGGATGTGATGTTGATGCTGAAAGAGAGAGGCTATGATCATAGTGTTTTTTTCTATGCGGTGATTGATCTATCAGATAACCATTTATCAGGGGAAATTCCTGAGGAAATCACCACACTTGTTCGATTGCAGGCATTGAATTTATCAAGGAATAATTTAACTGGAGCAATTCCTTGTGACATTAGTAAATTGCAACATTTGGAAGCTCTTGATCTTTCCAGGAATTACCTGTCATCCTTTTTGCCTTCCAGCATAGTGGAGCTTTCCATGCTCGCGATCGCAAATTTTTCGTTCAATAGTTTGACAGGAAAAATTCCAATAGGTCGTCAATTTTTAACCTTCGATAATAGTTCTTATATTGGGAATCCAGAGTTGTGTGGCATGCCACTTTCCAAAAGCTGCTCGGGACATTTTCCTGAGGACGTTACTCACTGTAACACTCCCAAGAAAAAAGACGTGCAGGCCATTCATCAGCATGAGGAAGACAATTGGCTTGATGAATCATCATTCTATATCAGCATGGTAATTGGTTTCATCACAAGTTTCTGGTTATTTTGGGCTACTCTATTGGTGAAAACATCTTGGAGACATGCCTATATGAGGTATCTTAATAAAATGGGCAACAATATTTATGTGTTTGTAGCCATAAGATTACCAAATAAGCATAGACCATCAAAGATGAAAGACTGAAGTTATTTCAGGGCTTTCTGAATAAGGTAATGAAGGTCTTATTTCTGGTGCAACTTTCTTTTTTGTTGTTTTGATTTCTAGGAGCTCTTCTGGTTTTGTTTTTGTAAAATCTTCTAAGTACTATATTGTGTATGCTTAGTTGCATTGTTTCATCTCGTGGGATTGAACTAGGTATGTTGTTGTTGTTGTCATAATTGTATTTTATGATATGTTTTGTGGATATCTAAGTAACTTGAGAATACTATTACTAATGTTTTACACTAGTAAAACTGTCAAGATCATTTCACTTGCTTCACCTCAAGTAGAACAATGACACAAGTTTAATCAATCCAAGTCATGACCAGTTTGGCCTTTCAACTCTCTCCTCTGTTATGACAAATTTCAGATGATCAAACATTTAATACAACGTTTTCGTGATATTTTATTCAACTTGTCTGTACCATAGACAGATGTACACAGTCCACAGATCATGCAGCATAATGCCCGTCGATATACATATGAAGATGGCTACTTGATCTTCATTTTAGGAGTATACTCCCTCAGATCCAACAATTTTAGACATTGAACCACTTGTATACTCCCTCAGATCCAAAAATTTCAGCTCATTAACACATACTTAATTCACTATTATACAGAAATAAAAGTAGAGTACTTGTAGAACATTATCTCCATAGGTGAACATTTTTCCTGTCTTTGCTTATCTGCAACCTTATGAAACCATCCAACATTGTAATGCTAACATCTTCAACTCCTTTTATTAGCCTAATCAACGATGCAAAGTCGGAATCTTTTCTATTACTATTGTCTGATTATTTTCTCTCTGCTTCAAATCTCTGAGACATTTGCATATCACTTTGTTCAATTTCTTGTTAGATGCCATGTATGCATCAACTTGAGAAGATATGTTAGATTCTCCACCTCTACCTCTTCGAAGAGATGACTCGAGTAGCTGAATACTTTCTTTCATCTGTGAGAAAGTTTCTTGTATCCAAAACATTAAGGGACACATCAGAGACTTGTTCGAGTAATTTGGCATGTTTTTCATGAACTTGTTGGCTAATTGGCAACTTGAGGACATCGTCAACACAATCGTATAATTTTCTTTGTCCATCCAACTTTTGGTTTATCGTCGAGTTAGAAGATGAGGAAGTTCCTTCAGATGACTTCAACCTTTGTAACTGCTCCTCTGCACAAACAATGAGAGGATGAGCTGCTGTAGGCAAGCTCATGGAACGAACATTTGATTCACCATTTCAAGCTGTCGTCTTAATTTTCTTAGTACAGATAAATGACTATGAAGAATACTGCTTGTGAGACTGTTTCTTGGAGAATATTGCTCTAAGGGTGTGTTTGGTATGGATGAGAAACATTTTGTAAGTCATGCAAACGTTACCAACAAATATAACCCTTGGGAAAATGTTGTTTTTAACATTTGCATAACTTACAAAATTTTAGATTGTGGTATGATATTTTCTCATAAGATTTTCAATTTATTCAAAGAGGATTTTACACCCTGGCTAAAAAGGTCCATAATTCATCTAACCAAAAAAAAAAACGGTCATTTACTAAACAACTATCTCGAAATGGGACGACAGATGAAAATTTCACCCAACATAACACAGAAACCTTCCCTTTGGGTTGGGCCACATTCTTATGACAAGATAAGTGATCCAATGGGCCTTGTAAATCACTAACATTTGCATTACATGGCCAAACTGCTTCCTTATACCTTGTTCTTTTTTGGTTATCCATTCGATATCTGGAGCCCACATTGGAGCCCCGAGTAAATTCGAATCGCGCTTTGTAGGGCTCATTCGAGAGTGGCGCTTTCAACAACATTTTCTCCATATCCAAGGCTCGAACCCGAAACCTCTGGTTAAGGGTGAAGCAGTCTCACCATTGCACATAACTCTACAAAAGAAACACCTAATGACCTTGAAAACAAATGACCCCACTTGCTTTCAAGGTCAAAAATCAGATTTTGTTGAGCTTGAAATTTTATCTGTAGAACAAAAAAAAGAGGTCAAAAGTTCAAAATCATCCGCCTCCGAGGCCATTTATATAAATCACCCCATCGGTATTTTTTGGGCCAATTTCTCACTATTGACCAGTGAAGATACTTTTAAAGTCTCTTGCATTTCCACGTAACTTTTCTGTGAATATTTGCGGGCTTTCCATTTTTTCCCACATAAAAGCGACTGGATAACATTGCTGACACGTAGAAGCAACCCAAACCAACATCCAAATCTATGGCTTCCATTCAATTTCTCAAGAACTAGCAAAGACCATTTTTTTATTCTTTTGCATATATAATTGAGTTTTACCATAAATTCCCCAATTTTAAGAACAAGAATTGATCAATCTTGTTCCAACAATGGCCAATTCTGTACTCTCTTCCAATTTCTTGGGTTCACAAATCTTTGTCTCTCCTCCCACACCTAAAACCTCAAAGTATTTCCATTTTCACTCCAAAAGAAAGTGTCTAGTTACTCAATCAATACTCAACAAAAAACCCAATTCAGATAATTTCAAGAATGTTCCATCTAAAGCTGCTTTAGCTGCTTTACTCTTTTCTTCAATCACCCCACAAGCTTTTGCTCTTGATAATACAACCCCAGCAGCACCACCACAAGTGCTTGAAGCTGAAGCACCAAAACCCAGTGCCTCAAATTCATTACCTTTTGCTCAAAATATCATTTTGAATGCTCCAAAGACTCAAGCGCAGCCTGCTTCTGACCTTCCTGAAGGTACTCAATGGAGGTACAGTGAGTTCTTGAATGCTGTGAAGAAGGGGAAAGTTGAAAGGGTTAGATTTAGTAAAGATGGAAGTACCCTTCAGCTTACAGCTGTAGATGGGCGTAGAGCTAATGTAATTGTGCCTAATGACCCGGATTTAATCGATATTTTGGCGATGAATGGTGTTGATATATCAGTTTCTGAAGGTGAAGGGGGTAATGGCTTGTTTAGTGTTATTGGGAATTTGTTGTTCCCTATTATTGCTTTTGCTGGGTTGTTTTTCCTTTTCAGGCGGTCTCAGGGCGGCCCGGGTGGGCCTGGAGGACTTGGCGGGCCGATGGATTTCGGCCGGTCTAAGTCCAAGTTTCAGGAGGTGCCTGAAACTGGAGTGACTTTTGCTGATGTTGCTGGTGCTGATCAAGCTAAATTAGAGTTACAGGAAGTGGTTGATTTTTTGAAAAATCCTGATAAGTATACTGCTTTAGGTGCTAAGATACCAAAAGGGTGTCTTTTGGTTGGTCCACCAGGTACTGGGAAGACCCTTTTAGCTAGAGCAGTAGCTGGTGAGGCTGGTGTGCCATTTTTCTCTTGTGCAGCATCAGAGTTTGTTGAGTTGTTTGTGGGTGTGGGAGCTTCTAGAGTTAGGGATTTGTTTGAGAAGGCGAAATCTAAAGCGCCTTGTATTGTGTTTATTGATGAGATTGATGCTGTGGGAAGACAGAGAGGTGCAGGACTTGGTGGTGGAAATGATGAGAGAGAGCAGACTATTAATCAGCTTTTGACTGAAATGGATGGGTTCTCTGGAAATTCTGGTGTCATTGTTTTGGCTGCAACTAACAGGCCTGATGTTCTTGATTCTGCTTTGTTGAGACCTGGAAGGTTCGATCGACAAGTGACTGTGGACAGGCCTGATGTTGCTGGTAGAGTCAGGATTCTTCAGGTTAGTTTACTCTGAACATTGTTTTCTTCATTTTATAGATACGAGTATCCTATATCGATTGAATATTTATTTTGAAACCACCTTTGTATTAACATAGTGGTAGAAAGATTATCATGCTGCCTCTAGACTTCAAACAGTTTGTTTCAACCATGTTAATTGTTCCACATTATTGGTTAATAGAGAATCAAAATTGATTTACCAACGAATCGCGAAATGCTATGGTTCTTACATATAATTTCTGAATTATACAGAAGTAATTCATGAGGTTATCTTGGTTTTTCAACTTTATGCTTGTTGTAGTCTGGTGTTGGGTTCCTCATTCATCTTACTTTGGGAGAAAATTTAAAGTTGTGATAAATAGATATCAAAATTAGCAAACTAGTCTCCATTCTTTACGGGCATACATCATGTGGCAGAAAATAATGTGGTTAGTGTTTACCTTGAGGTAATGTGAGTGTTTACTATGTGCATGATCTATTGAGAAAATATTAACTTAGTTGAAATTTTGCCGAACAAGCTTGAGGTGTTCCACTTTGAAAAATGTTTTCCGTTTGCTGAACTGCTCGTCTTACTACTCTGTATGACAGGTGCATTCTAGAGGAAAGGCCCTTGCCAAGGATGTGGACTTTGATAAGATTGCCAGGAGAACACCAGGTTTCACCGGTGCAGATTTGCAGAACTTGATGAATGAAGCAGCCATCCTTGCAGCTAGGCGTGACCTAAAGGAAATAAGTAAAGATGAGATATCCGATGCTCTAGAGAGGATAATTGCTGGCCCGGAGAAGAAAAATGCAGTTGTCTCAGATGAGAAGAAGAAGTTGGTAGCTTATCATGGTACGGCAAAAACTAAATGACACACTTAGTAGTTACTTCCTCCAGATGATCTAGTTACTCGGAGCCTGTTTTTGATTGTGTGCTTACATTTGTATTACAGAGGCTGGCCATGCCTTGGTTGGTGCACTTATGCCCGAATATGATCCTGTTGCCAAGATATCTATAATTCCTCGTGGCCAAGCCGGTGGCCTCACCTTCTTTGCCCCCAGCGAAGAAAGACTTGAGTCAGGCCTGTACAGCAGGAGCTACCTAGAGAATCAAATGGCAGTTGCACTTGGTGGAAGGTCAGTTTTACCTATTATACCTGGATAGATGCTTATTTCTCCAGTCTATCTTGAACTTATAATATGGAAAGATGAAATGTCAGAAATAATATAAAGGGGAAGGGGTGATGCATATTTAAAGGATGAACATGAGTGTCGTGCTATTTTCATCTTTTGCTATACAGAATTGATACTGCTACAATAACTACGTTTTAATCTCATAAAGATGAGGTCAGATAAATGAATCTTCACTGATCATGTTGTTCTATTTAAGCTCATCTCATACACAGATTGTAGGATTGCTAATCATTTTCTATTCATAATTCATCCATGACCTTGCTTACCTCTCAACTTTCTAAACAACCCATTTCTGTTTCTTGAATCCCCTGCTCTTCCAGAGTTGCTGAGGAGGTTATTTTTGGACAAGACAACGTAACAACTGGGGCATCTAACGATTTCATGCAAGTCTCACGAGTAGCAAGGCAGATGGTTGAGAGATTAGGTTTCAGCAAAAAGATAGGTCAAGTTGCCATTGGAGGAGGTGGTGGAAACCCTTTCCTTGGCCAACAGGTACATGATTCGTGCAAGTTGTCTTTTCATAACCTTGCTGTAAGAGTCTTTAACCATGCCTTACAATTTCGTCCTTTAATTTCAGATGTCAACCCAGAAAGACTACTCCATGGCAACAGCCGATGTGGTTGATGCTGAAGTAAGGGAATTGGTTGAAAAGGCATACGAAAGAGCTACGCAAATCATCACAACTCACATTGACATCCTACACAAGCTTGCTCAGTTGTTGATAGAGAAAGAAACTGTTGATGGTGAAGAGTTCATGAGCCTTTTCATCGATGGCAAGGCTGAGCTATTCATTTCCTGATTTCACCAATGTATCTTCACCACTCTATTGTATTAACAAATATACATACAAATGTACACATTGAGAAATTTATTTTTCATATTTTGACAAATCAGAGTGCAAAACTGACATGCGCATATACCAACAGAGCAAATGATTCTCTTCCTTTGTTATACATAGTTCTAAGACAATCACACTCAAAACAAATGATACAGAAATTTGGGCTAATTTTGTGATGACAAGAATAACTGATAGGACCAAAAGAATGATACAAGAGAGGATATTATCAAGATGCACGTCCACCGCGTCTTTTCTCTTCTAGAATTGCAGCCTCATTCAACATGTCAGCTGCATCTTTGTGCATGTCTAGCTTGGATAGGGCAACTGCCTGCATGTAAAATGCAGTTGACCAGTCTGGGTAAACACATTGTGCTTGCATTGCATCTCTAAGGGCAGCATCTGGTTGATCACACATGAGATAACAAAGGCTTCTTCGTGCATAAACAGTTGGAGACACCATCGTTCCCACATCTACAAACTGCAATGAGACACAGAAATAAGCAGATTGCCTAAAGCAAAGTTGTATTTAGTTCATCCATCTTATGCACATAAGTAAGCTAATGAAAGAACTCTGTTAACCCAAATGCAAGCTAGATCATCATTTGCTACCTAATACAGGACATCTATACGACTACTCCAACAGCTAGAAAAGGTAATGCAGTAAAGCATCCAATGGAGCTGCAAATTTCTTGCCACATCTTGACTAATCTCATTCTCAAAAAGGTCATGCTACAATATTAGCATTGGATTGCAAGGATAGAGCTAGAAATATGATTTGTAGGTTCGGCTGAACCTAGTAGCTTTGGTCCAAATCCTATATTTTTCCTTGGAACCAATAATCTTCAAATCCTGCCTCCATCTCTGATTGGATGGAGCCTATAGATTGGTTGTTCTATTTAACACGGCAGATTTACAAGGCACGCAAATAATTGTGTTACAGCCCAGCAAACAAGATCAGCTTACAGCATGGAATTAGATTTCAAGAATGCATCGACTTAATTTGTTCCTTGGATTATTGGCCAAGGATGATTCAGCGGTCACACAAATAACCAAAAATGTCAACTAGATCACATACAGTATAGAATTAGATGTGGAAAAGACACCATAAACACAGGCACATTCAGATTTATTTTTTTGGAAAAGCCACTGATTTTTAAATTCTAAATCGGATACATGTTAGAGACTTGGGAATGTCAATCGACCCACACAAGAAGTGGCAGAAGACCTGTCACTCCTACCCCCAATGAAGATGCATGTCTCAATTAATCAAGGAAGTAACTATTTATGGCATCCAACTGCATAATGGTATTCTGGAGTTAAAGTTAAGCATATTTTGGTCTACCTCAAGTTTCGTCTGGGTCAGTCTTTTATTGCCAATGCTGACCTTACTAGGTTTGAAATAAAGGAAGTTGCAAGTTGTAACCAGTAATGCAGATTGACACATTCTCATTAGATGAAGGCAAATACCTGAGAATAGCAATCTATGGCAGTTTTAAAGTCCTTGTCCCGAAATGCCAAGTCTCCACGCTTTCTTGCCTCCAACATATCCCTCATTTGTTGAGTCCACTCTTGGAAAGACAACTGCATCATTGGGCATCCAGCAACAACATAAAGATGTGAAAGAAACAGATGCTTCTGCAGTGGCAGTTTTGGTCAAGATAGTTACCTCATTTGTCCCTTCATCGTCTTTATAATGTGTCATTACCAAAATCTGATGAATAGCTGTGAGATCCATTCTCGAACAAGCATCACCCATTGCAGAAAGAGGGTGCTGTGGAGTTGGTGGAGCTTCCTCACTCTTAGGAATACCCAACATTACATGAGATGCAACCTGCAACCAGAATATCAGAAACTCTTTCTAACGTCTAATTGAATAAAACAAAACAATCAATTAGATGAAAATAGAGTCAAACTTCCCAGCAGAAGCAGTTGCTCGGGAACAAAACAAGATGTGGACACAGTATATAACGAGAGACGAAGATAAGGGAGCATCTTCAGATGAAGGAGAAATGAGGAGGCAATATTTGGTAGTTCTGCTTACCAAACAAATTCATTACAATATGAGCTTTTTATTTTCACATATTCTTTGGATGGGGAAAGGATAGAAAACAAGACATCAAGAAAAATTTGTAGATTATGGTGGTAGGACTAACATCAGGTTTACTTTGCAATGGACCAAGTGTTGAAACGAGGTCTTTGGTATTTGGTCGCTCCCTGGGTTCATACTGTAAGCATCGTGAAGCCAGATCAAATACAACAGTTGCCTCTTCTGTAGAGAAATTTCCCTCCAAATGTGAATCCATTAATAGAAGAATGTTTTTTCCCCGTATCATATCGAGTGCCTGAAACGTAAAGGAATGAACTAAGCACATAAGATTCAAATTTGAAATTTAAAACAGTTTACCATAGGAAAGGGGAGAAATTGCAAAAGAGAAATAAGGTAAACACAATGACACCAATATGGAATGTTCTTCAAGACAAAGTGAAGAAATATACTCTACATTAGTATTAACATCAACTGAATTTCTCCTCTTCCTTTAGAAAGATGATCAAAGACACAAAATGTATGCGGATGTTTAGTCAAAACTGTTTCAAACTCCTAATGTTCCAAGCCTAATGTCCGACTACCCTCCTATTGCTGGTCTGGTAACAAATTTTGTACATAGACTGAGACTTACGGAATAATTTCCAGAGTACCAGTACATATATACAAGTATACAACACAAGAGAGCCTAAAATAGTGTTCCCATCATTGATATTGTGACGATCCCCAAGACTTGGTGCAAGAAGAGATGGATGTACAGCTAACAAACAGACTCTAAGAAACTTACATGACCAGGAGGAATATGTTTTCCACTTAGCAAGTCCAAAAGGACAGTTCCATAGCTGAAAACAACACTTTCTTGAGTGACTCTTCCTGCAAATAGACAAGAAATTGTTCATCCCTTAATATCAGTTGACAATGAGAGTGATAATAAACAGAAAATGATATATATCAATAGAATCACTTAGGCAGATCATAATGGAATCTTCCTTTTTTCAGTTGTCATATTTAAGTTCCATCACCCTTTCTCTGAAAAAGAAAAGAACCAAAAGCAGGAACATAACTTACTACCAGAACACAAATGTATAACACCACCGGCATCAGGAGAGTACATGGCTATGTAGGATTTGAATTTCAAAATCGCTCTAAATTGTGAACTTTCCTAAAGAGATATAGTCTTACCCCTACCCCACCACCAAGCTATCAGTTTACAGTAGCCGATTACTATATCAAGCAAAATTCTGAATATCTTGGTCAGAAATTATAAATTCATAAGAGAAAATGATGACATAATGTATATCAGGTTATTGGAGATGCAGAAGGCACCAAATTCAGTTGCTACCATATTCACAACTTCTGTTGGAATTTCCTTCATTATCTCACATCACAGAATTTTGTCTAACAGCATTCCGGTCTACTATTTATTCGTGCATCAAGAGGTCATGTAACACTGTTGCATTTAAATATCAGGATGTGAATACTAATTTTGCTCCCTGGAAAGAGTTTACTGTAAACACCGAAGGATAGATAACTCAAAAGGCAGGCATTAATTAAGAAGTATTGGAATCATATATATTTCAAAGAATCAACAAATTTAAGATTTTTCTACGTATATATTTGAGATGAGATATTACTTTATACACCATTGAAGTAGACATTTCAATCTGTTCATCCAGGGAGCTCAAGACGTGTGTCTTGATTTACACATTTTATAAGTAAATAGCAATTAGCAAAGTTACTCCATACATCCTCTTACTTTAACACACATGGAATCAGTGTCTCTTTTTAAATCAGCACCAGTCAGCAGTCACAACCTCACATCACAAAATGGCTGTCTCGTGCAAGGAGACTTACCCAGCCAAAAAGTTCCAGTCCCACATAGCATCACTATCCATGGTAATAGTGCTAAGAGGAAAACTTTAGAACTCAACAGAGACAAAAAGTTCAAAATTTTACCATTTCTTAAATACTCAGGAGGTGTATACGCAAGGTTCGTGCTATAACTTTTACCATCCCTGCTATTTTTCATCAGCCCAAAACAAGAAAGACGGGGATCACCACTCTGCCAAAAATCATTTACAGAATTAACACAGTGGTAAAAGTAAATTCAGAAGTCTACATTAGACATTACTCTAGAATGTATGAAGACATTCCAAGCTCTAAAAAAGATGTCCATCAAAGTACCTCGTCAAAGAGAACTCTATATGCATTCAAGTCATGGTATAGTGGTCGACCTTCACTGCTACAATAGTCTAATGCTTCAGCAATATATAGAGCCACTCTTAAACGCATAGCCCACTCAAGGGTTTGATTCTCCCCTGCAGAGAAAGAACAAAGCAAATGCATTTCCACAGAAACCATGAGATGAAGCAATATACAATATAAAGGCCAATACATTATATCAGATTAACTAGGAAAGAAAAAATCATAAAGCAACAAAGCAATAAACAAGATATGTTGACAACAGGTGTATCGCTAAATTAATGTATGAAGAAGATGACGACAAACACACATTGTCTTTTATAACAAAAGTTAAAAGTTTTTAATGCCCCAACCAATCACTCTGCCTCGCTAATACGACAAAGAAGATTATAACAACTAACTACGATACAAATTACCGATAAACCAAAAAACAACGTCAATATCTCCCAACACTTATTGGAGCAAAGCAGTTAATGTTATATTACATCTATCTCTAACTATCAACCGTCAAATTATCTCGATTCTTCTCTTCATTCCCATAGATAAGCTGCAATGAAGCTAAAAAACAAAAGCAGTAAACAACAAACATACAGTGAAACAGATGCTTTGCAAGTGTATCATTTGGCATGTACTCAGCTACAAGCAACCTCTCATCCCCATCAGAGCAGTACCCAATCAAATTTGCCAGCCTTTTATGCCTCAAATTCCCAACACCTGATGCTTCATCCTAATTACAACAACAACAATAACAAAAAATCAGAATAAATAACAACAACACCTCAATCCTAAACGCGGAATCTCAGTAGCTCAATTAGTTGGCTATCAGAACTTTCACATGGCTCTATCCACTATATCCATTCAGGTCAATTTAGGTCAATCTCAAATCCACATTAAACCCTAGCTTCACAAAAAACCCAAGGGCAATACAGTAAATAAATCAAAGTAAGAGGACAATACCGCAAACTGTTTAGGATCAGGCCATGCCGATTTAGTAAACTTCTTAACAGCGATCCACCGCCGATTCTGCAACCGCCCCTTGTAAACCATATTCGGAGCCTTTTCTCCACTTTCAGAAACAATAAACTCTGAACTGAAGTTATTAGTAGCTGCTTTCAGCTCAGAAAACGAAAACTCAGAAAACACCGGAACCCCACCATCTCCGACAGCAGCTCCGGCGCCGGTGCCGTTAGAAGGTCGTGCGTTAACCACCCCATGACGCTGATCTTTCTCTGAGCTCAACTCCTTCAAGATTGAAGATTGACAACAACCCATGATAACCCAAATCAAGAATCCCTTCAATTAAACACCATAACCAATCTTAAACCTCACCCAACCAAAAAAACAGCGAAAAAAGGAATACAACTTTATTATATGATTAAATTAATCATAAAAAATAGCTTTTTTAATCTTTTTTTTTCATTTTTTTTTTTTTTTTGGGATTATTATACAGCTAGAGAGATGAAATGGTGAGAATTGCAAAGTGAAAGTGAAAACTCAAAAAACTGTGCTTTCATTGACTCATTTGTCTTTCTCTTACACCTTTTTCTGCTCTGACACAGCTTTCTCTGTTTTTTCTTTGTAACTTTGCTTTGTCCTCAAAAAATAAAAAGAAGTTATGAGGGTATTTTTGTCCAGTTTGGTGTTGTTTTATTGTAAAAATCTCGCGGTAAAAAATCTTAATGATAGATTTAGCTACCATTTTAGGCCATATTTTTTGGAAATTAGATTTAGATGAAATTTTAATTGAATTTCCAAAGATTTGCTTAATTTTTGGAAATATATTTAAAGTTTTTGTTTTTAAAAAATG
The DNA here is from genome assembly GCF_900185275.1 of Solanum verrucosum. Lineage (NCBI taxonomy): Eukaryota > Viridiplantae > Streptophyta > Magnoliopsida > Solanales > Solanaceae > Solanum > Solanum verrucosum. Next base: position 671,521 of record NW_026020144.1, on the reverse strand, counting down.
GAAAATTAGATTTAGGTGAAATTTGAATTGATGTTTTAAAAATTTGATGTAGTTTTTGGTGATATATTTTCAATTTTTTTATAAATAAATATAGAACGTGACGTGTAAATGATAAGTTTTAAAAACTATAGTAAATTTATCATAATTTGATATAATATTGTCGTTTTATGATGAACTAGATGATAGATTATTTTAAAATTATAACATGATATTTTAGAAAAAGTTATTAACAACACAATTACAAAATATTTCAAATATTCATTTGACAATGAAATTTGATTTAATTTTGAAAATTTATCTTTAAAATATTTTCAGTCATTTTTGGAAGAAATTTAATTTTCATTTGCCAAGATTTTTATTTTAAATATTTTTATATTTAAAAGAAAACACTTATCATTTCATATAACTAAAGATGATACGTATATTCAGTGATATATTCACATTTTGTGATGTTCAAATTAATTTAAGTCCCGTTAGGAGATGATTTTAAATGAGATTGATTTGAAATTATATTTTTATTTGTATATGTATTTGAATATCTTAAATGTATTTTTTTTTCTCATTAACATCAAAATTCCACAAAGTTATGAACACTTTCACATCATTCTTTGATAATCTTATCAAATATCAAATCATATATAGTTCATAAATAAGATTTCAAAATATCTTAACGTGTCACTGTGATAAATATCATATTCATTTTATAAATAACTTTTTGTGATTACAAACTTACAAATATAATGTATAACTTCAAAAAGATCTAATGGTCATACAAAACATATAGCTTCCATACCATTTTTATAAAGTAGGAATAAGACTATGTACGTATAATGCATCATTTTATTCAGTTTTGACTCATAAAATTACATTAAATATATTATTACTGTAAGTAAAATACAATTCGATGAAGTGACGTCTCATAACACCAACTCTATTTAGGTAGCTCCGCTGCGTATACGTGTGCATCTCGTTAAGAGAAACGAGATGCACACGTGTCATGTTTAAAACAATTTAGTAATATTCTTGGACCTTCACGTGCGAACTTGCAAAATGCAAAATTTGTCAGCCACGTTGTCTTGACTTCGTAGGGATCTGCGTGCAATTACATCATTCGCAGTTTCCAATTTTCCACGGCCCCCTATATAGGCCCATAATTTAACTATTGGGCTTCTGGTTTCTTAAGCCCAGTCCAGTCAAATTTATCTCAACCCAATCAAGTACCCCTAATTTGGTTTAGGACATTTTCGAATTCAAAATATTAAAGATTATATATAAAAAAAATTAAATGAGGTTTTATTGAAAACAACTTTTCCATCTTCAAAAGTAAGGATAAGTTCTACGTATACAATATATCTCACTTTTTTTGAACCCCACTTGGTTGTTATAAAGACTATTTGGATCGTTATTTCAATATACTCAACTTTTTTGCGAGTTCCAATTTAGAAGGTTGAATTGACCATCAGAAAACAAATTAATGTTCAATAAAAAGTAAACTCTTTGAAGTTTATTTTAATGTGAAGGGAATATATTTTTCCCCACTTTTTTTGGTTTCATATTTTGTTTTGGTTGACATAAAGTTTGAGTTTGATCAACAAACTAGCTTTTTCCCCCATTCTACAGTCACCAGTTTGTATTTTTCTAAATGATTGTTATAATTTTGTAATTATAATAATTGATTGTAAAGCTAATTATTTTCCAAGTTCCAAAAGTCAAAAATTGCTGAAAGGTGAAAGAAAAAGAGAAGGGGGTGTTTGTGTGGGTCATATGACTAGAACTTACAACAAACTATATAGAACTTCCAAATTTGGTTACATTTTGAAAAATATATGATTGGCATTTGGCATTAAGGTTCATGGGCAAAGTAATCGAAATGACAAGTATTAGATTTGTACTCTTAGGGATAAAGAACGTCAAATAACGCATGTTACATATTTTCTTGTACATTTTGATTTTCTCTTTCAGAAGTATTACAACGTTTTAAAATGTATCATGTTTCATAATTCTCATTTGAATTTCTTGACGAACCTTTTAGAAAGTATCTATTTCCAGTTTGATGTTCGAAATAAAAAGTAATTATTAATATATCAAAAAAGAAGAAACATAATTTTAAAAAAATATTTCCTCGAGTCCAAATTCATTTTTCTTTTTCTTAAGGATAATTGCAACCCTTTAAAAAAAAAAAAAAATTGGTGTATTTGTCTAAACAACTATTTATCTCTCAATAAACTTCTCACTTAATTAACACTCATCAATTAAAACAACAAGGGTAGATTTTGAAGAGAGAAAAAAGGTATTACATGACTTCATATTTGTTTAAAACATTAAACAATTTGAAAGAAATTTAATTTGTTAAAACGACAAATATTTTGGATCTGAAAAAAATCAACTAAGGACAAATCTACAATTTGTTAAATAATCACATGAAAGTGCTATAATTTGAATAAATAAAATCATAATCTAATCAAAGATATTGAGACACAAACACATGAAATGATGTTTCTTTTTTATTTGTTTTATGTTACCTAACGAAAGATGATTAGTGTTAATGTGTTTATGGAGAGAGAACAATTATTCTTTGCATCTTCTGGCATTTATTTAGACAATAAAAAGATGGGCATATCTGCAGACTTTAATTTATTTATAGTTAACTCGGACTTCCGAGGAGAGATATAGGTAGATTAGAAAAGAATTGGATACAGATGATTGAACATGACATGATATTTCTGTAACTCACGAGAATATATGATCACTAGTGGTAAAGCATACTCCCTTACTATTATTATTATCGATCGGTAGCTTATTTCTTTTATTTAATTATTATTGTTATTTCTTTTACTTTGGTTATCTTTTCTGATTTTATTGTCAATATTTTTCGTTTGTCAATAATTTTATATAACTTTTTCACTCCTACACTTTTTTCAAATATATCATAAAAAATGATTTTATTGAGCCTAATGTCTATTTGAACTCGTAAGCAACTTTTACACTCCATAAAAATATAAATAAGATTTGCAGATATTATAATTTCTCCCAAAATTATTTATAAAAATTATATTGAATATGTTATTGTTATAGGATCTACGCAATAAGAAGACAGTGAGAAATTTTTTAAATGATGATAAAAAAACCAATTCACGTTGATTCCTCAGGTGACTGCATTGTGAGAAACTAAAGCCAACATTATCGTGATTAAATGATTGGTTCATTATTTGTAGTAATTTATGAAACTAATGAAAACAATGATCTCAATTATTTAGAATAAAATCATGTGCAAGAATTGCTTTCATCATTATTTGTGCATCTATTGTTTGGGGATTAACTTTTTTTAGATGAATAATGAAGGGGAGTCTCGAAGTAACGATAAAATTATATATTTTTGTGTAATTTGTGATTCACAAGTTTAAACTGTGGAAGCAAATATGAATGCTTACTTTAGGACATATTGTTAATTGTATAGACCATGTACACTCTTGGAATGCAGTACTTTCCTAAACCCTGTCTGAATCGATTATATTTTATAAATCGTACTGTCTTCTTTTTTTCCGGTTAAATAGATATTAATCAAGTTCACATGTTACACCGCGTGCTTTAATATGCCAACAACCTTTCTTTAATACCTTATGAATAATAATAATAATGGACAAAATACCGACTGAAAATTGTCACTATGTATATCACTTTAATTAAATTCACATGATTCTTATCTGGAAAAAAAATGAGAGAAAAAGATAAGAGTTATTTGAATGGACAATTTGCTGTTTTAATACAATATATCCAGCAATGATTTTTTATCTTTTAACAGATAACATTATTCTTTATTCATTTCCAAAAATAAAAATAAATCTTAAAGTAAAGTCTTAATTTGGTTCAAAAATTGACGATCAGATATGTAGAAAAATCAAAACCTGAATAAAATAGAATTGTATGGAATTTGGGATTTAAAAGTCTACACAAATTTGGGTTTTTAGATGTTAATTTACTCCTACATTTATTCAAATAAAGAAAACTCTAAATATACAAGACTCATAAAATTCGTGCTAAAATGACTCTCGATTGAATATTTGAGAATGACTCTCAATATTGATTGGTTGTAATTTTACAAAATTATACTTATGTATAATTCAACGTTTAACGATCCATAAAATATTTGAATTCATTTTTCCACGTAACATAATTTACAAGTCATACTACTAGTATTGTGACATGATTGAAGCAATTTTTGAATTCCAATGTATTACACATCGATCAAAGTAAAAGATGCAAAACAAAAAAATGACAGCATTAAATTGAGAAATTTTCAAAAGCTAATTATTTGACTCAATGAAGGAAGAAAGAGCTTTTTAAATTATGGTAAAGTTACATTAGATATTTTATTGTTGTATACAATAGTAAACTTTTTTTTTTCTCGTTAATCAAATCAACTTTATAACGATAACAAATAAAATACATCATAAAGAAAAACAATTAAGCAAAATATACATGTATGCATCATCTTTAATTTCCCTTTTACCTTCTTTTTCTATTGTGTGAATACATTAAGCAATGAAACTCTAGCATTAATTAAACTCCTAAACACTTTCTCTCCACATTTTTCAATCCCACAAATACAATCTTCCAATTCATGCATTTTTTTAGTCACAATTTTCACCTCTTCATCTCCTTTATTTTTTCTCAACAAATTCTCCAATTCCATTTCTACAAATTCCACAATTCCTTCATTTTCTTTCAATTTTTTTGTCTTCTTTCCTAATCCAATCCATGAACAAGATGGTTTAGCATATGCCATTGATACTCCAAGTCCATTAAAAAGTGCAATTGAAACTAATTGTGTTACTTCTATTATGTCTTTCATCACTTCTGCTAACTCTGCATCTCCATCAGGTATTGGTATAGTTTGTTGTGGTACAATATATTTCCCTATACATTGTACGTTGAACGCCAGTTTATCCATTTCCTTTGCCATTTTTCTCAATGCTTTTGCGTATGAAGCAATCTTAGATTCATCTTTGCGCCTCACACCTACCTGTTGAAACATAATATAATTAAATATCATAATTGCGATATAATATAATTAAGTAATTAAAAGTATGATATATAGCGACTTTAAGTTTTACGTTACCTGAGCAGCTAAATGTTCTTCCTTGAAAGTGAGTATCAAGGTCTGGAAGATTCCATAAACGTCGACGAAGTGAAGGAAATCATCTAGAAGCTTCTCGACCAAATCAGAATGTCCATGTAAGGATTCGCGTGTTTGTGGAAGAAGAAGCAGATCATCAAGAGATTCATGAACAATTTTCAGTTGGTTGAGTCCATCACAAATCCAATTTGAAGTTCGATTTTCAGGCTTAATAGCCCATGATTTGAGCTCGTTTAAATCATCTTTGAGCTGAGAAATTAATGGATGAGATCGACATGGCAGACTAGCAGATCGGACATGGAAGGATTTTTTGGGTTTATTTGTATGGTTTGGCTGATTTGGGAAAGAAAGAGATCTGCGGAAATTAGCCACCATTCGAGGAGCCATTGTTCTCGATTTTGATAGTGTTTTTTCTTTTCCCATTTTTTGGACAGAAAAGGGGGAAAAAATTAATTTTTGTGAAGAGTTGGACAGTTGAGAAGTGTTTATAAGGAGACAACAAGTGGATCTAAATATTTAATTGAGTAGGTGTAAAATAATACTCCTACGCGTTTGGAAACGGTTTTTCTATTTTTCATAAGTATGTTCAATAGCTTTTGCTTAGATAATGTATTTTGTACTAAAAGGTTTATTTAATTTAAAATTTAGTTATTAACACTTGAATGAGCAATAAGGTTAAAATTATGATTTCTCCTCCGAGTCACTATCTATTTTATTCTTGTCTATTTTGTTTATTTTTAATAGTTGTGGAGAAAATTGATCATTTTACAAATAGATAAGAAATACGTATTAAAAAGATAGGATCGATCTTATAATGACTACTTAGGCAAATTTGATTATTTCGCATGGCTTATAGATAGAGAATAAGGGTATATTTGAAATACTTTTGTTAGGATAAAAATATATATTTTTGGCCTCAATTATTAACTGATGACCAATTTAAACCTTTATTTCTATTGTTTTTTATTAGGTAGTTACAAATGATAGTATTTATACTCCCTTCCATGCTGATCCATGTCATTTATACATGACATTATTACTATCTGGTGAGTTAATATTAGGTAGATGTAAAATGCTAATTTTTTATGATCACGTAATTAATTTTTAAATTTTTTGAATACGTATAACTGAATTAATTAAAGAGCATAAAAGAGAATAGATTGAGGGAATAAATCCAGCTGTTTTTGGGGAAGCAAAAAAAAGGCAAAATCCCGCTAGTAAAGGTGGCTATGGCTATGGGAGTGATGATCTGTATTTCTGTAATTCACAGGTTATACTGGTTTTCCTGTTGTGTTGGAGCCTACACACCACGTGCCCCTCACACCCTGTCTGTCCTCTTTTCGTTTTTCAAAAATTATCTGAACTAGCAATCTCGATCTATATATATTTAAGAAAGTTACATATTATGAGATTACGCAATTTTATTATACATCGTATCATTATACATGAATCTGTTTATTCAAAAGTAACGATCTTCATTACTTACTCTTACACATATACATAAAATTACAATCAAATATAGAATAACATATTATATGTGTGCAAATACTTGTTTTTGTTACATTTTAAAAAGTAAAGCAATTCTTGCTATTTTATTTTTTTTTACAAAAAATAGACACAAATAATACTACTTCAATTCTTCTAAGTTAATTTAGCTAAAAGGCCAAGAGTTTTTTTTTAAAATAAAAAAAATAGAATTATTAGGTGAAGAGCCCATGATTTTTGTTGGTGATAGAGCAAACAAGTCAAATTAATTTCCGGTATGACATTCTTGATTTCTTGTATTATTCTACCACTTGTCTCATAATTATTGTTTTTTTTTTTTTGCGTTGGTATAATACTCCTTTTTCAGTATTTTCTGAGTTTTTTTCCTGTTTTCTTTTAAGACATTATTGTTATTTTATTTGTTACTAGTAAGCAATATGTATAGTGCCCATAAATACAGCTATTATATTTCTTTGTCCTGATGTATTTGGCATTATAATTCGAACAATAAGACTATCATAGTTTTTATTTTTTATTTTCGAAATGATTTTCTTATCGCTAATGATGAGTTGTAGCCGAATTTGGACAAAGAGATTATATGTGTTTTCCGATAAGATTATTGAATATGTTATTGTTATCCGTGTAGATCATTTAATTTGTAGATCATTTGTATCTTTAAGTTATTCAATCTATGGCCTCTTATACTTTGGTGTAAAATTTGTTCCACTAATTGGTGTTGAAAATATAATCATCAAGATGCTATATATATATATATATTATTTTCATCATAATAAGGAAAAATCTACAAGAAAACAACTTACCATAAATCACACAATTGTTTATAAGTAAAAAAGGTCTCGTTGCAAACAAGTTGCTCAAAAGAAAACTTTACTATAAGTTCAAAATTAATGTATGAGTTGTTTTTTTGAAGATCGAAAAAGACTTCCATTTAACGTGTTGAATTAATTATAATAATGCGGTGAAATTGATTGCAAAATTTAAAGTATAGACTTAACTAACCTCACGTGTCCGTTTGGGACGCGTACCCGCAATCAAAGGAAATTAAGTTAACATCAATCATTATACTCTCGTTTTAATTTATTTAATCAATTTTAACTTGACATAATTTTCAAAATAAAGAAAGTATCTTAATTTTGCAGCACTAAATTAAAGATATGTCAAATCTATCAAAATAATCTATAATCTTGTGATTTTAATTATGCTATGTGGAAATTAAAATTAAAAAAAGAATAAAAAAAGATTTCTTTTTAAACAGACTAAAAATAAAAGTAAGTTAAACAAATTAAAATGAATGAGATACTAAATTTTTAGCTAGATTAACACACAACTTAACTTTATGATTGGTGATCTAGGGGTGTCGGGTACGAATTTTCGAAAATTCTATAATATTTATTCAGATTTTATATTTATATTAAAAAGGTATTAAATATAAAAGATATATTTGTTTAGAGAACCCAACAACAAAAAAATCACGTAACAAATAAATATAAATTTTATAAATTAATTACTAATAAAAAATCATATAGCTAATTCCATTTGTTGGTAACTTTGGAGTAGTTGTTGTTGCTACATTTGTTTTCTAGTGGATTAGGACATGGAGCTAGACTTTATAAATTTTCAATTAAATTTAATAGCTTCAATTCAAACTTAATAACTATCTTAGGAAATTTATTGAATATATGACAAAATTAAGAGTTTTAATAATTACGTTAAAAGTAACAGAAAATAGACTATCATTTCTAGTATATTAGTAATAAAAAAACCTTCTTTCCTAGATGGAAATTTGGTTCTTACGCGTATAATTTACAGCTAAGAATTTATAGGAAAAGTATGTCAATATATCAATTTATGTCTATTTATTCATAATTCACATTATTGGTTCCCATGCAATAACAGAGGACGTTGCATGCACCATGCACTTTAATAATTGAGTTAGTTCGTAATAAACACCTCTATTTTCTTTATTGTTCATGTTAATTAATTTGCTACTGTGATTGTACTATTTGACATGCATCGATCATTTGAGCCGAGAAATTTATCAGAATAAGTCTCTTATATAAATATGAGATTTACATATATTTTATTTTTTCAGACTCTACTTTGTGAAATCATAGAATTATTATTGTAAATTTCGTTCGGCTTATAACTATATTAACACCATGCACAAAGTAAAGTTTTTTGGGATCCAAAATGATTTTATAAATAACAAAAATCAAAGATATCTCATATATACTTCTAGAAGTTCTTCTGTTTTCCCTTCGTTTGTACGTAACCTGATCTTTTTCTTCTTTTATAAGCATTGCTTTCCTTCATTTATCACGTTTCACTTTAAGAGAGTGAAATTGATTAATATCTAAGTTAAATTAAATTAGATAAATTTAATATTTAAATTTAAATTTAAAGATATTAGAAACTTGTACAAAAAATACTTTAAATTTAGTTATCCTCTTGTATTAATATAATAAAAAAATACATTTTAAAATGTAAATCAACATCGTATAGTTTTCAATAAACAGACGTGACAAGTAAAAACTAGCGGAAAAGTAACATATAAATAAATCACAAAAATTAAATTTAATGTCTATGTACATTTATAAGAATAATTTTATAATTTTACATATTATGAAATTTGTTCCATTTAATCTTAAAGAAACTTATCAAACATGCTATGATTATATATAAATTATATGATATATATATTGGTAAGAAATAACAGATACTCGATAACACAAATTATTCCGAACACCATTATCACAAAAAATAATTATAGTGTGTTTGGTACGTGAAGTCATGCATGAATTGCACACTTCCCTCGATTGATCAGTCCGATAATATAATGACGGTTGCAGGAAGATCTTTTTATGATATTATGGTATTATGTTAATGTTCAAGTTGAGGCAATTAATGCCACTAATTCTATCTTGTTTAATTAGCTTAATTAATTAACTTATGTAGGTTTAAGTGCAAAGAATCAGAATAAGGACAACCTGTAAAATCATACACTTTAAAACCTTTTTCTAATGGATCGATCATACACTCCTAGAAGATCCACGGAATTAATGAGGAGTGGCGTCCCAAAATATTATCGCGTTTTTTTAAAGTCAAACTATATGAATTTTGATCAATATTTTATGAACGCGACGATAACCAAACATATGATACAGAGCTCGGCTGTCAATGTTGGCTAGTAAGCCCACATCTATTAAATGCACACATGGTGGATCACCCTATATATATATCGAATGATAATAATACAGTTATCATTAAAAAAAAATATTGTCATTGAATGTCTCTTTTATTATCATGCTATTTCAATATTTTGTTTACATTTGGTGTTTAGAATATAGTTTTGTTTTGTAAAAAAAAAATTGTTTCTCTCAATCTAGAAAAACAAACTATGCTAAGGATAAATTAAAGTTGAAAAATTAACTAATTATTTTTTAATTTTCTAAAAAAAAACAAAAGAACATCTATATATTTTTAGCAAACATGACAACTAACTACAAATAAAAGGAATATATACAACCTATTTTTGGTAATAAAATAAATATCTCCATATATAATCAGTTGTTAAATGTTGACCTTGAAATAACTGAAGAGCCATAAATGATCAAAGTTTTGGACATGCTTGGGTAGTTGTTTGCTTTGAATTATGCATGCCTCAAATCCAATAAAATTCTAAAAAAAAATAGTTTTTTAGTTTATTTTTTTTACAACTACAATAATAATATATATCGGTATAGTTTTACAAGTGGAGCCTGAAGATTGATAAGATGTACGCAAATATTATTCCTATATTTATGTGGTTAGAAGACTGTTTTTGATGGACCATATGTATGAAATTTAATTTTTTTTAGTGGTTTGTCGTTAATTCATAGTTTTCTTTAACTATGAATTATTTGATTAATCACGTTTTCATTTCTCTCATTTTTACTTACTTTATGAATAATGAACGTGCGAATTACTTGGTTACATTACTTTATATTCTTCTAGAAATTCTTTACACTCTGGATTAGTTTAATTATTTCCCTTTTTCAAAATAATTATGGAGATACTTTTGAGCCAGTCTTTATTTACTTGGATTATTAAGGAATAATAATTGTCTTTATGAATTAAGATTAAACTTAGATAAGAGGGTAAGCGAGTAGCCGAGTAGAATGTTAATAGGTAGTTGAGTTTAATTTGCTTTTTGATCGATTTAGGCATGTGGGAGTCGTCATGTGTTTGTTGTAGTATTAGTCTTATATATGTATTTTCTTTTCAGTTATCACATTATTTTATGGTTACGTTGTCACTGATTGCTTTCCTTATTAATTGATATGTTTTCTTCATTGTCGTATTTCCATTTTCGTAAAATTATACGACAATAATATTTCAAAACAACTTCTTTATTTCAACGAGATAATGATAAAGCCTACTTATATTCTATACTTCCAAAACCTTACTAGTAAAATTACACTAGCTATATTGTTATTTCTTTGGGTTCTATTATTTTTATACACTTTTTGACATTATTGTGAACCAATTAACTCGAAGACAGGTAGTTGGAATTTATTCCGTTTTTGAAGATAAAGAGTATTAGCTGGCAGCCTACCTGAAACGTGGTAGGCAAAATAATTTTTTTTTCTTTTACAAAGTTAATTGAGTAATATACTAGTAAAGAATAATACAAGATTTAAGTGAGCTCAAATAATGATAGTAAAGAATAATTCAATCTACATTACCAGACCAATACACTTTCTCTAAAAAAACAAAAACAAATCCATTACATAGTATAGGATTGAGAAAAGGAATAGAGGAAAATGAATTCATTAACACCTATTGAGTATGAGAACTCTAATCGATATTACTAAATTATAATAACAACGATAGATGAGTATAATTAAAACTTGAATTTTTAACTTCATTCTCGTAAGTCTATAGTTAATTTGAAACGACTAAACATTTAAATATTTTGTAATTTTCGATTATGCATTAAATGGTGGTCCATAGTTGTCTTCACTATCCATGCACTTGCCCAATTTTTCAAGGGAGTTGAATCCTTATAAACTCCAAATTATAGGCTACTAGTCCTTAGCGGGCCTTCGAATGATTGGTCCAAATCAAATAATAATAATAACCTTTTGGATTCAAGACCCAAAACAAATTACTATGAATTTAGTAGCTTTATGCATTGAACCGATCGATAGGGCAAAAAACATTGATGTTAACATGTAATTTTAAGAAATAACAGACCAAAGAAAGTTGCTCGGGTGATAAGCACACCCCCTATTTCCAACTCAAAGGTTGTGAGAGTTTTTAAAATGGAAAAATTGTATATATAGTAAACTATTAATTCAAATTAAATGTTATAACCATAGTATGATTTAATTGTACCCCATAACAAACTGTTGTTATTTCGCCTCTCTCCCTGGTGAATCTCGCTCGCCACTCTCGTTCTCACTGGGCAGTCTCACTCGCCTCTCTCGCTTTTATACAAACACAAATGTATAAAATGTGTTTGTGTTTGTATAAAGCAAGAGAAAATTGTATATACACATATTTTCGTTCCCTTCTCTCCCCCCTTCCAAATCTCGCTCGCCACTCTCCTAGATCTCGCTCGCCATTCTCACTCGCCTCTCTCACTTTATATAAACACAAATGTATACATTGCGTTTGTGTTTGTATAAAGTGAGAGAAAATTGTATATACATTTAATGCATATATTTTCGTCCTATACACTTATGATTATACAAATACGATATTCCCCTGCCCAGTTTTCTTTTGTCTTTCTCTCTTTCTCACTTTATACAAACACAGATTATACAATTGATTCTTTTGAATATGTATACCGAAACAGATTATACAATTGCTTCTTTTGTATGTATAGTGAAATAGCCATAGCAAATATAAAATTTATTATGGAGCGCAATTATGCAAACTATAGCTATAACATACAAATATAATTTTTATGTTTGCTATATGTGAAATTCACTCTTTTAAAATTCGCTCTCTATTACTTATACAACAATATCAAACTTTACCGCTAACTTTGTGGGATAGTGATGCACAACAAAATAAGGTACAAAATACAGGAAACTTTTCTCCATTTCTCTAAATTACTTTCTCCGTAAAAGTACAATACTAGTTAGAACTTAGTATCCATGAGATATTTAACCAAAAAAAAACTGTGTCGTCTACAGAAAATCTAAGGTAATTTCTACAATACTTTTTGTTTCCTGAGGTAGAAAATATGAATAAAAAAGAAACCCTGTAACATACGTAGAAAAAACTGCGTGGGAGGCAAGAAAACTATACATAGTTTACCTATACTATAATGGGTTTGGCTATTTGTTTCGAGGTTAGACGGGCACTGATAAACCCAATCGACAAATTTGAGACACTGGAGGAGCCTCCCAATAAGCAGTTTTTTTCATTAATTCCGCGAAATCTTTCACACACTGCTCCATTTTTAGATTTTCAACTCGTTGTCTCGCTGCAGCTAGTTTATTACCGGCCACTTGGTCGAATATTTTCTGCCAACCACTCTCCCACTCAGCATGGGCATCACAGAGCTGAAGGGTGCTATTGGCCCAGTCGGTCCAGCTCCATCCTCTGTACAGTTTGTTCATCATGAGGCCAACGCAGTGGTGAGTGCACGGAGGTGTGCAAGGCCGGCACTTGGCACCACTTAATGGGCCTGGACTAGAAAGTGCTGCTACTGGAACACCAAAACGGGGTGGTGGAAAATCATAGCTACGATCTGATACAACACAAAATGGGAGGCGCTTAGAGATGTAGGGAACTCTGTGGATAGTCAGTTGGGCCTTGAATGCACCCTCGGAGTTGAGGAGATGGTATCTGGCTGCATCCAACTCAGGAATCAAGGAGAGCCGTGAAAGAGCAACTACAGAAGTGTTGTAGTCACCAAGGCCAAAGCGATCATTTAAGCCACCGTAGGATGAACCAGAAGGGACTAAATAGGCACCGGGAATGAAGTCCTCGGGTGATAGTGGAGAGTTCCAGTATCCATCAACTCGGGTACGGATTATCCAATCATAAGTGAAGTTGTTCTTGTGCTGGTAGGCTTGAATCATCGTCAAGCAACCCTCAACCAGGTTGAAATATTGCAGGAGGCCCTGCCATACAGAATAGTAAAATTTCGGTTACAATTTTTGGGAATTAGAAAAAAGCTAGTGTAGGTTATTAGCATTCCAGATTGTTAAATCTTAAATGTACTTCCCTTTTTTCTCTTTAAAATATGATAATCTTTCTTCAATATAAGAACAACAACAACTACAACATACCCAGTGTAATCTCACACGTAAGGTCTGGGGAGGGTAGAGTATGAGCAGACCTTACCTCTACCTCGTAAATAGAGAGGTTATTTCCGATAGACAAAATAAACTACCAACCAGCGGAAAGGCGGGAGTGATTTCTACATATTCCTCTCTGCTTTCATTTATTATGAGATTTTAACTACTATAGGAAACTCTTCAACATCTTTTCAACCGTCGATCTTCATTTTATAAGATTCCAAACATTTTTCCACAGAGACAAGTCTAACTTGTAGTAATGGGGCTGTCCTTTATTATTTTATCTGGTTCTAAATGTATTTTTCTTTCTTTTGGTGAACCATACAGATGTGCAGATATAGCAGTAGTAGTGGACATGATCGGCTTACACCCCATTTGTAAGAGCTAGAGAAGAAACCACATCAACTTTAACCTTTGAAATCATGTCTGCAATATTAGCTAAATGCTAATGCACTAAGAATTCAAGGATCTAACGTACTATCTCACAATTTACAACTAAACAATGGACCATTAAGTCTATATTATAGATGGAAATAAAGACACAATGACAACATAGCAATTTAAGTCCAACCAATGTGGTCCTGCTTTGGATATAGGGCTAGAGCTGGAATTAGTTACTCGAATTAGGTGAAGGTATAGATGCTAGACTTGTAAACAGCATATTAAATGTTAAGTCTACTCTTCAAACATACTTAATTATAAGTTTCAACTACCATTAATCTTGACCAGCATACTATTCAATGGAAAAAACTAATGAATTGGTAGACCATTCCATAGTATTCCTTGAGAATAATTTCATTTTTTTCCAATTTAACAATCCCCTTCTAAAGTAACTTAACCGGGATTATGTCATCAACTTCTTCAACATTTTCTTATTTCTTCCTCACAAACCTGTGATGCTTTTAGGTTAGACCCCACAGAATTGATGAAGTCACTGAGAAGGTAAACCAAATTTTACCTAAACTACCTACCTTCCATAGTATACGTTTTCTCTTCCGTCTCTTCACTTCAGAAGAAAAGAATTGAGGTGCGGTCACGCCAGAACTGCAGACTTCTTCTCACCAATGCTTGTTTTATGTATTTTAATAACTGCAGTGTTCGGGCCAGTCTATACTAACCTTGACTAATAGGTGCCGGATTTCATCAGATCATATATATCACTCTCAGCTACATCTCAATACCAAATTTGTACAGGTCAGCTATATGAATCAATGTACTTATAACTCTATTCATCAAAAGTTCAGAACTTTGGTATTGGTCGTAAACCTACTGTAATTTTTTTTATACGTAAATCTTCTTGTTATTTGAACACAGTCGAAATTACATTTCACCAAATCAAACCAACCGAAACACCAGAACAAGTCGACGTTGACTGCTAACTAACATGAGCCACTAGCTACAAACACCATTAACAACCTTCCAAAATTGGAAGTTGGTTACAATTAATACACCATTAATATCTAAAGTATTTGTAATGATCCTAAAGAACAAAACATTTACGCCACATAAACATTCTCCTTTTAGAATTTTGTTAAATTAAACCTCAAACACTAGTTAAGCTAAAAACAACAACATACCCGGTATAATAGAGTATACGCAAACCTTACCCCTATCTCGAGATTTCAAAGCGACTTGTTAAGTTAAGCTAGCAAAATAAATGCATATATGAACAAAAACAAAAAAAAAAAAGATTATACCTGAATACCATTAGGTGAGCCACGAGCACTGAGAACTCGGACCTGAAACTCAGTCTCTTTAATGGTTTTAGGCTTGAAAATTTTAATGGCGGAGATTCGAGGAGCATTTTTTAACAAGGAAAGCTTGTAGGCATTAGAATCCAACGGACTATGAAGGTACAGATCAGAATTCGGATACTCTTTCAGAATTTTCTGTATTATAGAAGGCCCAGTTAGTTCAAACCTACGAGCCCCACCCACTATACACACAGCAATTCTAGACCGGTTCAACTCCTCCTTCGTTACCGATCGATTCAAAAAAACCGGCGGAAACAGAGGCTCAGACCGATCTAAGCCGGTTTGATTCGTAAAAACCGGCGGATGCGGAGGAACAGGGGCGTTATTGTTGAAAAAAGAGTTGAGAGGGGCAAAAGTGGAAAAAGTGTTACTGGCTATGGCGGAAATGGAGGAAAGAGAAAGGTAAAAAAGGAGAGAAAGTAGAGGAAGAATCAAGAGTAAAAGCTTCCAATGAAGATCTGAAGAAACCCATTTTGAACATTTTTTCATCATTTTTTATTCTCTTTGTTCCAGATCTCTGGTTTCGGTTCTTCTTCCATAAATAGAAAACAATAAAAGTTGAATCTTCTTCTTCTTCTACAACTTGTGCTGCTTCCCAATGCTACTGCTCCTATTCTACAAAAACTGTAGCTTGTCCGCCATGCACGGCCAAATGAAGAAATTTGAACTTTTTCTACGGCTAATTTAGTAGTACAAAGTTGGCTGAAAAACGTTTTTTTTTTTTTTGAAGGTAAGGTAAGATAATTATCACAGTGTGATAAAGATGAATCTCGAATGTGAAAAAAGAAAAATACTAAAGCAAGAAAAGAATATGAATATTTTATTTTACATGTATATAACCTATAGTTTACTATAATAATTAGTAATTAATACGTAAATTACATTAGGGAAAAAAATAGTGCTATTGCATTCACTTGAGAGGGAAAAAAATAATTAATGAAATGCAGATGGATGAGTAATTAATTATGGAAATCGAGGAGGGATAAAAAGAGGGAATAAAGGTTTAAAAAGTGAAAATATGTAAAGTAGATCTAGCAATTGACATATATTCTCTACCTGACTAATCTCTTGTTTTGTTAATTAAAATAATTTGTATTTGTTAATCTCAATGAAGACGACACAAGTCATGGCTAATGTCAAATTATATTTATTTGACAAAACACTATATAATATACTTCCTCCATTCCATATTAATTTAATTTTTGAGGTGTTTCACACCTTTTAAGAAAAATAGATTAAGACTAAACATAGTTTTTCATTTTTACCCTTATTAATTATTGTTAAATTTATGATTAAAATAACTAAATATTAATTAATCACTAATTTCAATACTAACTAATGAAGGGTAAAATTGAAAGAACACTTTAAAAGTAGTTTTGAAAACTGAACAATTAAGTTAATTTAAAAAATAAAAAATACCTCAAAAATTAAATTAATATGGAATGGAGGAAGTAAATATTAATTGTAGACATAAATTTTACATTGGCTCTGCTGCCACACCCCATTTTTATGAAAGATATTGCTTTTTTCCAAGTTTGGTATCCGCATTAAGATATGACTTGTTTCGAATTCAAATATTGGAGGGCCTATCTTGGGGAGGTATTCCCAATAATATTTTAGTTAATTTTCATAGATTCAAACTCGAGATCTCAAAGAATGAAGGAATTTCGAGCAATGGTTAAGTCAATTTTTTTATAAAAAAAAAAACTAAAAGGGATTCAATATATATATATAAATTATGTAACTTTTCATTAAAGGGATTCAGATTAACCCGTCGATCCTATCTCGATCATCTCATCACATGAATTTGTTGGGTTCAATTGAACTCGTAGTAAACATGGTATATGCGTCTATGTGTGAATACAAACAAACCCATACTTACAAGATGAAAGCTCGTCGACTTTTCATAACCATTTGGTACCATTAATGACGAGGTTCTACAAAAGCAATGTAGTTTATTTCAAATGAAAATATAGCCATCAACTTTATATTTATTAATAGATGCTTAACTTGAAATCTTAATTACTTCTAGCTTAATTTATTTTATCTAGACTCCAGAGTTGGTCCTTTTAGAACTAGGCCCAAGTTTATAACTATTACTATCTTAATACAATATCATATAATATGTTCCATCATGACAACATTATTTTCATATTAGGGTAAGTACTTTTCCATCCTTAACCAACGATTTCAAGTATGAGACTTGAGAATATAGTCATATGGTAGAGAGTGCTTTAAACCCGATGCAAAAATGATTCAAATCTCTAAAAGAATGAACTAAATGAATAGGCAAAGTATGTTTTGTTACATTGAGAATTGACAATAACAATCAAAATCTAAAAATTTGCCAACTACCAACATTCAACATCAACCTTGTTTGAAAACAAACCAGCTTGTCATTGTGACAAGGTGGGAGGCAACTCAATCTTCTGGAGGCAGAGATGGACCAAAATCCATTGATGGGAACACACCGGGCGGTCTGTCTCGAGGTTGGATTGACAATAACTGGGATGAATCGCCTACAACATCTGCCCATCCATAGTGAGGTTCAGCCCTATAAATAATAAGTAAAAGCATGTTAGTTCAATATCGTAAAAACTATTCATGAATGAGTTTAACTTCTATACGCTAACAACACACAAGAATAGATACATGTAACTATCTGTAGTAAGTGGAAAAAGTTATTTGAAAAATAACATAGGCAACGTGCTGTAACTGTACTGATAATGTCCACGTTATAAGTTAAATCCTACTAACACTAGAACTATGACTTACTCGTAGTAAGTTCCTTCATCCACAACGATGTCCCAACTTTCACCTGTTGTGCTCTTGCCGTACTTGTGCACTTTGCTGATTCATGGAAACAACATTGTTTATAAGTTTCTAAAGTGTAAAAGCGCCATGGAAATGGACATCTAATAAGCTGAATTTTAGTTCAAATTCATTACTCTGACATACCCATTTCCGAAGTGCTCCTCTCCCCATGTCCTGGACCATCCTGGATAATTAGGAAAAGAAAAAAAGATGATTGGTTAACTTGAAACTCAAAATAAGAGACACAGTAATACATATTATGATAGTTAGGGAATTTCTTGTCACAACTTAACTTTCACCAGGAAAAACTTGTAATTGATTTTTGTGTTTTAGCACCTAAGTCCTTTTAGAATGTAAAGATGTAATTCAAATAAATAGAAGGTAGACATACTATCACCGACGGGTGACACATGCCAAGTCTCTCCTTGCCGTGAACCAATTCCAGCGAAAAATTTCTCTTCCCACTTGTCTCCCCATTTTGTTCCAAGCTCAGTTTCTGCCCACTTATCTGTCCTGAGAAAAGGAGCATGGAACGATAAGCAACATAAACCACCTTGTCAGCAACACCAGACCACTAGGGAGGTTTTGACAAACTTTTTCACCCCTTTAACAATGCCGGTTTACCAAGCAATTATAATAATGTCATGAAAAGGAGAGAGTAAAATAAGATGTTTAACAAACCCTCATACTTCAAGCAATGTTGTTGATATCAGTCAAGTTTCTATTGTATGAGATTACAATTCTAGAGGGCCAGTTAGGACATATAATGACCAATGTCAATATTATCTCACCATCAAATTCTAGAACTTGATTTATTTCCAATAACTAGCGCAGTAGCAAAAGTTCAGTATAAACACAGAGGTTTATCTACTGCAAGTGTGAACCCAAAGCAGATTGTTGCAGTTCTAGTTTATTACTATGTCTTGGATGAACATATTCTAAAGTTTTTTTGCTTGTTCAGGTGACATAGCATAACAGCAGTTAAAGGCAAAAGCAGGTCATAGGACTTCAAAGTGCCAAGAGTTTAGTGGTAAAACACTATCAATAGTTACCAAAGTGCCTCCACCAGAACTCCACTATATCAAGAGGGCGAGAGTCTGATGCTAAATAACTAACACAACAAATAGGTATGTACCATTTAAGAACAGATCCTCTTCCATCATAATGTTCTCCCCATTTCTCCCACCACGATTGTTCATTTAATCTGCCATACTTGTGTGCCCCTTTCTCTGTCCAACCCTTTGCATCATACTTTTCCCACCTGCATATGTAATATCAATGATTAATAAATTTTTGTGCATGTATTCATGACCATGTAAACTAATTATTCCCCTCAAAATCTCTTACCAATTTTCATACCACCCAGCGTTCTCAGTGCCTGATTTTGCTTGTTTTTGTGCACTCCTTTCAATCCTAGCAAGATTACTGTAGATTGAAAATGCAGCATAATTATTTTAATAATTCTCCCGGAGCAGAAAAGCAATACTCAACAGCTTATATTATTACAAAATCCAAGAAAACATATATATAACCTCCATTCATCTTGGTGAAGAACTTCCCGCCATGTTTCCCACCATGCGTCCCCTTCAACATTTTTCCCAGATTTCTCAACACCTGTTTAATTATACGAAGGGAAAACTTGATGTTTCATGAAGTACAAAATAAAGGATGACCGTGGAATCATTAGAAACAATTGTAAGATAGAAAATTTAAACCAAATGCAGCAAGGTTATACATATTTAAAGTAAAAAATCATACCAAGTTCTTTGTATCCGGTCCAATCACTTTTCTCCCACCACTGTCAAGGAGATCAACAAATCCAATTAAAAGCATCCACCTGGGATGGTACTTGATAAGGTTATAAAATAATGTCTACAATGAAACTTGGATTCGAATATTTCTTCAACAATAGTTTGTTAAAGAGGATGCAAGAACTTAGTTGCGGTACTTTATCCATCAGAATAAGGTATTCATGGTTAACCAATTAACGTTTTAACAATCTGTCTGTCATATTATTAGCCAATCATTCCCAGACTCCAATCAAAAAAGTACATTGTGTTCAAGTTTAGGACATAAAGTTAACTTTCTGATAGGTAAGCATTCCCCATATTCTGGGATAAGGCACAAGTACCCCCTAGACTATGACCGAAATCCCAGAGACACACCTTAACTAAGCTAAGGTCCTATCCCCCATGAACTTATTTTTTTATAATTTTGTACACCTTTTGTCTTACGTGGCACACTCCGTGACTCCTCGCAATTGAGGCGCGTGGGAGATATTTGGATGTCACATAAGCCAAAAAGGTGCACAAAATTACAAAAAAAATAAGTTCAGGGGTAATAGGAGCTTAGTTTAGTTAAGGTGTGTCTCTGAGATTTCGGTCATAGTCTAGGGGGTACTTGTACCTTTTCCCCCATATTCTAGACACGTATCACTGGCTCAACAATCCAGAAGCCTAGCCAGTATCCAGAGAAAAACATGTGCATTCAAAACCAGCAAAGAAAATTTATTTATGTGATGACTAAACATGAAAAAAGTTTTTGTTGTTCTCCTTTAGCTAAACCTCTACTTCTTGTACTTGTGCCATCAATGTAATTAAGGCATTACAGTTCTGTGTTAAGGTTTTCGCTTCATAATCTTGAGATTGCACATCAGGTAAATATTAATTTATGCAAAAAAAGTGAGATGTCCGTCCTTGGAAAAGGTGATCCCATGTATAGGTTTTCAAGTATAATTTTACAATACAATCTTCAAGATCCACAACACAACCATACACTAATCACAAGATTAAGAACATGCATACCGTTTCTTTCCATTCTAAGGTACCATCACTGCTCTGACCACCCATCCTTGTCCATCGGCATCGGTACCCGTTGTCACCAAGGTCTTCCCCACTCTCCCGATACCATGTACTTCCGTCTTCGTTTACTCCAGTTTCATTGACACTATCATTTAGCATACTGATGCCCCAATCTTTCTCATTAGCAATACCCGTGTCTAAAGAAAGAAAGGGAGATTAAAAATTTTATCATCAGGTGTCATAAAGACAATTACAAATGTAATGCAACTAGAGTAATTATCAATATCATCTGAAAAGAGAAACACTTTTATAAAAGCCAAAAAGGAAGGAACCATAACTACCTCGTTTTGGTGGAGAATCACGGGACTTAGGGCCTGAATTTCTTGGGGTGCATCGGGAAAAGAATTTTTCTGGCTTTGAAACGAATCTAGACCTGCATAAAGAAAAGTTTGATGAAAATCACAAAAAAAAAATTAGAAAAAAGAAACAGCTACTTCCAATCAAATATGAAGGACACACACATGGAAAGATGGAGACTGTAAACCATGAAGATATTCTAGATACTAGAAAGTCAAACACTACGAGTTCACATCAGATTATCAAGCCTATAATGAAGGGTTTGTTGTTGGCCATCCAACAACTATAAGTAGCATAAACTGAGAAAGTGATATTAACAAAATGCAGAATCTTTTTAACAATAGGATAAACTCTGTTTTTTCTTCATGCCTTGATAAAAACATAAAAATACATCCAAATCAATTGTGAAATTCATAGTACGAAATGAAACAAGCAGATTTTAACTAATTACTTTCGCATTACTTCTTAAATAACTAGAATATCCCAGAAACTCATAAAAGTTGCGACTTTAGCTCTTATAATAAAAGTTTATTATTAACTAGTCTAACCAAAATTGAGAAAGTGCAGTTTAAGCATGTATTAAATCCGACGCAATAGAATCTATTACTTTGAGCGTGAAATTGTTCAAAATCTTTGCAAGTGGACATAGCAATAACCGACTAAGAGCTCAAAATAACCTCAGTATAATCCTATACAGATTGGTATCCAGATTGGTAAAAGCAACATATTTGAAAGGGGTTCAGGTGTTAATAAACAATATGATACAAAATTCTCTTTTGTATCAGAATCGGAAAGAACAAAACATACAAATCTCTACACCATATCAATGGCAGAAAGAAAATATTATTTTTTTGTTTTCATTTAAGCTTAATCATAATGTCTGTCCAAAAAAACCCATGTGATGTCTCATCAGCTTCTGCCAAATAACATGTAAAGTTAATTTCTTTCATATATAAATATCACATTACTTCTAAAGCATCCTAAAAACCTAATAAAGGATGTGACTTTAGCTCTTAGAATAATAAGAAAATTACTATTAATCAATCTCCAGCCTTGAAGTGATTCAGCTTAATCATGGATAATGATTTACATTGAATATGACATTGTTTAACAATTTTGCAAGTGGACATAACAATACACACTAACTAGCTCAAAAGAAGCTTATTATAAGTTCAACAACCACCACCAAAGGATGTGGTGTAGCGGATGGGCTGCTCCTCCTTTAACTAGAATTCTCAGCTAAAATCTTTGGAAGAGAGAACTTCCCCCAATGGAATCCGGATTAGTTTGGCTACGACGTGGGTATGGGAACCCCAAAAAATAAAATATTCAATAACCAAAACAACCACCACCCTTTTCGGGTCGCCTTATATGAATTCTCAATATCCATTTTGCTAAATTTGCCTCATTTCATTACATTAATCATTCATGGTTCTAAAAGTATTTCTACAAAAATCTAATTCTTCTTTGAATTCAACCACCTATTCTTGTTATTATGAAGATTGATTGCAAAAAATGTAGTGAATATAAAATTGACTTACTGAGGAGATGCAAAGGGCATTGGGGAAGAAGCTTGAGTTCTCATATAATTAGCAGTGATCTTCTTAGAATCGAGCCTTCCATCGTCACCTTTATCAACGCCATTCCCAGAACCACTACCACCTCTAATTGGCATTACAGAATCTGAACAACAACATTGTATACTGAAGAAACCTCCGATACTACTCCTCTTCTTCCTTCGAAATTCTACAAAACCATTAGGTGATGTAGGAAACACCTCAACTGTGGCCCCTATGGGCGCTGTGAATCCTCTGGAAGAAGCCGAAGCCGCCATTATTGCTCAAAAAAATGCCATTGGAGGCAGAAGAATGTGTTGATAAAGCCCTAGAAGTGAGTGAAATTCAGATGGAGATTCAGAGAAACAGAAAAGAGTTTAGTGAGGTGAATAAAAAAAATAGTAGTAATAAGAAATCAAATAAGATTAGAAGAGAAAATTTAGGAGAATTTTTAGGTACTTATAGATAAAATTAATTTGACTGTAAAGGTACCAAAAAGTAAGATTGGATAAAATAAAAGGATGATTTCGAGAAATGTGGACTCACTAATTTGCGATTGGGTCCACTTACTTGTGATTTGTATCCATTTTGCCACAATGGATTTGCCACGTGTCGCTCAGTAGTCACTATGGGACACACCTTGACAGATCCCTCTTACCCCAAAAACAGCAAGTACAAAATATGTTTCATCAATTATCACCATTATATTAACCTGTTATATGTAATCATATATATATAAAAGAACCCTAGTCCTGCTTACATGGCGCCATCACAAAGCAGAATTCTCTTTTAATTTATTTATTTTCAAAACTAGTCTTCCC
Organism: Solanum verrucosum; assembly: GCF_900185275.1. Classification (NCBI taxonomy): domain Eukaryota; kingdom Viridiplantae; phylum Streptophyta; class Magnoliopsida; order Solanales; family Solanaceae; genus Solanum; species Solanum verrucosum. The sequence goes on along the minus strand of NW_026020144.1, from coordinate 647,480 downwards.
CTTTCATGAAAAAAATTATGACTTTTATGAAAAATTGCGACTTTTATGAAGAGTTGAGACTTTTATGAAAAGTTGCAACTTTAATGAAGAATTGTGACTTTTATGAAAGGTTGTGACTAATCCGAAGAGTTGCAACTTTTCCAAATAGTTGTAACATTTTCGATAAGGCACAATAAACATTTGTTCACACTACCCTTTGTTGTCTATAAATTGAGGGATTTTCTCTCATTTTAAAACAACAAAAATTCTTAACCTCTTCTTCTTCTTTTTCTTCTTCTTCTGCACAATTAAACATTCATGTACTATGCTCCTGTTGAGTGGTTCACTGACACCATTGCTTATGTTACAGAACCTGATATGTATTTTTACAGTCATTAATTTATGCTTATGTTATTAAGGATATATGATAAGATGTTATAATTTTCATTTTCCTTTACATTATTAATGTTTGTTACTATGTAAACTTCTATGTAAGATAATATAGTGTTTTAGTTTTAATGACTGATAGGTTTTAAGTATTATTTTATAAATTCCGTGATATTAAATATCCGCGCGAGGCGAGGATAATTTTACTAGTATAATATAATAATGCTTGCTTTCTTTTGAAAATGACTTTGAAACTAGTGAACATATGGTGTCGTAATGGAATCTAACTAATTTTAATTTACATCGTGTAAATAGGGACACATTCATCTTACGTAACCTTTGATGGTAAGATGTATTTATGGTTACTTATGTTTCGTTCATTGAATATTGAAATTTGTGGAGTAATATATAAATGGTTTACCAGTGTCATTCTTTTTTTATACTTTTTTAGTCATGCCATTTATGAATGAGTCACTAAAATATTCACTAGAACCAAGATATTTTATATTTACCTGATTAAGAAATGTAGAAATTTGCCTATGAGTTGGTGGAACTAAAAATAGTAAAGACAAGAAAAATGATCCCTTTGATATTGTCTCCACTTGTTCAAGCAATTAAAGAAGCTATTGCATGTGGGAAATTAGCATAATATGGTAACCAAATTACGGCAGGCAGGAGTAGCGTAATACAATTATTTGAACCGTCACTTCCTCTGTCTCCTTTAACAAAACTAATCAAGCAACATACTATCAGTAATTAAGGTGTGATTTTAGTGATCAATGAAATAAGATGTATAGATTAAGACATTTTTTTAGTAAAGACAAAATAAATATATAAGTAGGTGAGTGATCCATTTTTCACCTAAGTTTTAGCAGACAACAAAAGCAAATCAATGATTTAAACTTCAATTAGCATTGAACTCATTGGATATTTGAAATTATGATTGAGTTCAAAACTAATATTATTTTTTGGGTTATGTATCAAAAGTACTAAGCTCAGTTGAATTTGTAGTTAAAAAACTCCATCCATCACTAGTGGGACAAAGTTATTATACACATGTGCTGGTGAGAAGTAACACAGAGGTAATGCAATAATCAAAGTGGGTTTGAACATCGATGCACCATGCATGTATGAAGTATATTCAAGTCATCTACGTTTTCTCAACAATTTGTATAAGGTAATCCCATCCTGATTCTTCTTTAATTAAACAACTGATTTGAGTTTGGTTTCACTGTGATATTAAAATAATGGATCTATTTAGCTAGTGTTTAACCATAGATATTGAAATTTTAATTCAAATATCTATTTGATCATGAAATTCAATGAATTTTGAGAATTTATCTTTAAAATATTTTCAAGTTCCCCAAAAACTAGTCTGAAAAATTTCAGTTCCACCCACACTCCAACTCGAATTTCAAGTTTCAACTTCAAAATCTACGCCCAACTGGAGCTTATAAAAGCCTACTATGATAATATTCACATCTCAAATGGTACATACTCCAACCCTCACTTCTTACTACTCCTTCTGTTATCACTTTTATTCTAGCCTTTTGTCATAAAAAGAATGCCTATTAATTTTGAGGGGAAGAAAGTATTTACTAATTGGTGCAACAAAATTAATGAGGCTGAAGAAAAGGAAAATAAATTAAAACCATACGAATCACTGGTAGAACCTTACCCTGCTCACCACATGTCGAGAGTAAAGTGTCTGATGACATGGAACAAGGTACATGCTGACGCTGAAATCTGAACACTATGGATAAAGCTGACTCACCACATCATCCACACATGACTACTGCACATTTCATGGTGAAAAACAGCTCCACGTGTACATGTGAAAAGATGACTACTTTAAAAATGATTTCTGACCCTGACTTTTGCTGTTGAACTAGGAAACCGAATTACTTTTGACAAGTTGTAGATATGCTATCCCTGTATGTTTGGATAAGCTTTGGGTCAATTCAATAACTATTAAGGGGGTAACAGATTGGAAATCTAAGGTTGAAAACTTTTATAGCCACATCTTTCCCCCTGCATTTTCAAAGGCACTTCCCTGTTTTTGCATCATCATACGCATCACTAACACAAATTAAATGGTAAACACCTATAAGACTCTAAGTTTACATCAAATCAATAAATACATACTCAAATCAACTAATCAGCCTGAAAAACTAACTGCAATCACAAAGGTATCGTGTTATTAAGGAACAATATATTTTCGCAAAAATAAACGAATACAATAAAAGAACCCGATTATCTGTGTTCAAGGAAAAGTGATAATTAACACTTGGCCACAGAATAGTAAGTCTAGTTTAGTGAATAACGTTGAGTGGGTCCCATAATGAGTACCTGGTCGGATGTCCACGGGAGAGAGAATCTAAAAGATGCAAAGATGTGACATCACTCTTTCCTGACCCTCTTAAACGTGCAAAGATATAACAACCACAAACTATAGTGAATGGAAAATGTAAATGGCCATGTGCCATACGCTTAAGCAAATTCAATCTGGAGTGAAGCTGCAGGCTTAGAAGCTTCCGCATGAAAATGAACTGCAAACGTCATACTAGATAAAATTAAAGAGACCTCTTGCAAAATTCTACATTCCACCTCAGCAGCGTTAACTCCATCATTAACACATGGTTCAATTTCAAGAATACAGATTTGGAGGGGGACATACTGGAGTGATACAAACATAAAAAGAGATGAGTAGTGTGGCAAAGGGATAATGAGCTCAAAAGATGGATCAAGAGTTCATACTTACTTTGGGTTGTACTGATTTATTTTCTTGGAAGATGAGGCTTGGTTGATTCTACAACCACCTGTTACGAAAAAAGAAGGAAAAAACGTTAAATTAAAACAAAATAACACTTGGTGCCAATTCTCAGAAGCTACAATGCCAGTTCTCAACTTAAAATAAGACAACTCTGTTAGACTATTCATCATGTATTAGAAATAATAAGCAAATTGCCAAAGAACATTTTCTATGTTATCCTGAAATTGGCTCAGAACTCCAACACAAGAAAAGACGCAGATGCGACCAGAAGGAAAATCATAACTTCACTTTTTTTTTATTGAGAATGTATTATAACTTCACTTTATATTCCTTATAAATATAGAATAATAGAACCATGATGTTAAATAAATGTATTGATTGAACAAGCTAAAGATGGCTATCAAAATTAACAAAAGATTATTATTTAAATTTCTCACACAAAATTTACTATTTGCCTATTGTCCAAAAAATAAAATAGCATTTGCAGCAACACCTCCTATTGTTTATGCAAACCAAAGCAAGAGTAGTTCAAGATTGCAAAATCTGCTGGTTAATATCCAGAGACGTATATTTTTTTCTTGGTTCTTCTGACGAATACCCATAAGAGGCCTTACCCTTCCATCATATGACAATGATGCAAATATCCATGGCTCTCGACAGCTCCAAGCAAGTCCTAGAACCAAGATGGACTAGTCAAATGTTGCTTAAACACTCAGCTGACAAGGAAACAGCAAGTGTGTACTTACCATATACACTGTCTTCATAGTCACTATATGAATTAAGCAATGGATCCACTGGCTTATTAGGGGAGTCAAAGCTGAAAATCAACAAACTTTATGAGATACAGTGAGAGAAGATACTTTTCGAGTGCTTCTTCTTTTTTTCTTTGTTGGGCTTCTCTTCCTTTTCTTTTTTACAGAGAAAGGGCGGAGGGTTTACGGAAAGGACCTCTCTGAAGTTGGTTCGTCACTACTAGGAGGAGAAGCCAGCCACAGATTGACCGCAGAATCAGTTCCAGCACTCTGCCAAACATTTTGTTTCAGCAACTAAAATATCAATGACCAAGGTAGACACGCGACTTGTTTTTAATACTAAAACTATATGCATAGTAGATAAGACATGGCACATGCTGACAAGAGCTTTCAGTGCAAATGTAGCTAAAAGAAGCTAAACATCCTATATGTAAAAGTATCAGATAGACTGCTTTTATTTTCTGGGGAAATTCAGCATAGAAAATTGTGGCTCAGTGAGTGCCTATTTGGATTGGCTTATTTTAGGTGCTTTAAGCCAAAATAGCTTTTAAGCAGTTTTGAAGTGTTTGGGTAAAGTTAAAAAGTGTTTATAAGCACTTATTTTAAGGCCAAAATAACAAAAATAAGCCAAAAGCCATAAGTTAAGAAATCCTAACTTATGGCTTTTGGCTTATAAGTCATAAGCCAAAAGCCAATCCAAACAGGCCCTCAGTGTGTGCACAAGTATGCTTTCCACATACATAGGGTAGACAAACAGATACAGGAAATGAAGAGAAAGAACCAGAATTAAGTCTTCATATTCGGGATTGCACTTGACAGTCCATGTCCTGCAAACATACATCAACTGCATTTACTCAATACGGAAATGGTAATCCAGAAAAAAACTTCTAATCCTAAACCCTAACAAAAAAGGTTGGCAGTCATTAATTTGTAGGCAACATAGTGAAACACATATTGAAGGACCAAACAATAATCTTATATCAAAAACTCAACTAATTAAAGAGATGGCAAGCAGCTTCATTATTGCCACAAAGTAGTACCAGTGAGTGTGTCCAGGGAGATCAAGGACTGGAAACTTCAGCATTCTAAGATCCCATATATGTATCCCAGATTCATCTTCAGCCGTTACCTGCAGAATTTAAGCACATCTTCACTGACACTGAACGTCTGCTTTCTCCAAGGGAAAGAAAAAGAAGCCAAGACCAAATAAATCTGAACACCTTTTAATCAGACAGTTGAAAATTAAGATGGTAAAGTTCTGATAGCAATGCCTCACACAGAGAAAATTAATAGTACCACTTTCTCCTGTGTGTACCTATTTTGAATCTTATAAAAAATGGAGAGCCAAAAGCATGCAGAGGTGACAAAACAAGATCCATTAAGCTCAACTAACTATTCATATTTCACTTTGATGTCTTACTTGGTATCTTCTTATTTTCTCTTTAAAGAAACTAAAAGTAGTATTCCAAAAACGACAGAGAAATTCGTCAACTGGCTCATTGTTAATCGACAGAAAAAAGTTAAAAGGACACAGAGGATAATCATCTTCATATTTGATTGTGCATGTTAAGGGTAACATACTTTTATTTAGGTGGATGGAGATATTAAAAACACAAGTATGGGAACTTCTTCAGAAATAAACAACAAATCATTGAGCAAAAACCAGAAGCCTAAAAGAGAAATAGAGCCATTAAAAACACAAGGCCACAGCCATACACTTTAGAGGAAGTACTTTCCATGTCTTGACATTCATCTCATGTAATCTGTCTCCATAAAGTGATTGCTAGGAGGAAACAAAAAGTAGAAAGTTGAAGACATTATGCTTTAAAGAACAAAAAGAATTATCCTTTCCTTCTTGTAACAAAAGAGTACCTCTCCACATTCCATATTGAAATTGAAATGTTAGTATAAAAAATCAAAAAGGTTCCTAAGATGGGTCCACATTAGAGTGTCAAACTCCTAACATTGTAATGTTAACACGCACGCATACAGGCAAAAAGCAGATATACCTCACAGATTCATAGACACTTACTCAAACAGATTATTTCATTTGCAAATGGACGACAAATCAAGGGATCAATCATCAATGCAACTTAATAACTTCACAAAGCTATGCACTTACAAGTGTATACTCTCTCTTCACATTGTAATCCAAATTACGGACATGGGGATGATCGATTGAATTTGTTTTCCTGCAGTAGAATTAACCAAGATGTAAATTGTGCAAACTAATCATTCAAGTTAATGGACAAAAGCAAAAATATCTTTATAGAATATTTCAAACCAAGCAAAAGACCAGAAGATGCTATCCTGAGAATGATTATACAAGAATCTACTTCAGAGCTAGTATGTGCCCAAACTAAAAAGCTATGTGACTTGAGTGAATCAGTATCCAGTACAGGTGTAAAAGGGGTATAGGAGTGCAGAAATTAGAAGGAAAGGACTTCTAGACCTGTTCTGGGACACAATGTCCAGATTGAGCCTCAAACTTTTACCCTTATTTGTTATAAGCATGCACTACATTATCTTTAGGCACTTGAAACCATTCAGTCTCTTTCTTAATCTATGACAAACTATGATTTGGATCTATAGTTTATAACACTGGATTCTTTCAAATTGATGGGAGTAGGTACATGAAAATATTCTCTTTTGCCTCCTATTTCAAAATTCGAAGTATATTTTGTACTTCGATGAGTCTTCTCTTTTTAGGGTTAGACTATATAGAACCAGAACAAGGGACATAATTGCCCATGCCACACTAGCTATTTACCTTCCAAGTTCCAAGTACTCTCTTACATTTTTTTTCTGGGATGATTAATCTTGACTTTATTCACAAGTAAACAAAGACTAACATAAACCAATGAAACAGAATATAGGGAATCAATTACCATATTCACTTACTTCATTGTCCGTAGATCCCAAAGTTGGACTGATGATTCACTTGTTAGTGCTAGAGCATTATAATCATGGGGATCCCAGGCGCCCCCAGTTAAAGAATGTAGCACACCTGCTGATTCTTGTGATTGTACCTAAATTTTGCAGCAGACCTGAATAAAAATTAGCCCCACGAATCAGAAGTAACAACACTTTTACAACTATGCTTGAGGTTCTTTGGCAGCAAAGAAGGGTGGTATCCGAAGATGAGACACATAGAAGCCTAAGGTAAACTGCAGACTACCTTGTATTTCAAACAAGAGTGTGAAGATACGCTAACCAAAAGAATATCATCAAGATAATATTATTTCCAAGTCAGCAAAATCTAGGTTTTAGCTGAAACAGAAGCACTCTATGGGATGCAAATTACAAGTTTATTTCAAGCAATCTACTTTAAGTAATCAAACAGTTCAGTATTTAAAACCTCTAACCATGAGGAGCACCGGTGAACCTTTAGCCATCATTTATGCCATTTCAAATGATTCATCAGCTTTTACCCTTTATGCGTTAACAAGAGTATTACTATGCCTAAGTTTAGTTCACAGCACTTTCAAACTATAAGAAGGTAAACATTCATGCACAACCATAGTATTGTGTACTGTGCCTTTTCTTCTCCAAAACAATGATATACATCTTGCAGTAGCATAAAAGAAATGACTGCTCAACAAAGCATGTATGGGTCAAAAAAATGTGAACTGGGAGACCAAACACGAGCAGCACTTCTCAGAAGTGATGAAAACTAACAGAAAATCAAGATGAAGCATTTTAGTTGGTCATTTTATAAGGCCAGAGCTAAGTATAGCCATATTCTGGAATATACCTGTGCATTCTTCTTTGAAGTATCAAAGCTCCAGAGGAAAAGATTCTGTTCATCAATGCTAACCAACTTGTCATGCCTTCCTGTTGGCCACCAAAGTGTGCTGCCCACCATTTGCAATATATTTTAGTGTCCAAGCAAATGAAATAGATAATTCTTCGATTTAATATGTAACTCCATCAGGCTCGCCAATTAATAGAAAAATTAAGAACAAAAGGCATGAGCCTCTGAAGTCTAAAGCGTGATAAACCAAAAGGGAATTATCATAAAATGTTAACTACTTAAAGCATTACAAGCACGAATTAGAAAACCAATTTGTTAGTAATCTACAGCAATTGGATTTTAATTACTTCACAAGCACGAATTAGAAAACCAATTTGTTAGTAATCTACAGCAATTGAATTTTAATTACTTGACCACCATCTCAAAGAGCTCAAGGTACTTTAATATTATGCAAAAATTTGATGATACAGTAGAATCGCTACTTGAGACCAATAACCTTTGAATTGCTTCATTTTGGAGAACAAAACAACAAAGGGAATAAATATGAAACGGAACACAGAAAACAATTATGACTTTGAAGTATTAGGATTTCCCATCTAAAATCAAAGGACTGCATTTTCTGAATATATTTGGAGCACTCCTGAATCATGGCGTTCCACAATTTTCGGAGATAATTAGGTTAGCTTTGTCGAAGGGTAGTGTTAGAAATAATATCAACAATGAATGTAACAGTTGAAGATCATATCATCAATATATTTAGCATAGGAGCTAACGTAGCATTGGGAATTAGAAGAGTACTTAAGTAGCAAAGGAAATGATAATAGGAGTTTCTTTTTTCCAAAAAGGGAATCTGCTGCTGGTTGGCTATGTTACAATATTAAGCATTAGAAGTTACAAGGTAAGCATCAACTGGAATGATTAAATGAACATGCAGAGTTTAGGATGACCAAAATAAAAAAGCAGAGTTTTGCACAACAATGCATCCTGTATTTCTTCTCCTAAGCATTAATATCTATTTTATACTACAAGCATGTAAATCTTTTGAGCTCAGGGGCTATGGTAAGCAGTTTGAGTTTACCATATAAAAAAAGACTAACCACTTTATCTTCGAATTATGAGCATCAAGAGATGCAATCCTCTCTAGTTGTGGAGAATTCGACTGGCCATACAACTCAGGGATCTGCCATATTGCTGCCCCATATGTTTCACCTACAAATAAATAGAGCATCATCATAGAACCTAGTTCCATCATAAACATCAAATCAGCAATACCAACCGCACTACCGTTCTAACTTCTCATGAACTTCACGAAAGGCAATTAAAATGCCTTTAACTTCCTTGTGATTTTGCTTAAATAGATAAGTGAAGATCATAAATTGAACTTATGATCTGATTAAAAGAACACTATAAAATCAAAAGAACTAAATTATTCTTGAAACACCAATGAAATACTAGTTCTATCAAAAATATCAAAACACCAGAACCATGAGCAGTTCGACTATATGAATCCTTTGTATCCATTCCACACTATCGACAACATTAACTTCTAAAACAATGAAAATAGAATTTCCTCATGATCAAGCTCAAAGAGAACTATCACTCTGTCATGTGCAGATACTAAATTCCACCTATAATCCAACACATCTAAGAATTCAACAGAAGAAACAACAAACTATGTGCATTCGGATCAACTCACTCCAATCCTACAAAAATGAGACAGCAAACTAAGAAGACTCATTAGTCAAATAAACCATAAACTTACCGGAAGAAAAAACAGTAGAGAAAATCCGTTGATCGAAGGGGCACGACGCAAGGTCCCAGATCTCATTAGGATGAGAAAAAAGACCTTCGCAGAGCAATTCAGTACCAGCTGAAGAAATCCGGATCAAATGTACCTGTAAAATGCCGCATTACTAGGAAATTCACGATAAATTACGAAAAATTACGGAAATGAAGCTAATTGAGTACCTCATTTTCTTCTTTGAGGCTGAGAGTTCCGGTGAGGAAACTGGTGTGATCCGTATCAGCCTTCACATCGGCAATGCATCGTGCCTGAACAGAAAAACGTGTTAAATCAGTCAATATTTAGGGTTTATGCGAAAAAATATGAAAATTGTGGAAAAAGTTTGAGATTAACCTGATATTTGAGGCCATAACCGATTCCATTTGATCCTCCTTGCATTGAATCGCAGCGTAGAGAGCTTATTGCAGATCTTAAAGTGTTGTTGATATTTTGGAACTTTTCAACTGCAGCTCTAATACACTCGCGGCAACTTCACATAATACTTGTGTGTTTTTGGAAATGTTTAGATTTTTATTTTTATTTCTATTTGTTTAATTTCCATTTCCTATTGCTTCACATCCCTGTTTTTTCGAATTTATGTCAACTCTTTTTTCTTTTAAAAAAAAATATAGATTTACTTTTAAGTTTATATTTATTTTATAAAAAAGATTGAATTAATTATATGTTTACTCATTTCCTCTCTCCAAATATACTCTTCTAGAATTTCAATGAAAATGACATAAATATTCCCTTAACTACATGAGTAGGTCTAAAATGGTTCCTTAACTATATACTTAACAAATTTAGTTCTTTAGCAATTCAAAAATTTATCAATTTTGGTCTCTTAACTATATACTTACCGATTTTAATCCCTTAACTATAAACTTACCGATTTTAGTTCTTTAAGTATTCAAAAGTTTATCAAGTTTGGTCTTTGTCCAAAAAAATTTCTAATACAAATAACTTATGTTTATATTAACGAAATTCATGCCTTGAAAAAATAAATCTTTTAACAATTTTTTCTGTTGTTTCTCTCTCTCTGCTACTTTTTCTTCAAATTAACATTATACGAATAACCTTAACCTCAACGATTTAAATTAAAATTCATGAGAAAAGAAAATAGAAGTCATAATGTTATTCAACAGAGAATAAAATGAAGCATATTATTGCTACTAATGACTTGAATATGTTAAACTTTATTATAAAAAGAAAAAAAAATTATTACGCGTTAAATCCAAAGGTTGTACTCCAATGACTTCATTGAACAGAATTTTTTTTAATTTTTCATAAATTGAAATTTATAAAATGGTAGATTTGCAATTTTTTTATTTTTTTAGATACATAAATTTTATTATTCTATTCATTTTATTTTACGTAAAGAAATTTGAGTAAACTAAAAAAAATCTGCACTGATTAGCATATTTAAGTGCTTAATTTTATCCTCCATTGAATAAAATTAAGGCTGATATCTTTTTTCCTCATTAATTTTATTTTTAATCGGTGATGTTATTGTTCTTTTCATAAGAGTAGTTTGAAGAAAAAATGACGAGGATAGAGAAACAACTTAAAAAATGGGTTAAAGATTTAATTTCACGAAGATTTCGATTAATATAAATCTAAGTTATTTGTATTTTAAAAAATGGACAAAGACCAAACCTAACAAGTTTTTGAATACTTAAAAGACTAAAATTGATAAGTTAATAGTTAAGAGACTAAAACTGGTAAGTGTATAGTTAAGGGACTAAAGTTGTTAAGTTTTTGAACAGTTAAAGTACTAAAGCCGGTAAGTGTATAGTTAAGGGACTAAAACTGTTAAGTTTTTTAATAGTTAAAGGACTAAATCCGTTAAGCATATAGTTAAGGGACCATTTTAGACCTACTCATATAGTTAAGGGACTATTTATGTCATTTTCTCTAATATTTCACCTAGTTTTCTATTCAAAGCTGAAAGAAACAAAAAAAAATTGTTTCTTTTCTACTCAAAAATTATTTTTCTATAGCTAAAATACCTTAATTCCATACAAACAAACAATCAAATATATAGTACCATTCAAGAAATTTGGCCAAACAAATTAAGAGACACTACAAAGTAGGGGTGTGCACTATTCGGATTAAACCGAATAACCAAACTAAATCAAACCGATTTTTTATTTGGATTGGTTTTTTGGTTTTTGGGATTGATTTTGGATTAATAAATTACTTTGTTTGGTCTTTTTGGTTTGATTTTGGATCTAAAAAAAAACTAATTATATGTATGTGTGTGTATATATATATACTTTAGGTTTAGAATTCAGTTGAAGTTAACCACTTTTGTCCCTTTTTGGTTATTGCCTTTCATCATGATTACATTTATATTTTATATTTGAACATCTATAATCGGTATAATTATAAGTATTATGTTTTAAGTTTTACTTATGATTTATATTATAAAGTATATTTAAGAGAATCAATATTATTACTTTGGTTATGTTATTTATTATTGACATAACCGAATAACCAAACCGATAAAAACCGAATTGAATAAAGGAAAACCAAACCAAACCAAATTTATTTTGGATCGGATTGGGTTACACTTTTACAAACCAAAAATCGAAAAATCCAAACCGAAAAACCGAATGCACACCCCTACTACAAAGAGAGATTTTGGCTAGAAATTGCATTTCAAGCTTTGAATGTGGATAAACTTTTTTTATTTTTTATGAAAACATTTTCCTTCCTAACAAACACATTCTTAAGGATCGTTTAGTTGGTAAGATAAAAATAATAATTCTAAGATACTCTATGAATTCTATTTTTTTTGTGAATAAGTTATTCATATCAAAGATAAGATAAAATAATCTCAAATCCCAAAAGTTTCGATATCCTTGCTTATTTCATACCGTGTACTAAACAACCCCTTAAAGAAGAGTCGTTTGGTACACGGGACAATGACAATAATCCTGATATTTTATTTGAGGTATTAGATAATCCCGAGATTATTATATCCCATCATTTATACTAAAATGATGGAATTATTATCTCATATTTATCTCATCCTGCGTACCAAACGACTTATTGGACCAGCTCTTGAATTTTTTTTCCAGAATGGATAAAAAGCCCAAAGTCTCACATTTCTAGTGGATCTGATTGTTGGGCCCAGTATAACTCAGAAGACTACCTGGAGGACCCGAAAGGCCCAGAATCATCACTCACTGACTCACAGTGACGCTTCCATTCATTTCTCCTTCCAATAAGCTTTTCGTGTGTTATCGTTAATGGAGATAATAGGGTTTTAGCGAGGAAGAGAAACAAAATTCACGTAAAATAATCCAAAAGAAACAATTGATAATGTCCTCGCTGACGTTGAAACCAACGTTTCTGTTACAGTCTTATGGTTCTTCGTCTTCGTCATCTGCCGGAAGTCGACGGCTTTGTTCTCTGATTAGCTTTCAGAAGAAAACATTTCGCAAACAAAAATTCACTTTGAGAGCTCAATCTATGGATTCACCGCAAAATAACAACGAAAATGATACCAAACCTCCAAATGGCTCTATGGTACTCAGTTTTTTCAGTGTTTGTATTGTTGTACTTCATCTACCGTTAATATAAAATTTTGAAATGTTAGTTCAATATTGTGACAAAGTACTGGAGAGCAGGTAGAAAGATTTCAATTTTAGTAAATGTTATTGCAGCACAAAAGCAGAAGGGAAATTCTACTGGATTATGTGCAAAATGTACAACCGGAATTCATGGAGTTGTTTGTGAAAAAAGCACCACAACAGGTATTAGCAATCAAGTTTCGTACTTCGAAGAAGTTTGTGTTTTTTTGGGTATTTTTTTGCTTGATAAAGCAGACACAATTGGCGCAAATAGAGCGGAATGGTTATAGAGGAACTTGACTAATTTGGGATTGAAGCATAGTTGTTCTTTTTGTTGCTTAGTGCATGTAACTGAAACAGCTTAGACAACTTGAAATTCCTTTGAAATTCAAGGTACTAATGTAAGCATATCCTGATCATTTATATCTGTGCTAGGTAGTTGAGGCAATGCGCCAAACAGTGACAAATATGATTGGAACATTACCTCCACAATTTTTTGCCATTACTGTAACCACGGTAAGTGGCTATGATCTCAATGCTTGCAAGCTGTGATATATGAGATGAGACATTCTTTGATTAAGGACGTATATGTCATCTCTGGAGCTGATGATGATTTTGGGTGATGTTGACTTTCACTTAGGTCGCTGAAAATCTTGCTCAGCTTATGTATAGTGTGTTGATGACTGGATATATGTTTAGGAATGCTCAATTTCGGTTAGAATTGCAACAAAGTCTCGAACAGGCTGCCCTTCCTGAAGCACATGACGAAAAGGTAAGTTCTCTCTAGTGTGTGCTATTTCCTACTAATTGATTTTGTTGTCATTTCCTGGGACTAGATGAATTACTTTTTTTACGCCAATTAATATATCATTTTCAGTTTAGATAGTTATCTTCAGCCTGCCTTGGTTGTTTTGGAGTTGCTCGTGCCTTTTCATCGAGTAGAAACTTCTTAGCATCAATTGGAGGATAAAAGACATTTAACACTAAATTGTAAAAAGACAAAAACAGGCAAATGAATGTTTAAAGACATTTCTCTCTACAGATCATCCATTGTCTTATTTTAGGTAGGCAACTTGCTGTGTCTAATGCAAGAGATGGAAGGGTAAATGATATCAATCTGTTCATAAAACTATTCCTGGTTTCTCTCTTTCTTTTCCATAAAAGTTTTGGAAAAGCAAATTCTTTTGAGTTTAAAGATCACAATTTCACTAATAGAATTGTGACTGAATTACAGGGAAAAGGTTATTAGCTTTTTCGCTTTCAAACCTATTCATACGAGGCTTTCAGCTTGTCCCTGCATCTATGTTTTGCTTATTTATTGTATTTATCTCTTTTTTTCCTTTATGCTGATGGAAGATAGAGTGTTACAATCCTTATTCCTTTTTTATTTTGTTCTAAATTCAAACCAATCAAGTCAAGAAATAACTTTTTGGGTATTGAATATGTTTTAGAACCAACTTCTACTCTTCTCATGTCCTTTAACCAGGCTTCCCTTTCAGTCTTTCACCTTATTTTGGGGACCTTTAAATCCTTCAGAGAGTGGTTGCTACTTGCAGAGTTGCTTAAAACAAATGCTGTTGAAGCTATAGTTCCTGGGCATTATTATATCATAGTATCGACTTGTTTTCAATGAGATCTTGGTCTTATTGGTGATTTTACATTCATGACTTCTTACAATTGCTATCATGTTTTTCTTCAAGTATCCATTGCACAAATCCCTTTTTTTAAGAAGACAATAATACTGCTGTCTTTTCTTCCCCTCTTTTTAGTTTTGGTTCATCTGAAGATACGTACCCTTTGCTTGATATGTGAAGCTCATTCTGCCATTGTTAGAACTTCTACTTGAATCCCTGTTCTCACAAAGTTAATATTTCTGACGAGTAACTATCACTCTTTTGACTGTTCAGGATTCACCAGATTATGCATCTGGTACCCAGAAAAAGGTGACCGGAGAAGTCATAAGGTGGAATAATGTTACAGGTCCTGAAAAAATAGACGCGTTGAAGTATATCGAGTTACTTGAAGCAGAAGTGGAGGAATTGAATCGTCAAATGGAAAGGAAATCTGGTAATGGTTATAATGAGCTGTTGGAATATCTAAAGACTCTTGAGCCTCAAAATATCAAGGTCAGCATGCTTGCTACTTGAATTGGGGGAGGGTATTTGAACATTCTAGGATGATTTAATGTAGGTGGGAGGGTATTTGTAAATTCCACGATGCTTTAGCGTAAGTAGTTATTGCTTAAATGGTATTTCTTTTTGTATTGGTTATTCTGATTTTACATGACTACTATAGACAAGGAATACCTATTTCACAAATCTTTTACTGCATGGACAGACAAGATACAACCTAGTAATTGAGTGTGTGCTTATTTATTTATATAAATTGTTAATTCTTAATGGAGAAGGTTATTCATTTTTATTCTAAACTGAGATTTTGCAGGAGCTAACCAGTACAGCTGGAGAAGATGTAGTGCTCGCCATGAATTCTTTCATTAAGCGTCTCTTAGCTGTTTCAGATCCTAGTCAAATGAAGGTATAACATTTTTATAGGAACTTATTAAATGGTGTATGTATTTGTGATACTGCTTCTTTCACTTTTATAAAAGAAATATCAGTTACACTGGTCATGTCATGATTCATTTCTGCTAAGATTCTAAAATCTTTCAGGCACGCATGGCTTGTGTACATGTAAAGGATGTTGAAATATCACCCTTATCAAACAAAAATATTTAGTTTTCACTTCAATCAATATGATTAACTTGTGTGTCCTCAGATCTTCTATTATGAAGGGTGTGTTCAAAACTTCTCTCTCCTAGTGCCTATTTTGACCAAAGCAGATTAGTTATCAACTAGTGAGACTTATAAATCATGGGATCCTACAAAGAAGTGTCAAAACCTAATTAACAAAGATTCTCTTTAAAGCTTTGTGAAATAAGACAAACGTATTAATTACGTGTCTAATAATTAGATAGCAAAGCCTGCAAAACCTAAGTATGTGCAAATGTAGAAATAACAGTTTGTTGTATGCTCATCTTTTTCTTTCATATGGAATGCAGACTAGTGTAACAGAGACAAGTGCCCCAGAACTTGCCAAACTGCTTTATTGGCTCATGGTGGTTGGTTATAGCATACGGAATATTGAAGTTCGCTTTGATATGGAACGGGTGCTAGGCACTTCTCCAAAGCTGGCTGAGCTGCCTCCTGGTGAAAATATTTAGGCACCTCTGGAAAGTGTCTTACTAGAGCAAGCATAAAAAAGTTGAAGCAACATACATTTTTCATGAGCTTTACATGGTCAATGGTAAAATTTTATCAAGTTTGTACGACTATCTGGGAGGACAACAGTGGAAATTGGTTTTAGTGCATTTTCTTCACTCACTCCCAGCCCCGCTCCCCCTATTATTCTCGGATTGGGAGCATCATTAAAACGCTCATACAAAGGAACTGTACTATAAATTGATGCACAATGTAACTTATGTGAGTTAATTTAATTCCTTGCCCTCTTAAATGTACCTCTCTGTTTATGGGAAAGAGAAATTTTGTGGCTTAGATCTCCAATATCATTTCACATTTCAGATTTGATTTAGTTTTCAACTTGTGATCAAGGCGTTTAGACCTTTTTCTTGTGGAAGTTTGAAATACAAAACGAGAGTATTTGGAGTTGAAATCGAACAACTTCAGTAAAGTGTCAACTGTAGGAGACATTTAAATCAATTATGAAGGATATTTTAGACAAGAGTCTCTACCTAGTAGGAGTAAGGTTTGCGTGCACACTACTTTCATTAGATCCCACTTATGGAATTACATTGAGTATGTTGTTCGCACACTTTGAATTACACCCTTGTATCTTCTTTGAGTAACTAATTCATATGAGCAAATGTGCCAACTGACAAATAATTAATGCTACAGAGTAGCAAACATTTTGGCATAAAAAGACTATCATATTTTGGCAAGCAACTACAATGAGGTATTATTGGCTGTTCAACAATAATGTACACTACCTGTTGGTACAACAAAATGAATGGATCAGTCAGATCCTACTAAAACAACATTATTTTGCAATCAGAATTTTCTCACTCTTTTTTCTGCTGAAACCTTTAGCTGCTATTGCTGTACAATCAGCAAGGCAAAATTGCCAGGATTTCATACTTGGGAAGATTCTGACTTGACTACCTATGACACACCTGGTATTGAAATGAGGACCATATCCTTCCTCATTAACCCATTCCGATCATTAATATATCACGAGTTAGCGTATCAGAACTGAGAATTGACATACCAGGTGATTTGCGAGATCAAAAGAGCTCACCTATGTGGAACCATGAAACCTTCATAGAAGACCGTTTGTTGAAGCAAGATTACTTGAAAGTCTCCTAGCCCATTGACTGTCCGAAGGTGACCAATATACTGGATATCCAAGTATGGCACACCATCTTAGTTGCAGTAAGGCAACAGTAAGATATTCTTTTGAGTCTTTAAAAGTCTCAAGAATCTGGGGCTCATCTTCCGAGTCTTCACCAAGAACTAGATTTTCAAGTTCAGTTCGTTTTTCATCTGTATCTTTGTCAACCCCAGCAATCATTCGCACACTCAAAACTTGCAAAGCTTCCATAGCAGTGTTATAGAATCCATGGTCTACATATGCAGCGAAAACATGACTGCAAGTTGATGGGTCTGGCAGAACTCCTTGGAGGTGCATATGCTCCACAATGAGCTCGATGACATCTATTCTTCCCTGGAAAAAACAATTTCATGACCTAGTTAGAAAGAGTACTGATTTCTTCAAGCACTAAAAGGTAATGAATACAGCTGTACTTTTTCATTTAACTTGAGAAGTTGATAGGTTCACAGAATTCTCCTTTTTTCCTCTTTGGGTTATTCAAGAAGTTGTCCACTTTTCTAGTACCCTACGGTTGAAACTGCATAACAGGGTAAAGTGGGCTTTTGTATCATTTAGTACTTCAGGTTCCCCACTGCCAACTCTATAAAAGTTTAACCTAACTCCTCTATGAGGATTTCCAGTAAACCTAACATTCTTTTCCACTCCCGCTAACCGTCAAGCAAGTTTCTTCTCCCCCTCCCCCCACCCCCAACCCAGAACCCTCCTTCCCATTGCCATCTATGATTAACATTTCTTAGAAAGTGTCCGGCACTCTTCTGGAAGAAATCTAACAGAAATTATCAGCAAAAAGGGAAGCAAATGCAAACAAAAGCCAAGGGTCTTTTTGCTAATTTAATCATGAACTTAGAGAGTTTTAAGCAGTTTTTCCCATTCTAAAGTCGGCAAACATCGACTTCCATTTTGAGAATTTTGACTAGGAAATATGTCAATTCTTTTGTCTTCTCCACAGTTTAGCTCATAGTTATTCCGTTGCATTTTTTGTTCTAGCAAAATTTTGTTAATAATGTTACAATACCTTGATGGTTGAATTATTTGTTAATTACCTTCTCAGCTGCCACTTGAAAAATGGTGTTATATAGAAGTACATCAAGCTGGATCCCTTCTGAAATTCCTTGATTCAACAATTCTAATGCTCCATCAAAGTCCTCAGATCTCAACAATATCTAAGCAGAAATGAACTCAGTTTCAGTTGGAACATCTGTGGGTAACATTTGCATATCTATATAGTCATAGAGGAGGAGGGGGGAATAAATTGGTGAACAATAACCACACTTCCATGAAATTAGGATAAGCTATCTATCAGTTCTTGTAGTACATTCACCTGAAGAAAGACAACACTTTTTATTCACCAACAGTTAAAATCCACAGTACCACTAAAGGCAATATAAGTGATAGTTGTGGCAAGGCATTCTGTCCCAACCAATGGCCAATATTTTTATCCAAAGAAAGCCCCTTCAAGATCAATGAAGTATCATCCAAACCAAACTGTTGTAGAACAACTAGTTATGGTGATTTTGGGTTTCAAGGTTTAGTAAATCATTTGACTGATTTTCTTGGCAAAGTTTCTAAATGGTTAAAAGTTAGCAGAATAGGTGATAGAGAACACATACTGTGAACTTCATGAAAAGCCCTTTTAACCAAATAAAGAAGGCATGGTTAGGCTTAAGTTTGTGCAAGTTAACTTTTTATTTTTTTAATGATCCAGCTTCCACAGATTAGTGAGAATAGCTAAACAAGGCTAAACTAATACCTTTAACAGGCCAGTTAAAGTCACTGCTTGAGGATTGAAACCACTGCGGAACATCATAGAGATCAGGGCAAGTGCAGATCTGAAACATCCAACAATGCTACAGCCATCAATCATGATATTATACGTTGCAGCATCAGGTGAAACTCCAGAAGACACCATTGATTTGAATATCTGTGTTGCCATTTGACTCTGAAAAGAAAAAAATAGACTCAGTCAGCAGACAATATAACCAATATAACTATGAAATGGATCTTATATAGTAGAACCCTAGGTTGATTACCTCTTTAGCCTCAACAAGGGAGTGTAAAACTGTATTATAGACAGGTGTTATCATATAAGTGTCATAACGAGAAAACCGATTCTCTGCAGCACGTAAATATTGAATCAGCTCCTTTACCATCCCTTCTGTTCCAAGCGCTTTCAACTGGAAAATAAAGAAGAGTAAAAGATGTGGATATTATACTGAAGCATTGCATCGATATTATAACTGGCCCTTAAGGCCTCTTAAATATTGGGGCAGAAAATTGTAGAGAATCTGCAGTAGAAGAAAAAAGAATTGCAACCTAAGGAGCTGATTGATAAAACACTTCAGGATTTAAACTGAATTTCAGACATTAGATGTGTTGATAAGGGAAAGAGAAACTACTTCAAACATCAAGTGGCACTTAAAATGCTTTACAAATCTTAAGTGAGAAGACATTTACTTATTACTGAATCTGAAAATGGTGAAATATTAAGATGTTACATCACATGTTTCAATAAATGATTAACTAATATCTAAATGGTGGAAAGTCGGATAGCCTAGTGGTAAGGGTCTTCCATCTTAACCATGAGGTTGAGGGGTTTCTAGTCACCAAGAGAGCAAAGTGTGAAAAAAACACTTTTAGTCTCCTGTGTAGATGGATTTGGAGGAGGGTGAGGCTTACCATATCGAAAAGATATTTAAACACAAACATGTACAATATTTGACAATGCCATAAAAATATAAAAATAAAAAGCTATTAGCATAGTAGACATTAGCTTGAATAAACTATTACATCTCCAATATTTAAACTTCGGTGACTCAGACCATACTAAATTTAGTCATCAGACAACATTTGTTTTAGCAAAGAGACCCAAAGTGTATCTTTCCTTGCAAGTTATTTTGCTATGACAATTCAAAGGGTGTACATAACAGCAACCAGGAGTAGTTGCTCCTGTCCAATATGCTATCTGTAAGGAAATATACATCCAAAACCTGGTTCATGATGGAGGCAGAAGTTCATTTTTCTCTCATTGCTTCCTCAATAGATAGCCTCCACCAATAAGAGTCATGAAGCATGCATAAGAAAGACTACAACATTCCAGACAGATGAACCAAGAAACGACTTACAACATTCAACACCTCCAGACAGACAAGTCATGAAACTACTTACAACATTCAACACTTCCAGACAGGTTAACCATGAAACAACTTGTTTGATATACAAGGAAGACTTTAAGTCATAAGGTGTGAAGTTCACAAGTATGCTGTGGATCATTTTAATACATACAGAGAATATCTGCTAGTGTACTCATGTTAATAAAGGCAATGTCAAGTTGCAGCCTGTTTATGAACTTGGGAATCACAAAGGTAGGATGAATACGTAAATTTATGCACCATCACTAAAAATGATACATTCGTTAGTATCTCTTTTAATCACTGTAAATATTTCACCATCAAAGTTAACTAAAAGATTCTTAAATGACCATCTTTCTAAAGACATCACACATTCAATTAGTGGTGCAGATATTGGGTTGATCATCATCTCTACTTAGCTTAGGAAGTAAAATAGTAGTCAAATAAATCGATCTCTAAATTTGTCTTAGTTGAGAAGTCATTACCACATTCCTCAAGGACAAATGACTGTGCTGAATGCCATTCTTCATCATGTCCATTTCTATAGTATTTATCCTTTTAGCAACATCCACTTGTGACAGCATGTTGCCCTCTTCATAAGGTGCATTCACATTACCAAACAGTGAGAATAGCAACTCATATGTCCTGATATTTGGCTGAAGATTCAACCTTTTCATCTTAGCCAATATCTGGACTGCTCGTTCAGGCCGATCCTACAATATTAATTTGTACAAGAATCACAAACTGGACACATCAGTCTAATACAATTGACAAGATGTGCAATTCTATTGAGAGACGCTGCAAAAACAACGATGCTGAATATTGCAGAAGTTAAATGATCATAAAGCAATATATCTTGGCCTAGTTACAACAAGAGGATGTTCTCCATAATTGAATCCTAAAATGATTAAGTCGGAGGGTAGTTGCAACTTTTTAGCTTGACCCGTAAAACTCTTTTGATGAGAGCTAGCTCAAAAATCTCATATTCCTTACAACATTACTCATGAGAGAGCAAGATATATGGCGGTAATATCAAGATCTAAAGAAGCAAGAAATGCTTAGAAGGATAGTTTTGACTTGCAAGAAAAATGAAAGTTTGGACGAGCTGATTGGCTTATTGAACCATCCAGGAACCTACATAACTGACAGTCAAACCCTCGCCAATTCTTATTGTACTGATCTAAGTATGGGACCAGTGATGATCACATGTTTTCAATTATATTGTTTCCTTCAAAATAATTATGTACCGTCTTACCAGAACATCACATGCTTCAAGGAAAGCATTATAAGGACGAGGATTATGGATTTTGGACATCTCATCCAAAAAAGCCTCTGCCAGATTGAGTTCCAACTCTCTGCTGCACATGACTGCTAAAACAGCAAGAGTTGAATCGTGAGGCTTAATATTTTTCTCTTGCATAACCTTTAGCTGCAAAATTAGACAAATTACATAATGTGAAAGTGAGAAATCCAAAAGCAAGTACTACTCTTGGAAGAAAAAAAGGTCCCAAGAAACTAAGAATATATTACCACTTCCACTCCATCACTAAAGCCTCTTGTGGTAGCAATTGCCCTAATGAAGCCATCGTATGTACTCCCTGATGGTTGCAAACCAAGAGTTTGCATCTAAAGAAAAGAGATAGCTTAGTGAAAAACAGACAGGAAATTCCCTTATGAAATTCAGACAATTGCTATTGGCATATTTTTGTGTTAAACAATGATATGTGCT
Organism: Solanum verrucosum; assembly: GCF_900185275.1. Taxonomy (NCBI): domain Eukaryota; kingdom Viridiplantae; phylum Streptophyta; class Magnoliopsida; order Solanales; family Solanaceae; genus Solanum; species Solanum verrucosum. The sequence goes on along the minus strand of NW_026020144.1, from coordinate 625,213 downwards.
AGCCATATGGATCTAAGGATGTCCTTCCGATCCTGTATAAAATTTCTAACATTAACCAGATGGAGACATCATAACAACTGGATATTGTAGTAATACCTGTAACATCAACTGTTCAGCCAAATCACAATTTTGAACTTGTGCACAAGCATGCATAACATCATTGAAGGACCACCTCAAAAGCTTCATAACAGATGCACTTAATGTTTTTCTTGCTGTGTTGGTTTCCATACTGCCAAGGCTTTGTCTTTCCATATCAATATTGCTGCTCACGGTGTCAAGAGATACATCGATGGAACTCCAATTGCCAGAGGAAGGTGCTGGAATATCCAATCTTAAATCACAAAACCTTCCCTCAGCAGTTCTACTAATGTAAGAGTTTTCCCTAAAAGCCAATCTCACCATGTGCTGTAAGGCTGTGTGGGCTGAATTCAGATCTCTCAGCTCCGTGAAGGACCATATAAACTTCCTCAGAGAGAGAGGACTGAGACTGTAAAATTTACTACATTCCTTCCAGATTTCATGGACAGCAGACAGGTTTTGCTGCAAAACTGCAAGCTGAAACAATGAGCTTAGAACAGCATTTAGCCGGACAAACCATTAAACTACTGTCTTCAGAACAATATTCAACATTTGAAAACATATTTAGCACAAAATGAAACAGAAATAATTGATTGAATGGTGCGTACTAGCTAATTTGGTTAGGAATGAAGCGGGGGGAGCTGATTAAAGGAGGTAAATAGTTTATTTGCCTTATCCCCTGGTGGAGGAAAAGTCTAATTGCACAAGTTCTCATTTCACTTTTTGTTAAGACAATGGAAAAATGGTCTCCAAAGCACTTCTCAAGAACAAGATATAACATTTAACAGAAAAAAGATCCTAAGAATTAGTGAAGGCAATATACCAGAAAGTAAAGTAATATTATCCAAACAATTATTGCAGGAGAAGGTTTTAAGTTAACCAACCAATGCTAAACAAGAAGCAACTATGCTGCATATCATGTAATTTCAAGCTTCACAACCAGCTATCACATTATATTTCTGTTAGACATCAGAAAATCACTTGGAGGAATGAAACCTACTGGAAGTGCCACCTTTTAACTAACCGTGAATACTTGGTTTTACATCACAGCATGGATTGTTGATCTACCTGTGACTACATAGGTGGAGAATTGGATTAATAGATTTCTTTAACAGGGACTGGTTAATATAAACAAAATTTGTTGCCTAAAGTTCTATGGTTTTTAGGTGTTATAGGTAGAAAAGAAGCAGCAAATCACCAGAATGATGATCAGTGCTATCACCAGAATTAGCATGAAATCACCAAAAAATGTTCTTGGGAATATAATTTTTTTTTGAAAATGGTAACGATGTATTATATCACAAGAGTACATGGGTTGTACTCAAACCTTATATACAAATGCACTCTAGACACTCCTACTCTATTACTATAATGAGTCTAAAACATCAACTATAGAGGCAGTGTCATTTGAGTATAATTGATTACACCAAAAACATAACAACAAAATGCAGTTTAGTTTAACATCCTGCACACTATTTTCTATCTTGGGAATATAATAAGAGGGACAACTGAAGAAAAAATTAAGCATTTAACCTTTAACTACAAGATGATAAGATTTCTGTTGAAAGATCTCTAGACACACCTTGAGAAGCTGAGCATATGTTATCTCATTCTTTCCCACCATCTGATGCTCCATCAAATCCATACATTCATTAGCATAATCTACTGTTTGTGTTTCATAACAAGCAGCTAGGAAGTTGTTATAAATAGGCAACATAGAATAACAATTTGTGTTTTCTCCCATGATACTCATCAAACTGAGCGCCTGAATAAAAATAAAGAAAGAAAAACATTAAATGACAGACGACAAGGAAAAGACAATTATAGTTTCTCAATAATGATGCAAGTAGTACAATGGGTAGTTAATCATTCGACAGGATGTGTTTTGGACTTCCAAAAAAATCAACAAGAAGACACCTAACCAACCATGTGATAAGTCAACTATACCTTGCAACAAATAACAATATCCTCTTGTTTTAGTATTAACATCAAGCACTTAGATGTTAGTTGTCCAATCAAAGGTTTGGCAACTCATGAACATTCATCTTTCTGGCAAGTAAAAAGAATATCATTGAGACTTGAAATTTAACAGTTATTCTATAAGTTCTTCTAGCTGCCACTCTATACTAATCTGGAAATCAAACCAGGATTCCGGTACCTCCTTTAAGTAACCCCCTTTACAGAGTGCTCGAACGGCAAGAGAATAGCACTTGTCACTAATGTTGATTTCCTTCTCCTCCATGATCTTCCAAGTCTCCATCACAAACTACATCCGGGAAAAAAGAAGAAGAAACGCCAAACTTCAAGTTATTATTCAGTGGAGACAAAAATACATGAAATAATGGCATTTCAGAAAGTCTGCTCATTTGTTCTTAGTAAATGTAAGAGACTAGTTGGCACTGAATGTGCCAATGACTCTTTGGGTATCTAACGTAGCACATATGGTATAGTTGATTGACCATTTCACAATCAATGGCAATTAATTTGCAATATGTGATCATCATAGAACTTTTCTCTGGCACAAAGTTACATGTCATATGAAAAGAAAGAAAATGGACTTCTGTTTGAATACTTACTAATGGATCAGGCAGTCTTGCACAACTTTGCAGTATAGAAGCAAAATCATCAGCGCTCAATTTGTTGTTTCCAAGACTAAACTCATACAGGAGACTAACAGCTCTTCCTCTCTCTCCCAAGACAAGTGCATCAACAATTTGTTTTTGCCCTGATCTTGAAACCAGCTCCCCGACATGCCCTAAACAACCAAAAGATTAACTCTTTCCTCCTCAATATTCATTTCCTATTTGACCTAACCAAATTAACATTTAAGTACAACACCTAATAACAAAAACAACTTACAGTACTAAGGGACAGTTTAGTTCGCAGACTAGTTATGCAAGCTAATATAGTGATTCCTAAACATATCCTCTTTGCATGTCTACATAGATACACCAATCCCGTGTACCAAATAAATATGGATATTCACATACACAAATATTAACAAGTTGATGATTCATACCATTTGAGGTAGTAAAAGTTCTCATAGCTTGGATGTAGTCTCCAACTTCCTTTCCTCCCTACAAAGTAAAACTCTATTAAACAGAATTCCGTGCTTCATCTAATTCAACAAACTGTAGCAAAACAAACTTTCAAGCAAAAAAATCAACTTTAACGAAAAAAAAAATTCAATTTTATGCCATAATTTTCCTTCTCAGGAAGACATTACTTACATTTCGAATAGCAGTTAATTTTGAAAATCTCTGAACTATCAAACTGGCACGAACCTTCGATCTGGTAAGAATACATATAAAAAAGTGATGTATCCGAGAGACGTGCAATCAATTAAGTGAGTTTCACATAATGTAGGAAATGTACTTACATAAGTTTAGGCATCTTCTCAATGCTTCCTGTGAAATAACTTAAAATTTTCGGTTCGAAGAGTTCATACTATTAGCAGCACGAAGATATTTTCCAGAACGGCTAGTCCGGAAATTCTACCCAGTCTGACCACTGCGAGTACAGCTAGGCCCGCCGGCGAGGACAGTGTTTCCGGCGACTCTGGTTTTTTGCTTTCTCTGAGAGTCGGAGAAGAAGCTGGTTTCTACCCCGGTTAATACTAGTAATGGGCTTTTCATTCTGTGCTCACACTATTGGGCTTCGGCCCACTTAACCTTTCTAATACCTTGCTGTCAAGGAATCAAAGTGTATTTTTGTAATCTCAGGAGTGGTGTTCCGAGAGATCTCGTAGAATGTAAGCAAAGACTTTTATAGGTAAAGAGGTTGTTTACGATAGATCTCCTACTAAAAAAAAAAAAAGAAGGTTATTGAAGCACGAATGCAAGATAAAATACTCGAATCATCTCAAAATGTATTCAACCTTCTAATAATTAAATTTTAACACTTCATAATATTATAAGATCAAGAATGTAGACGTTACCAATTCTTTTGTAAGTCACATTCCGTTTTCTAATATCTTTGATTCTTATCAATTTAACAACTTTTGAAAGAATCTACAATGGAAAAACTCAAAGACAATTTTCGGATTTTAGTAATGTGTCCTTTTGCGTATGAATTCATACTGTACTGATATTGTTTACTATTACAATGCAAATAAATAATTGTTTACTATTACTTCATTTTATAATTACGATATAGAAAAAGCTAAATAATCACCATAAATTTAACTATTTATTATATCACCACGCACACTCTTTTTCTCAGTGTCTAAGAATGAACTATAGAGAAAATACAGTAAAACAGCATAACCAAACATGCTATAAAACTTGTTAAGGATTCAAAAATAAAATAAAAAATCATGTGTGCGATTTGGAACTAATTTATAAGTGATACAAGATTGTTTTGTGGCACCAAAAAATGAGCTACCATATATTATACACTATAAACTGGTTTCTGATTAAACCTTTGGGGAGAAAGAAAAGGAAACCAAGTGAAAAAATTCCCCCCACAAAAAACTCGAATAGCAACTCATTCTGAACCAGAGCTTCATTCCCATGTGCAGCAAATATGATTTCTTCCCCCCATCACACTTCGGTGAAACCATAGACCAGGGAAACCACTTGACCTTTGTCTTAAGCATCTGTCATCGGGAACCACTTTTCCGGCCACCTAGGGTATGTGCGTTTAAACAAACTCATGCATAACGTGTCATGCTGTTGGAGAACTCCATTCAATATGCATTTCATTGCCCCTGCGCAAAAATAGTTGAACGTTTATACACTACCAATGCAAGATTATTTACGTTGTCAAGTCAGCTAAAAGATAACTACTACAGGCAACCGTCTACAAAAGGTGGGATTAGTCAGGAAATGAGGCAAATTGCCTGCTGCTACATGTACAAGTTAAATCCATGACAAGGTACATCGAAAAGACATAATACATCCTACAACACTCAAAAACAATTGTACTTGTGCCAGTTAGTAGAGCATGCGACGGCAGGTATTCTTCTAGAAAGGGTCAAAATGTTCGGGCACCCACAAATAGTAGAAGGGCAAAGAAATGATCATGCTTGCTGACCTACAAGCTGTAGATAGTTGAGTGCTCAAAGAACCCAAGAACATGCAGAGCTTTTTTGTTTTTCTAGTAGATTTAAATTATAGGCATAGTGAACAGAGAAAATGTATGCTCACGATAGGCTTCCTTGGCCACAGGCCACATAACAAGGGGAAAATGACAACCTTATGCATGATTAATCAAATAACACCACGCACTAATGCGCACAACACTGGAAAATTCTAACATCTGGACAAGCTTTATTTCCTCTTTTTGAGGGGAGGAGGGGAGATGTTTGGATAGAAGTAGAGTGGACAATTTCTGCATATAGCTCGAAGACTTCAAGTCAAATTTCAGACATACCATGTGTACCAACAGGTTCCTTGATGCGACCACGACGACCACACTTTGACCAAACTTCAACAGGCTACAAAAGGTCCAGGAAATATGTTAAAAGTGAATAGCATGACAAAGAAGAAAATAGAAAAGTCAATTGTTTGCATACCTTGAACCATCTGACATCCTCTGGGTTATGAAACATGTATCTTACCGTCGCTTTCTGTTTTGATACTCGTTGAGGGTAACTGCAACATAGATGACATATCTTGTGAACAAAAGGTTAACTTAACAATATAACCTACTAGCTCTCTCTACAATCAGTTTTTGCATTTTAAGGACTAAGTGCCCGTTTGGATTGGCTTATTTTAGGTGCTTTTAAGCCAAAATAGCTTTTAAGCAGTTTTGAAGTGTTTGGGTAAAGTTAAAAAGTGTTTATAAGCACTTATTTTAAAGCCAAAATAACAAAAATAAGCCAAAAGCCATAAGCTAGGAATCCTAGCTTATGGCTTTTGGCTTATAAGTCATAAGCCAAAAGCCAATGCAAACAGGCCCTAACAAAACCCTCAAATTCTAAAATAAAATATTGCAAATTATATGATCCTCGAAAAAGTTCTCTACCATGCAAGTATGAATAACTAGAATGATACTCCACTTAACTTTTCCAGGATCCCAGCTCGAATACACAATTAACAAGATTTTTTGGTTCACAGATTAAATGTCATGTTATGCCTAGTAAAAAAGCATAACGGGTCTATATTGTGGCACTTAGTAGGTTCAGTCTATAAACCAAATTTGACAAAAAACAGAGTCTAAGTTGTTCAGAACAAAAAGTTCCAGAAATAATCATCTAAACATCTCTACCGCTGTAAACAAATGAAAGCCGAGAAACAACAGAACAGTGAAAAACCTAAAATAGAAATGTAATCACAACTATAGCAAGTGTTATAGGTAGAGAAGCTGATCAATCAATCCAACCTAAAGTAGCGATACTTCAAAATGCTGTCATTCTCAGAAATCAGACCCCTCCCACATAAACAAAGGAATAGAATATCCAAGCCCCCCCTTAAAAATGTCAGAGGAATCTTACCCGGTTAAAATAATTTTCTTTAGAATAACCCTATCTGGGTCAATACTTCTCAAAGAGCCAATGGCAGCAACAGTGGCAGGAGTTGCATCGTCTTTAATCTTCAGGGCAATTAAAGGAAGGGGAGGAAATGAAATAGGAGCATATACTGAAGCTACTGAAAAACGCCCGGGATGGAGAAATCTCTCCATTTTTTGCTTATCAGCGTTAAAACTATCTGAAGAAAATATCGGCCTGCAATCAGGGGGGGAGGGGGCAGAAAGAAGTCAATGAACATTAGTAACTTGACCTAGCAAAAGGCAACAAAATTTATTACACGGATGAAAAGCACCTTGCAACAAACTGGCGAAAGCCAAGATTGAATATCATCTCTTCTTTAGCTTTTATTGGAGCAGTGTAACTATCGTGCTTTTTTAAGCTGCAAAAAGAAAATTACTTGAGTCCTTAAACAATTACACATAGAATCACTAGGGAAAGAAAATAAGGGGGGAAATATTACAAAAGCATATAACAAGATGAGGTACCTGAAGTGAAGGACAGAAATTTTAGACTCATGCTGCATCAGACCACACAGGGTCACAGGCATTGTCGTCGTTACACGATTTAACTTGTTTGCCACACCAATTGGAACTTCCCGGATATGGAGCCTTGCATATGAACCAGCTGGTATACATTCATCAATGTTCTGTTCCATCTCTCGGGCTCTAGACAGTACATGCTTTTGCGTCCTATTAAAATTGTCAAATGCAAATATTCTAGCATACTCTTGAGGTAGAGATTCCTGCAAATCCCATCCAAGATTTAATGCAATTAGATCACGTCCAGATATTTTTCTAGACACAAATTATTGAATTAGCAGAAGAAGTTACTTTCGGGTCCCAGGAGGAAGTTCTGAAAGATTTGAGCCCTCTGTACTTGGCGAAACGCTTCCTAGCAGGGACATCCAATGGAGTATCCACTTCATCAGGGAATTCTGTAGGAAAAAGCCGCAACAAGGACTTCAAAGAAAATTCTCAGAAAAACAAAAACATAGGAAGCTGCTAAGCAGCGAAAATTTAAATAAGTACCTTCATCCTCAGCATGTGCTTCTTTAATTTTTCTTATCTCTTCTTCCATTTGCTCCCTAGTCAGGTTCTCACCATCCTACACAATACACAATCCAGCATCCAACTTACAAAACACACTTAGGGAGGGATATTTGTGAAAAAACTGCTTATGTATATTAATATTGCTCAGAGAGCCCAAATGCTTTTCATATTCATAAGCCAAACAGTTACCATTCAAAATCAGCTACGAGTACGACCGCAGTAAACAATGTATAAAAAGATGAAATAAATACATCGGACTAAAAAATAATTGTAAACAAATATTTCAATCCACATTTTGTTGTGTAAATTCTACATACTTTGTTGTTCCCTCAAAAGCAACTACAAAAAGACCATGAGGCTGCCCACCCCTTAAAGTTAAAATGGTAGGCTTGATCGCCAAGAAAAAGTAACATATTTATGATTCATGGAAATTACCACCATTAGCTTCTTTGCAATTCTGTTCTCCATGAGATATTTAGTTAACAACCTGTATTTTCTTTTTGTTTTTTTAGAAGGTAACATAACCTGTATTTTCTCTTCCTTTTTTCATCATCCGGATTACTCTATCAGCTTTACTTACTAAAATGCTACAAGGCCATAAATGAAAACAAATAGTCCTGTCTATGCTGACAAATAAGTATACCCACCATCATCATGGAATGAGTCTCAGTTTCTTCATCTGATACGAGTGCTAGAGAAGCCTGGTCATCATCGAGTTCAAACTCATCCATACGTCCTTGGCTATTAAAGGCATTTTCCCCTTCGTCTAGCACCATACCATCATCTTCTTCATTCTCGCTCCCAGAAACATCAGCATCTGAATCTTCTACAATCCAAGCAGCCTGCAAATCAACTAATTAGTTCTGGTATAAACCAATATGACCGGGTTACAATAAAAAATACATACATGTTTGGGAAACTATTGACAGAAAATGAACCTGATATTCAGAAGTGCCCTTTGGAAGAGTTTTCCTTTTCAGCTTTCTTTCCTCTTGATTTCTTTCTGCTTCAGCCATTTCGGCCTCAGTAGGCCATGTCTGATTAAGACCAAATAGACATCAAATTACAAATGCTTAAAGAAGAATGGCACAAGTAGGTACAATTATGAAACAAGTGCATCTCATCATGAACCAAAAGTTCAGTAGTTACAAAAGAATTGCACAAGGTAAAATGATATAACACGTGCATTTCATATATGAACTTTGTTCACTCCTGCTTTCATAGAATGAATGATAAAATTGTGCCAAGATTAGAGTTATACCTGTTCCCCAGCCAATGGATCAGGGACATTCTCAACAAGTAAAGGCTCTTGCTTCATAGGGTCAGGAGTCAAGCAACTGATGACCTGAAATACATTAGAAGACGTAGCTGGGATGAGAAGAGGGAAAACAAAAAGTATTCTGTTAAAGGAACCATGAAATGTACTACAGCAGGCCCAGGGGAGAATAGATGATTGCATATCATGTTGCATCACTCAAGGAGAGGGGTTGGGTTTTTTGAAAAATGCATCATCCAGAAAAGGGGGAAGAAAGATGACAGCTGCACTAGGAGTACATAGCTACAATGTCATAGGTATCCCATTATTTTAGTACAAGTTTATAACTACACTTATGGTAACTTGAGCATTTGAACCTCTATGTATTTCAATATGCAATTTGCAATGTACAACTTTGAAATGTTGAACTTCATGAGAAAAATGCCTTCTACGAGGAGCATAGCTAACCAGTGGAAGGAAAAAGCTGATCAAGTTCATTAATAAATTGTATTTTGGCGTCTGCCAAAATGTTGCCTCTAGGTCCAAAGAAAGGGAAGAATGGTGAGACATGAAATGAACCCAAAGAAATTCAAGTATGAGTAGATTCAATTGGAAATCAAAATTTTACAGTTTTAAATTTTATCTTTATCAAATAATTTCTGCAATACCACAAAGAGTTTCTCTTTACGTAAACAAAATATAAGTACACCTGTGCCTCATTCATATCATCAGACTCCATTAAGTCTCCTCCTTTTCTCACATTCAGGGAACATGGATCCTTGAGAAGTTCGATCTTGGATAACTGAAAATCTCCAGCACCTGTTATGTGAACCTGATCCAAGAGCATCTACTATCAAGGACAATTCATTAATATCTCAAAGCTATATGCTGAAGCAAAACAATTACCAGCTGATTCACCGACATGCTACGAGCACGAATATAACCAGAGAGGAGGAGTGTACATTTTCCAGAAATGGAATTATCAGCTACCACGTCGACCTGAAAAACAAAACACCAAGAAAGAAATTAATCCTGAATCATAAACTAACAACCTTATCTGCAGAATTATGGAGGCCCAAAACCATAGTTGAGAACAAAGTAAATTTGGAGCCACCTGCATTGAAATTGAAGTTGAGTACACAAAATTATGGCCTAGACATTTTAGTTATTGGGTAGTCAAAATCATGGTCTAGGGCTCTAGGCATGAAGAAATGTTGTCTTACAATTAATCAACTACCCCTCAATCCCAAACTGGTCGGAATTGGTTATATGAATCTATTGTATCCATGCCGCTTTATTTAGGCCCATTCAGAAGATAGTCAAGAAATGTCTGCCTAACTGTGAATAATGAATGAACCGATACAAAATACATTACTTCCATAAGAGTCACCAAGACAACTAAATTTCCACATAATGGTTAAAAAATAATAGACAAGCTATCACCGTTATATTCTGTAGAAAAATGTATTAGGAGAGACAGCATACACATTATCTGAAATTCAGGAAAGCAGGTGCTAAATTGTCGAATTGGATAACAACTTTTAAAAAGAAATTGTGAAAACAGATAAAATACAAACCAATGCCGAGGGCCTGTGCACCCCCGGGATTAGTCGGGGCTCAAAGAGACTCGGACACCCGGTGCAAATCAAAAAAAAAAAAAAAGATAAAATACAAACCAATAACTACACTTCAATCTCAAATTAGTTGGGGTCAACTATATGGATCACATATATCCCCTCTACTGCTTTGAAACATTCACAGGTCAAACAATATTGGAGAAAATTCATTCAAGATTAACATACATAAATAACGACCAAGTTCAAGACTGATTTAACGATGTAAACGTTGGGGAATAATTGGTTTTGCTCCTTTTTTTCCTGGATGAATATATTTCATCTAAAAAAGCTAAAAGAAAATTTTACCAGTCAGGAACCTCAAAGGAGATAAAATATGTCAAGGAAGTGGGAAAATGGAAGGTGGTCAATACCTTTTGAGCCATTAGATATGGCCGCTGATTACGCCAATGTGGTACTGAGAACCTTTGCTCCTTAAAAAGCCACAAAAACTACAAACAACAAAAAAATGACCCAAAAGAACAAACAATGATTTCATAGGTTAATAGACTATGATAGAAATATATCAGAAGACATCTAACATACAGCTGTTGTAAGCAATAAAACACAATCTCCAAATCATTACCTTATGCAAATCATCCTTTGTATCTGCTGGATAGAACTTGCAATCCTCGGGAAATTCAGAAGACAGGCTAGATGTACACACCTTCTTTGAATCATTTTTCTTTTTTAACTCACTGGGTAGATCCTAAAACACAGAAGAAAACTTATTCAAGTGTCAACTCCTTAATTATTTACCAAATCATTCCCAAGAATATGACAAAAGCACTTTCTCTCAGAGAAGTATCCTTAATTCTTACACGAATCAGTACTGCAGTACTAGGAAGACCAAGAGCTCTAAAGATCGAAAGGCAGTGAGATCCAAATGCATCTATATAACAATCTTCTTCATTAGAGGAACTTGCAGATGTGACAAAAGCAATCAGATCAGCAACCTGCAAATGCCAAAGCTTCTAACTAAATCATCCTTGATACAAAGAACGTAAGAGCAACAAAAACCTGGAAATACTTCAGGGCATATATCATACCTTGGCCATCTCCATACATGCCAAGAGATCACCATGAGGTGCTTTTAAAACCTAGACAAAATAACTTACTGTTAAACTTCTGCAGAACTTTCTGTGAAGAACATACAAGTCAAAGCAAGGAAAACTACTCAACTATCAATAACTGACAAACAATTTATCGTATGCTGCTTCTGGCATCAGATTTGACACCAAAAAAATTGTGATATGAAAAAATCACAAGAGTAATTATGTTGTTTATCTGGCATTTTGGTATGGCAGACACATACCTGAACCCTAGCATCCTCTTACTCATACTCTTAAGTGCAGTCAAACCTCCTCCTATCCTATAATGTACTGTTAAAGTTTATAGTCCCATAAATGACTCCCCTATCTTGCTGAAGTTCTATTATAGGTTAGAAAAGAAACTGAGATTTTGCTTTTCGAACTCTGTGTACATATTTCAGAATCTTCTTAATACTATTCAGTGATGTGTTTTACTTATTGAAAGAAAAATCGGACATATTACTCCACCATCCTGAAGATAATTGAGTGTCGGAAGTCAGTTGATTACCAAGGTCAAGGCATATGAGTCCTCTAAACATTATTGATTTATTGATTGTACTTGACAAAACTATGTTTGCAGAGATGCAAACGCTTCTGTTTCTGTTTGCTCATAATATGATACTTTCACCAAAATTAGAACCTGAGACCAATTCAATAATGCAAGTATAGTACTTAATTGATAAAGGGAGTTCCCACAATGCACTTCCTACCGTTGCTCTCAACTTATATTCTGAGGAAGCAACTGCTTGATACACAACACCAGTTCCATCTGCAGACAATAGCTTCAGGAGATCTTGTTCAAGCGCACTAAGGTCAACTGATCTGGATAGACCAAACAGAACCTGTTACATAAAAAATTGTTAGAAAACACTGATAAGTGATAACATATATCTTCCTTCTCCTTTACTACAGTTGATCATGGAGTAGATTACTTACAATAACTGTTTTAACACCAAATCAAGATTACTAATTAAATTTTTTGACTCAACAAGACAAAAAAATCTTTACATTGATGACTTGATTTTTATTTATTTTTTTCAAATTTCGAAATTATTTGTACTTATTCTTAGTTAAATGTATGGAAATAGACCAAATCCTAAGAAAATTTGAAAATCAAGCAAAGAAAAAACCTTTCTTATTTTATTCTTCACGTCCAAGATTACGTCCGGGATCATTAGATAGGAATCCAAAAATGAAGAGAGAAACAATAAAAACAAAGAAGAATACTTACAATAACTCTGGGCGGACTATTTGATCCAGATGAAGCTCTTTTCTCTTTCAAAAGAGCATCTCTTTTCTGCTCCCTCATCTACAAAATTGCATTCTTTTAGCATATAAAAAATTGCATTTGTTTAGCATATAACAATAAGGAGTAGTTTGGTTCACTGACAAAATTATCCTGGGATTATAGTCGTGCGATCACAAATACTGGACTAATTTATCCCACCTCATAACCAGGATTAATCCCAATCTCAATCCTGGGATATCCCACCTTATCCACATACCACACTACACGATAACTCAATAACCCGAAAGCAATAATTTTTCTAACTTCTATAATCCAAATACCAATCCCAAACTAGTTCAAAGTCAGCTAACCTAAAAAAAAAAAAGATAACAAAAGTTTACCATCTTATTACGCTGAAGCCGAGCTGCCCGAGCTCCCTTAGTGAGATTGCGATCAGGTTTCGCAATTCTACTCTTGTCTAAACGAAACCAAAAAGACAATCAATACCCAAATTAAGCAAAATAACACAATTAATAGGGAAAAAAATTGAACCTTTTGAAGAAACTTTATGAACATTGCGAGATGACTTTGAAGCGAATCGAGTTTTGTGAGCTTTGTTTACTTGAGCTCGAGCACCTCCCATCTTCTCTACGATTGAGCAAACAGCAATCAATTTTTCTTCTAACAATAAACCCTAGCAGCCCATCAGCTAAAAGCCAGCAATCAGTACAGTAGGGTTTAAGGATTTTTATTTTTTATTCCAAATTGTTTTGGTATATATATATATATGTGTGTATTTTGGATAAATTACTATTTCCTCCCATATAGTTTTATAATGTTAGAAATACCTTCCCTAAAGTTTAACAAATCTACAGATGCACCCTTTACTTTTCGAAAAGTCGGGCCAGTTTAGTACTCCTATTATCAAATAAAAAAAGGTTAATTTCTAAAAAGAAAAGCTTGTAAATAAAATAGTTCTGTGTTATACAAAAATTAAATATGTATAGATAATATATTCACTAGAGTCAATGATTAAATACTTAATTCCCCATTATAGTATACTTTCCTTTTCTATATTGTCTTTTTTTATAACGTGTTCTTTTTGTACAACATGACTAATTAAGTTTATTGCACATTCAACATTGATGTTGACCTAAATGATTGCAGACGGTATAATTTCACCTAGTTTTTGTTTTGATATCATAAATCATTATATGTCACAAATTTCTCAATTGATTTTGATCGAGATATCCAAAATTGATGGTCATATCCGATATGTATTCCACATCCACGTCATCATATCGACATGAGTGTAACACCGAAGGTAAAGAGTCCGCGCCCGAGTTGGATCATAAAAGGCATCTTTGGTTCAAGATGAAACAAGAAAAAACTCATAGGACATGGCAAATATCTATATTATCTATCCACACTCCCACAACCAAACAATGTTAACAATTCAACATCAACAAGAGCCTTTCTAAGCTCTAGCATTCTATAGAGAAACAAAGGAAAAAGAAATTAGGTAATAAATTACACAGCTAAAGAATATTTTGGCATGCCCTTTTTTCACCTTCTAGCTCTCTCAAAATTGTCTAGCTAAATCTCAAGGGCAGCAAAGAATACCATCACAGAATCACAAGGACATAGCAGAAACAATTTGCCGGCCGCTCTTTGATATTCTTGAACAAAACATAAACATCAGAAGTACAGATGATAACAAGAACAATCTAAAGTATGTCCTAATCTCCTGCATTCCCAGCTCGAGCACCTCCATTTTCTTCCCGTACCTACTTTTCCTTTCCATTAAATAACCGTTCAGATAATCATCGATAGAAACCCACTTCTCAAAACCGGATGCAGTTGCATTTGGATGAAGCTCCTTCATCTGGACTCCACCCAAACTGAACAGTGTAAAAAATGCAGCAGACCAGTCGTTGAGAACTCTCTGCAATTCAAAGTGAATATGGCTGAGCGTTTTGACATGATAGGACACATGGCAAAGATAATGCATCATCTACGAAATGTAATACTCCCTTCATGCATTTTGTGTGCAGGTGTTTAAGAATTTTGTGGCTACAAAACCATGTTATGAGGGTAAAGTGCGAAATTTAAAGTTAAATTGTTTCTATCATTCTTTTTCGGACCAAACTAAAAAGGAAAGAGTGTTACATAAAATGGAACAGAGGGTATAACTTACATTAAAAGTAGTGATGTCAGTGGGATTGAACATCTTAAAGCAGTCTCTTGACGAGGCTGTGCTATCACCATAGATCTGCCAACCAACAGATGCACGCATCATGTATACATATCAGACATTGAATTATCACTAAAAAGATGCTTGACATTGAGCAAGGACTTTAATGTATATAAATTGATAAAATGCAAAGACAAACCTCGAAGGTGAAAGACATGGGCACTCTTGCAATATCATACATGTAGTCAGTTGCTGTCCCATGAGCTAGATACCTGAATAAGTGACATAATGTTATACTTGAGGTAAGGAAAACTTATATCTAAAGCTAGATAATAAGGGAATGGTGACCCTAATATCTACTTCAAAGAGAGGAAGGCATCAGATGTGCACGTTTTTCATGCCTAACATCGTGATGTGACTTTATCATTATTCTTTTATCCATAAGTGGCTTAACATCTGTTTTTAGCAGTAACAGAAAATACATTCACTGCTAGATAAATGGAAAGCATATTGCATATATCTAACAGGAAAACACTATGTTCCTTTCTCAAGCCAAGTAGCTAAAACATAAAAGTCATGAGTGAGTGATACCAACCCGACAGAGCCTCCGCCAGATCCAACTAAGCAACGATCATTCAGTTGAAAACGATTCAACTTTTCAAGCATTAATCTCATTCTCTGAGAAGGTAATCCTTCCGGAGTTGTGTTCTTGTGATCATATGGCATAAATAGAGCCTGAAAACAATTACATGAACAGCACAGAATAAGTATTTCATTCACGAAGAAACTAAAAGAATTATTATTCTTTAAAAGAGATGAAGAAGATAATTCGGTGATCCTGAAATTTGATTCTTTATATACAAAAAACAGTAAAACATCATAAACATGAAGAAGACAATTTACAGCTGACATACATCTATTTGGTTCACTTTAACCAGTTAATTTATGGAAGTCGATACTCACAAATTTTCAAATGAAAAGATGGTTAAATTTGATCATCTTATTGTAGTTTGAACTAATGACTATACCTAAACAAGATGAGGAGATCAGGCACAAGCTATAATCTATTAAAAGGAGCTGCACCCTGCAAAATGTCTGGGAGGGTCCTACAGGTTACAAGGTCTCCTCTATGCCCTAAATTTTAAAATGATTCATGGGGAAAGCTTGTAAATGGTATGTTTATATATGCAGAGAAGTTCAGAAAACAAACAGCAGCAAGACATACTAACAAAAGTATACTTGCCTCCATTCCAGAATGCACGTTAACCCATACATGTGGTTCAAATGATGCACATATTTTCCGCATAATTTGTGTCTCGGGCTCACTAAAAGGGGCAGACCCGGGATTTTCTTCATATGGATCATAATCCTGAAAAGGAAAGATCAAAGGGACAAAGAGTTGTATAAGCGCATAGCTGCATCAGCTTGAACTAGTAAACACAAACAACATACACACAAGAATCCAGTAAGGCAATGCTAATTTGGTACTAAGTGCAAATATTACTTAAGCACCACCAAGATGCTTAAGTAACAACCTACAATGAAAGGAACACAGCCTGTCCATACACCAGTAAAGAAGACACACAACATCGAAACACAATGAATCGTCTACTAATGGCAGTCTAAAGAACAAACCTTCTCTTTCTTGCCCCAATCCACACTCCAATTCCGATTAAGATCAACTCCTCTTCCTGCCAGAAAAAGGTTTGGAATTAATTCTCTTGGTACTTCTCTATAGAGTCAATTTCTGTGATCAGACTAGCAAGATAAATAGCTATACCATTTCTTCTTTCACAGAGATCCCCTGCTTCGACAAGTTTACGCCCATTCACATTCTCCATTGGAACAATCTGATTAGACAGATAAAAAAACATTCCCAAGTAACATTAATTTAAAAGAGAATTTGAATACTCTTTAAAGTGATAAAGATCTTTGTTTCTTTATCTATTTACAGCCCTTGGTATACAGTAATTACTAATTAATTGGGCAAATTTTGAATTTCTATACCAGCAGGACCTGAAAATTTAAAAAGCAAATAGAGACTAAAACGAATTTACCTAACAGAATGAACAACCTGCAGCTTGAAAACAATTTGAAAGATGTTTACTGATGTCTGACAAACAGAGAAATCAATGACAAAAAATTGAGACAACAAGCTCTCTCTGCGAGGGCTGTGTGAAAGGTTAATCTGTCTCTGCCAAAAAGAAATGCTTTGTATTGTCCAAGGATATCTTCAGAAAATGGCTAATTGAGAATCTCCTAGACAAACTGCTTCAGTACATTGGAGGATGGGATAACAAAATCACACCAACATCAGCAGGTGGTGACAATGGAAGAACCTCAAAATAAAAGAAGTTCTGCAGGATATTTTTGAAGGGTACTAAAAGAGCTGAGAAACTAAACATTTGAAGAGGGGATGAATGTAAATATAGATCCTGTTCAACTCTTTATGGTTAGATATGAATTATTTTCACCTTATTTGACTGTGAGTTCCAAATAGACTAGGAGTTACCTTTATGACAAGCCTATCAAGCGTGTTATTTAAATTAAGTGGGTATGCACTGGATAAGAATTCCTCTTCACTTAAAATGGAAAGAATCCGCAACGCAAGCTCCGTAGTTATGAGCTCCCTCCCATGCTGCCCAAAACTCTGGAACACAAGCAATTTATCTGTCAAAAACACCAGCAATGACCAATCTGAGATTTTCTAACACTAAAGACCAAATCAGTATAATGTCTGGAAAAGCATTTTCCCCAAAGTCTTTTCAAAGATACCACTCTACTTCCCCTCCTCTCTCCTTTTTCCTCAGAAGTTAACTATCTTAACTAGGAAACCCTGGGAAGGTAGTACAACATATATTTCCATTCTACTGGACATGAATAAAGGTAATAACGGACCAGAGAAAGTAAACTTACAAGAAGGATCTTAAGCTTTGACCTGTCATCACAGTCTTTCTTATTCCGGCAATAAGTAACTACAGTCGTCTCTGCATGATACCCTTTGTTTTGAGTGGAAAATGTCTCCATCTGCATAAATATGAATTAAGTTGAGATATTAAGAGAAGATGCATATTTCTGTAGTTCCAATTTTCCCAAAATAAAAATTTGAAAAGGTATAAGATAGGGGAAAACTCACAGAGAGCTTGCTAGGGTGTCTATGGACCAATGATTCTATCTCTTCCAACAAAGCTCCCCTAGAAGACACCATAAATTGATGTTGAAAATTGAAGCACAAATCACCTCACCACCGCCCCCCACCCCACCTCCCATTTTACAGCAAAAACTAAAGCCGAAAAGCAGTAGAGCAAGTGAGGACCTTTCTTGATCCATAACATATAAAGTTCAGCAATCAAAATTGAGCCTCTCATACAACCTTAGCACACTAATATCTATAAAGATTCACTTCATCAGTCAAATAAGATGTTAAGCTACTCACATTCATTAACATCACCAATAATTCATTGTGAGCTAGAATCTCCTAACCCAACTTCATTAAGTTCCAAATCAATCAGTTACCCTCAATCCCAAATCAGTTGGAGTCGGCTCTATGAATCCTCTATATCCATTAAATTCCGAAAATACAGAACACTTTATGCAAAAGGAAAAGAAGAAAGTTCTCACTTTTCTTAATATAGTTCTATCAAACTTGAATTAATTGCACAACTTTAATGAAACTAATATCCATAAAAGTTCACTTCCACTCTAAGTAATTCAAATACTAACCTAATTACAACATTCAATAATCCTAGTTACCACAAATCACTACCCAAATTAGATCACAAAATCAAAATTCAAAAAAAGCTCAAATATTTACCTTGTATGATAAAGATCGTGATTGATGGGAGTAATAGGAATCTGCGTGGAATTCGAATTTCCATTTACAAACGAAGAACACAGAACAATCAACACAACTCCAAACAAGACTAATGGCGAAATGGGTAACGAATACAAACGCCGGCGACGACGAAACCCCATTTATATTACAGATAAATACACCAACATCCGGTGATTTTTGTTGTTTGATTCAACCCCAAATGGTCTCTTTTTTTTCTCGACAATTTCAAATCTTTTTGGTTTCTTTGACAATCCCAAAACTTTACAACATAGGAATTGTGAAAGAAAAGAGATGCCGGCAGTGATGGGGAGGAAGACGACAGTGGTCAGGGCGTCGTTGATTTGTAGAGATTCAACGGCTGTGATTGCTTGGTCTTTCTTCTCACCATGTTCCCATTATTCATGATCCAATCCAGAATCATTGTCTCTTTCTATTTGTCTGTTTTAGGGGCAATTCAGTCAATTGCAATACTGTTTGCATTATTTTTTGTTGAGATGAAGTAAACTTTTTTTTTTCTTTTTTTAACAATTTCACAAGTGAACTATTAGGTGATTGCGTTTTTTTCGTTAATAGGCATTATATATAAATGTGTTTTTTTAAATTTATACATCTTTGTGCTTTAATTTAGGTGTGTACAAATAGACATTTAAATTTGGATAGAGTTGAGCAAGTGTGTCATACGCAACATCATACATAGCGACATAGGTATATTATGTCACACCAGACGCGCACGTTATTTTATTTAACTTTATATGTAAATTTAATTGTCTATTTGTGCATACTAAAAATTGGAGGTCAATTGTCGATTAAAGATAAGTTAAATAACATATTTATGTATTATGTCAATACAATAATAATAATTTTTCTTACAAGAAACTTTTAGCAAGAGACTTCTAGTTTAAGTTTTTGTTGAAAATCTCCAATACTTCTAGTTATCATGTTTTGCTTTTTGACATGGTCAATTTGACTCATCTTCGAGAAACAAAATTTGAATATATCAACTCAATATTTTGTAATAAAAAATTTAATATTCAAAAAGCTATATGAAAAATACTGTAAATTATAGTCAAAATTTATATAATTTAACTTTCAAAAAGTAAAACATAATATATATATATATATATATATATATATATATATATATATATATATCGGGGCTGTCTAAGACAGGTTATGCAGAACTTTATGTTGTATAAAGCACACATTTTTTTAATATGCTTTTAGCATTTTTGTATTCAAAATACCCCTGTATTCTAAGCATTTTCATTTCATGAATTGCTACTATGAGCTTTGTAGATCTTAAGCTTGTACTTAATTATGCTTTTTCCATTTCAGGAATTGCTCTATTAATATGATGCAATGCTATGCGATATTTTCACGCTCTTTTTTTTATAATATGTAAGTGATATTGAATGTCTTTCAACATATTTATATTTTAATGCTACAACAAGCATAAATGATAGGCAAATATTGTATACTACGCATGTTATATGTTTGATTTAAACAATATATTTTAATTTCCCTATAGGTACTAAGTATTTTCTTTTTTGTTTATATATATTATAAAATATGATATAATTTGTTATGCAAATATAATAATTACGAAATATAGAGTTTAGCGTGTATACCTTTCTCCTCTCGTTCAGAGAACAATCTATATCACTACCGCAACAGTTCTCCGTCAAGCTATGAACAGTTTTTCACCTTTACGATCGCAGTCTACGGCTACTTCTTTATTGTTCCTCCTTAAGGCTAAAGATCGCAATCTTCACTTATGACCATTCATGGAGTTTTAAAGATATATATGCAGTGGCGGAGCAAGGATTTTCAGTAAGTGGGTTCAAAATCTAAAAAAATAGACACACGAAGTAGTCGAAGGGGGTTCGACATCTACTATATATACCTAAAAAATTATTTTAACCATGTATAAATCATATAATTTTCCGCCGAAGGGGATTCGGATGACCCCCCTCATTGTAAGGTGGCTCCGCCACTATATATATGTGTGTGTCGTGATTCTTTTGCACAATTATTTGTTGGATTCTTGCCTTCTTAGTTATCATTGTTATTAAAAATATATACATAATAACTACTTCATCACAACAATAACAATAACCACAAGTTTCTTTTTTAATATTAAGTCCTCCCTTAGGATTCATTTGATGTGATATATAAGAACAACTCACTTGATGTGATATAAAACAGAAGAGACAATAAATCGCATCCCACAAAAGCGTTTTATGTGATAATCTATCACAAGGGCATTTTCGGTATTTTACCATCAAAAAGGGGGGAAATCCCCCTAAGTGACTCGGACATAGAAAGTTTCCCGGATCCGGCTCCTCTCCATTTTCCCCAAGTTCCTACTTAGATGTATGACACCTATGTTACTTAAATATTAAAGGTCTAGATTAATTAGTTTTCTTAATCAAAGAAGTATACTACTCCCTCCATTTCATATTAATTTAATTTTTGAGACATTTTTCATTTTTCAAATTAACTTAATTGTTCAGTTTTCAAGATTACTTTTAGAGTGTACTTCCAATTTTACCCTTCATTAGTTAGTATTGGAATTAGTGATTAATTAATATTTAGTTATTTTAATCATAAATTTGACAATAATTAATAAGGATAAAAATGAAAAACTATGTTTAATTTATGTCTTAATCTACTTTTCTTAAAGAATGTGAAACACCTCAAAAATTAAATTAATATGGAATGGAAGGAGTAATTAACCATGATTAAAAAGATATTTAAGATTCCCAACTTTAGTAAGAAAATATTGATTTTCCAAATTTTTGAGAAAAAAATGGATCTACCTCAATTAAATAGCATCAAGCTTTTGATATAAAAAGAGTTCTTCTATAGTTTAACAACTTGAGTCACGATAAAAAAAATATATACATTTTTTTTAAAAAAAAATTATATCTATTTTTTTGACAAAGTAATTTTCAATACTTTTTATTTAATAACTGAATGCTAAAAAAAATTCTATTTAATGATTAACAATATTTTTCTTCATAAAATAACTTATTTAAATGTTTATTTAAATTGACAGAGATTAAGTCTATGAAGAAACATTTTTTTTGGGTGAATGAAAAAACTATAGATAACGAAAATGATTTGAACTATGGTGCGAAAAATTGTGAGATGGTTTTTTTTATAGCAATAATTAGATAGATTTAAATGGTAATAAATATCCTTTTAATAATGATTAAGGTATTTGATTACTTAAAAATATGCACCATTGATATTTAAATAATACAAGTGTCACACATCTAAGCAGGAACTTGGGGAAAATGGAGAGAAGAGAAATGCAGAGTGTTACGACCTGATCTCGAAAACTAAGGTTTCGGAACCAATTTCGCAACTTTTGGCAATTTTGTTGAGTTTTGAAAATAAAATAAAATAAATAAATAAATAAAAAATAAAAAAATAATAAAATATATATATATATAATTTGGAAGTCGCCACTTAATTTTTGGGAAAAATTAAGAAAACCATTTAAAAAGGGAATTTTTTGAAAGAAAAACATTTTAAATAAACCAGAGTCGGGTAAGGATTCAAATAATTCTCTAAGGAAGGGTTTAGGCATCTTAGAGAATCCGCTAACACGCGGTTGACCGACGGATTTAAAAATTTGGCTAATTTTATATAAAAAAGGGTTGCTTAAAAAATCTTATTTGAAACTTAAATAAAAATCTTTTGAAACTTGATAAAATCTCAAAAACAAACCTAACTTAAAACTTTTGTCCATAGTCATGTTTTGAACCAACGATTAATTCAAACTCTTAAACATGGATTAAAAGACCTTGCTTGACAACTACAAAGGGATATAGAAATCCTTAAGTCATTCATACAAAGTCCTAAGTTAAACTAAAAGACAACTAATTTATTTTAAGAAACTTAACAACTTTACCCTATTTAAAAATTTGAACTAAATAGTTAGTTCAAGCTCGTAAACATGGATTCAAAGCTTTTCAATAACTATGAAAGAACATAAAAGGTTCTCAAGTCATTCTATAAAGCTTAAATTAGCTAACTTAAAATGAGTTTCGAAATTTGAAAACTTAAATAAACATATCACCCCAAGGATTCATCTAAATTGATAAAAACAAATGTTAGAAATTAAGAGCAAGTATCACAGGGAAACAAAAGTGCAAATAGGATTTGGACAACTTTAAGTCCGCTTGCTGCTTCTCATTTGCTGCTGCCCAGATTGGACTTTTTAAAGTCCAAAAATTTCCAATTTTAGCCCCTTTGGGACTGCTGCTACTGCTGCTGGTCTGTCGGGGTTTTGACCCAATTTTACTCCTCGTTTTTCTGCCCTTTAGAGGCAGTTGCAACTCTGCTTCAGCTGGTGCCATTTTCAGACTTTTCAACTAAAAAAAAAACTATTCTTTTAGCCCTTTAGGCTACTGCTGCTGCTGTCTTTTTAGGGTGTTTATCCCGATGAAAATAACTTCCATTTCAGTCGGTTTAAAGGAGGTCGACTCGAAGAGGAAAATGCAAGAGACATTGGACTCATTCGGATGTCACATACAACAAACAAAGAAGAAAAAAAAAGTAAATTAGCAAAGTGAACAATTTTTAGATAATTAAGGAAAGCACACATCTTATTCATCTTTAAGCACAAATAATTTGTACGATCAAACAAAGCTTGCATTTTCATCAAATTTTAGCTTAAAATGAACAATTTCAATTAAAAAAAAAAAAAAAAAAAAAAACTAGTACCACAATATGAGGAACTTATCACATAATACTTGCAGGAAGGTTTGTAGCCAAGAATTAAGGCATGCAGACTTCAACTAGCAGGTATAATAATTATGATAGAAAGAGTACATTCCATATAATTAATAAATAAAGAGATTCAAACAAGTATCACACCAAAACCAAACCCGACACTACTCATGGATGTACAAACTCCAATCTCTTTTAGATTCAAAATTTAAACATTTTAAAGTCACATAAGATTAATTGATATGTATTAACTCAGTTATGCGAAAGTGGTAAAAATGACATATCATAATGAGGACTTCAAAGTAGTTTATACTAACATGCTTAATTAACTATGGACAATTGAAGATTATTTTTTGGCAGAGATAAATCAAGTAATATGCCAAGCAACCTGAAGGCAACATTTGATCCTAAAACCTTTTCTTTCTATTCACATTAAGACAAACCATAACTATAAACTTTAGCTACAGATTTGAGCAAAAGAAAATCGGAAAATAGACAAGGAAGGGACAATTTAAACAACTTCACATAAACCTTAAATTCAACCAGCAATCAGAGAAAACTAAAGATTAAGGAGTAAAAAAAAATTAAAATAAAAATCGGTTAACACATGAGAACTTTTGTGCTCCATTAATCCCGATAGTAGCATTATAAAGAACAACAAACTAACATCTTAACACATAAATCAATTGTCAGTTGTGTTCAACATATAGCTACACTCATTAATCTTAAGGTAACATGAGACATAACACTAAATCGAACATCATTTTGAATCATTCACATGGAAATCAAAACATGAACCTCAAAACAGAGAGACAGACGACAACTAGGAGCTGAAAACAATTGGAAATAGGACAGCATGAAGCAAGTTCGCAAACTCAAACTTAAACAGTCACGCTATAACCAAAATAAACACACTTCAAGCCCACATTGGATCACATGGTTGACTAGAGAGAAATTAATCACGACATTCTCTTATACATGTAAAAATATTAGATGAAGGGAGAGGTTTTCGCTCATCAAGAATGGGAATATTCAACTCCAAATTTAAAATTTGTCATAAGTCAAAAGGTGAAGCCAATCGAGAATAATTAGCACTTTAAAATCTTTTCAAATCAAACGAATACAACAAGCTACACACATCGACAACTTGACAACTAAAATGCTTGAACACAAAAAAAAATGACTCTAACTCCATTTAATTATATTTGTCCTAAGATGGTAGAATATGATGAAATTAAAGACATAAATATCTCACATATAAATTAGACAGTAAAAAAATTTAAGCTACTGAAAACATACTTAAACATCTAACACCAAACAAGATTTCAAGAGCCAACAAAATGCTGAAATAAAGAGAATATTACCTGGCTCGGGGCAGCGAACTGGACGGACGAGTTTGATGGAGACGATTCCACCTCTTTCAACTCAAACAACCACAACAAATTAAACTATTGAACCAAGATTTCCCAAACCTTTTAGGGTACTCTCAGGTCTCAAAAAATCGTCCCTTTGAACAGTGAATATGAGGCAATTTATAGGGGTTGAGAAATCTGAAAATCACAGCCTAGAATCGATGTGGGACTGTCAGTAATTTCAAAATTCCAGAGGATAAGGCATGAGCTGGAAATAGTACTAATTCCAACGGAAAATTGATTTGG